>NW_006383011.1:18837018-18855226 GCF_000327345.1 Myotis davidii | reverse complement strand
TCTCCTAATGGGGATATGCCTGCAACCAAGGTACATGCCCTTGACCGGAATCGAACCTGGGACCCTTCAGTCCGCAGGCCGACGCTCTATCCACTGAGCCAAACCGGTTTCGGCTAGTTTCACTTTTGAAATGGTTGTTCAAGGCAGCAAATTCTGGCGTTAACCTATGCCGCCATCTTGGTTCTCCTCGCGACTTGAGTTTGAGTCACCATTTCTTCAAGGCTGAGTGATTTGCAACTCGCCGCGTTTCCAGGGCCTTGCTTGTCTCCTCTGTATGTAGTAATCCCCATCCTATAAGCGTCCCTCCCTAGTGTTCTGAAAACCAATAGGTCAGTAGCTTTTAAAGCTTCACAGATATTACATTGCTGAGCTTACCTTTGAGTCCTTTTACTTTTTCATAGTTCTTGGCTATTAATTAATTAAATGTCAGAATCACTCATACCAAGAAAGGTGAATGAGCTTGCTAGCAATTGTTGAGTGGAAGAAAAGGTCTCTCACAGAGTTTAGATTGAAAAGAGAAATTAAGTGATTTAGGACAGCCCACTATCTCCCTTCCAACGGCCTTTTTTTATTTTTATTTTTTGAGTGGGGAGAAAGAGAGAGAGAGAGAAACAATGATGTCAGAGAGACACATCGATCAGTTGCCTCCTGCACATGGGATTGGGTCTGTGTCCCAGCTACATGCCCTTGACTGAGAATGAGCCCGGACCCTTCCGTCCCTGGGCCAACACTCTAACCACTGAGCAAACCCGGCCACCACTGCCTTCTAAACATATTTTGGAAGAAGAAAGTAGAGTGCGGTACCCAACTCTTCGCAGCACTAAGGTGTACCAGCTTCTTGCGGTATTAAAGGTGCCTGTCAACTACTGGTTATTTTCTTAAAGTTTCTGCCATCTGATTTTAGATCCTGCAAGACATAAATTAAGAATCCTGAAAATGTTACAACAGCCGGGCTGTTCAGTGGGAGATAAAATGTCAGTAGCAGAGTGTGGGATGGGATGTCACATGGAGTGGCTGATCAAAGGAAGATTCTGTCTCGCTTCCCAAATAAAACGCAGCACACTCTGACAGCGCTAAAGCACCCTCTTCTCATCCTGATTTGCATATCCCACCCAACATCGAAGCCTGATCTCCCTTTAAATCATGATTCCTTCAGGTTGTCCCCTTGATTCCATTCTCAGGGGAAGTGCCCACAGTTCACAGTGCCGAGAAGCTTGCCAGTCGCCAAGAGATTTGAGTGCAAATGCCAGCCTGGCTTGGGTGAATCTGCCCGCTGCGGCTGCTGCATTTGTGAGGGCTGGCGCTAATGGCCTCTGGCCGGCAGCTCTGTGAAAGCCGGGAAGGATGGAAGACCAATATAAATTTTAAATTGGGTTGTACTGAATGTAGATAGGACCTGCCTCCTTGTGAAATAATTTTTAATTTTTTTTTAAATTCTCCAATTTTCTCAGAATTGACTTTTTAAAAAATTGGTGGGTCTGGCAGAGTTTAAGCCTGTAGGCTCTGTAATAGTTGAGGTCGTTGTGTTTCCTTCAATCCTTCATTGTCATCAGAAGGGCTCATATGTCCCCTGGCTTTGGAGCAGAAATATGAGTGACGAGCCTTTGTTCTGTGCTGATTTACCATGTGGCAGGCATCTCTGGGGTATAGGCTTCCAGGAGGCCCTGCTTTCCGCCCCCCCCCCCCTCTTTACTGTTTCTTTGCTGAAGCCTGTAGGCTCTGTAATAGTTGAGGTCGTTGTGTTTCCTTCAATCCTTCATTGTCATCAGAAGGGCTCATATGTCCCCTGGCTTTGGAGCAGAAATATGAGTGACGAGCCTTTGTTCTGTGCTGATTTACCATGTGGCAGGCATCTCTGGGGTATAGGCTTCCAGGAGGCCCTGCTTTCCGCCCCCCCCCCCTCTTTACTGTTTCTTTGCTGCCAAATCTGCAAACTGAAGATCCTCTCTAATCTGGAGAAACGTTTATGCACGTGGATTTTGCCCATTCTAAGGTAGATTCCCCGATGGAAAACAGACTATAATGCTGTCATGTTATAGTGCGGTATTACCTTTTTTAAAAAACTGTGGCTTGTATCTACCCTCTCTTTGGCAAAAAGAAAGGTAGAGGGAAAACATTTTCCCCAACATTTAAGATTGCTAGTGATATTCCCAAGAAAAGCATCCCCAATAACATATTGGGAAACAAAATGGAGAGCCCCACGCACTTTATGATTCTCAGAACAATGACACCTGTCGTGCAATTATTCGGTAATTTTCATGCAGCAGAATTAGAAATCTCAGCTGTCATCTCCTATTCTTTGTACCAAATAAGCCCTATCTGGTGTGTAAATTGTAAGTTTGTCTTTGAAACCTGCGATTTAGATTATATCAGTATTATTGAAAAACAATTAAACCTTTGATAAAGCATGGTATTTTCCTAGCAAAGGAGTTGAGGGTCTGAATGTGCATTCTCACCCAAAAGAGGGGAAGTGGCAGCTGGGGCTGCAGTTCCTGGGACAGCTTTGTTGCAGTGCGGGATGAGCATGTTGACATCAACTCCCTCTCTGACCTTCTCATTGTTGAATGTCAATACGATGTGTGAAGCTGCCTCACTTTTGCCTGCCTGCTTTTCATTATGTGCAAGTCAAAAGCACATCCACAGAGATTATGGATTTAACTCAATTTTGACACATCACATTTCATTTCACTGGTTAAGAAAGACTGGGGTATGACTCATAATTTATTTTAAATCGTTTCAAATACACTTAATTATACTTAAAATTTTTTGAGAACCAGAACAAGAGTCATGCAATTTTACATGAACATCGTCTATAAAAATATAGTACACACAATGTTTTCCTATACATAGAATGAAAGGATTAGCAGTGGCCTTCTCCAGTTTGGGGTCAGAGGGTGGCGCCCCCATTACTGGAGATTCTCATTTTCTGCATCACATATGTTTGAAGAATTAGAAGGTTGTACAATGAGCATGTATGACTTTCGTAAGCCCATATATATACATAAACAAATAATATAAGATCCCCAAAAGGCATAAAAATTAGAATTTTAGAAATGCTTCCACATACTTACAACCCAAATTACCAATTAATTTGGAATATTTTTAAATCTCCCCTGGTGCAGTTGTAAGGAGACTACTGAATGATAGTGTCCAAGTGTTAAACCACGAAAGAGTCACTCGAGGGCCCTTCAGCCATTAGAGTTAACATTATAGTGGTTCTTCACCAGGCTGTTGAAGAAGTGAGTGCATGAATGAATGAACTAATGAACACATGACAAAGGAACATCATCTCTGCATATTGCTGTGAGCAATGAGCTACCATCTTGGGTAGTTATTTACATGAGTACCTTGATTACATGAAATTGGATAATCAAGTGGGAAAGGAAATTAAGAACCATACACCTGGGTCTTAAGAAGGTGAATGTTGCTAGATCATTTTATTCTGAGGTATTAGAACTTTTTGTCTTTTGAAAAAAATCTACCTCTATCAAAATATGGGATGCTCCATAGCCATTGAAAGTCAATATGTCCAGATCCCAGGCCTGCACTAGATGTCTGAACGTAGATTAGTTTTTTTTTAACCTCTCTTGTCCACAAATAAAAATTTCAACTTAACAGGGTGATTGCAAGTATTAAATGAGACAAAAGAAAATATGTAAATATATGAATGTCTACATGGGAGATAATATTCAATAAAATGGTAAAGGGGGTCCAATATAAGATGACGGAAGATGATTTGACTTTGGGAGGTGGACACACAATGCAATGTACAGATCATGTATCATAGAAATGTACACTTGAAACCCATATAATCTTATTAACTGTCATCCCAATAAATTTAATTTTAAAAACTAGATCCATAGTCACAGATAGAAACCAAAAATTAATTTAGCCTGATAAAAGGCATTAGAATTTCAAGTCTATTCAATTTTGTGTTTTTGTAATGTTAACTGTTCATAATAAAAACGAGTGGCCTGGTGCATGAATTCATGCACATTGAAAGGAATTTGATTAGAAGAAATAATCACTACTCACCCTTTCGCTATAATAGAAGTGTCAACCAAATTCACAATCGACAATGACAGATCAAAACACACACGTGTGATTGGTGCCAGCGAGAGCTTTATATGTATCACAAATGTGATTGTCAACTTAGCCTTTTATAGATAGAATAAACTTGCCTAATTAGACCTGCTTTCTGATTTATCTTTTTTTTTTTAAATATATTTTTTTGAGTTTTCACAGAGAGGAAAGGAGAGAGACAGAGAGTCAGAAACATCGATGAGAGAGAAACATCGACCAGCTGCCTCCTGCACCCTCCCCACTGGGGATGTGCCCGCAACCAAGGCACATGCCCCCAACCGGAATCGAACCCGGGACCCCTCAGTCCGCAGGCCGATGCCCCATCCACCGAGCCAAACTGGTTTCGGCCTGCTTTCTGATTTAGATAAACTTTTTCCAGCCCAGTAAAGCACCCCAACTTCTTTTTCAGGTAATTGTCAGCAACACAGCAGTAAACATCAACATGAAGCAGATTATTATTGTAGATCACACAAGGAGACAAAGGGTAAAATATTCTAACTGTAGCAGTGTTTGACTGTATTCTGCGCAGTGAGAAAACCTGAAGTCATCTTCAAGGTCTACCATTTCTTAATTCTTTCAGTTGGGTCAAGTTTCTAAACTTTCTAAATCTCCGTTTTCCAGCTAATGAAAAGAAAATAGGATTCCTATCTACCTACTCCAGAACTTCTGTGAGGATCATATAAGATGAGCCACAGGAAAACGCTTCACAGACATTTGGTTAAAGTGTAAAATGTTTCTACCTGGCTATAAAGCAAATGTTCCTGGGCTGAAGAAACTGCAAGGAGGCTACCATCGCTAGGGAGAGGAAGCCAGGTGTTACTACGTAATGTCATTACCTGGATGGATACTTAGCATATTAGCCTTTTATATATATACTAGGAGCTCAGAGTGTGATTCAAAATCGCGAGGCACTGCCCACACTCCCGTCTGGCCCTGCCTCCCTCTCCGGCTCTTGAAGCAGCCACAGCCGCTGCTGATCAGGCCCTCCCCCAGAGCAGGCTCGCGGAGGCCCCTGCCGCCCCACCCCTGACTCTGCACACAACCTCCTCCTGTCTGGTCAACCCGTTACAGCGTCCTGGTTAATTAGCATATTTCTCTATTTTATATATATAGATAGATTATAACCTAAAAACCTTTCCACTTCCTCTGTCCCCAACCCTTGGTCCCTTTTGCTTTTCCCTCTTCCTGTCTCCTTTCGCAAGAGTAGTAAACATGAGTTAAGGTGAGAGCTATCAAGTGGAACCCCGTATGAAAACAGCCCCCAAAGGCTTGGCTTCTATCTTGCAAGCTTGAAGGCCAGAGAGCAGCAGAGCTGAGTGCCCCACTAAAAATAATAGCCAACCTTTTAGCATCCACTTTAAAATAAAAAATGTCATCATTTTCAAATGCCAAATCCATAATTTTACTGGACTCCCCTCCTGCCTCAGATTCTTAAACAGTGGAGATTTGACATTTCTTTAGTTCTGCCACCTAGAAACCCAAGGTCATAGCCCTAACTTCATATTTCCTTCTGAAGTGGGTGACAGGTCCATAGGCTGTAATACCAGACCGGCCAGAATTTGAATCGCAGTGCTTCATACTGACAAGCTCAGTTACCTTTGGAAAGTTCCTTCCCCACTCAGCATCTTAGAGGTGAAATGGAAGTTCTAAATCACAGGATTATCCGTGTATTGCCGGGTAGCAAAGGTACCAGCCTGTGTCCATAGGTACCTGGGATCAGCCTGCCAGGTGGTTGCCGAATGGCTGACTTGGGGAGGAGGGATGGCAAGGTCAGCTTCGGTCTTCTTCCAAAAATTGAACAGGCCTGGGACTATCACCATCATAGTCTGGGAAGCAAGGGCATGGGAAAAGGAGTAGGAGGATGTTATAAATATGGGGGAGTGTCTAATAGAAGACAAAGTCTCCTCTCCACTTAAAAGAAAGGGGACTGGAAAGAGTATAACATTCCCCAAACCACAGCTGAGAAATTCAGAAATTTCTGGGAGCCTGGCAACCCCCAGCAGAGCCCTTGCCCTCCACTGGCTCAGACCCAGGGGAGGAATAGCCAGACCACCGATCCCCAAACCCCAAAGGTTTCCAGCAAGAGACTCACGTTGTAGCCCAGCTGCGTATCAGGGGGGAGAGCTGGAAGAGGACGTTCTTGTTGGTGTTGGTGTGATCTGCACACCTTATTCCACCCCATACTTCCGGCTACCTTGTCCTCTCTCCCGTTGCCTGCTCTTACTTAGATCTTAATGGCCCACGGATGCATATGGGAGAATGGCTGCCTCTACTATGGTAAAGGTAAAAATCAAACCAAGGTGTGTTTTCTTCCCCGAGCAGAAGCAACCGCTCTGCAAACACACGTAGCCTTGTTTCAGCACAGATGTCAGGAACGCGGCGCCTGTAAGTCTGCCCAGGCAGTTCTGTTCTTGAATCATCAAGAACAGCCTAGTGGGTGGAACAAGAATATGAAATTGCTGTGTGCACTCATGTTTTGCTTATGGAGCAGTCATTTCTACATGTGTTTTCTTTTTTTTAAGAAGCATCTTTTCTATGTTTGCCTTTTAGCACCCCACCTTCCTTCCTGTCTCCGGCTCTCCCACACCCAATAAAAGGAAACATGGGAAGCTTTACAAAAATGTCTGCAAGAAAGAAAAATAATGCCTGCAAGTTTAAAGAACAGGTGGCATTACGTGTCGCTCTAAACCAGCGGTTCTCAACCTGTGGGTTGCGACCCCTTTGGCGGTCGAACGACCCTTTCCCAGGGGGCGCCTAAGACCATCCTGCATATCAGATATTTACATTACGATTCATAACAGTAGCAACATGACAGTTATGAAGTAGCAACGAAATAATTTTATGGTTGGGTCACAACATGAGGAGCTGCATTTAAAGGGCCAGAAGGTTGAGAACCACTGCTCTAAACCAATGCCATTTACTCAACCGAAATGAATGATTTAGTAATATGAGTAACACAGGGAACAAGTGACCTTGAACATTGTGTATTGTTTAAAAAGCTCATAACACCAGCTCCCAAATCATAAAAATCACTTTCCTTTTTCCCTCATTGGGCAATGAGGGCCTTGTTAACCCAGTGAATTGCAAGTTCAGTGGTGCTGGGGATGTGAAGGGCAGGATAGGGAATAGAGCCAATAATACTGTAGCAACTGTGTACGGTGTCTGGTGGGTATTTGGCTTCTCGGCGGGAATCACTTGGTAAGTCATAGAAATGCCTAACCATTGTGCTAAACACCTGAAAGTAAGATAATATCAGCTGTAAATGGAAAAAAAAATATTTTAAATTAAAGCAAATTCTGTGGTATCAGCAGGATTTAAGGAGTGGTTTATGCACCTGCCGCAGGATGCGTCCCTTAACTTCACTGTGACTCTGTTTCTTTATCTATAAAATGGGCATCATATCCACTTTGTCATGATTGAGTGCCTCATTGGACAGTAACAGTTGTAGCAACTGGGCAGACAGGATGGAGTAGTCTTTTGCCAAATCCTATGAATCCTTTTCTCTGATATACCCCTCGCTCAGCCTTGGCACAAAGCCAACACCCAAAAAATGACGGTTCTCAGACTTACCATGGCGATAATAACCCCAATTCATGCCCCAGGCTCTCAGAATCTCCAGCAGTTTCTGTCCATGTCTAGACTGACCTGCCCAGCTTGCTCCACCCCACCCCCCAACCTGACTCTCTCCACCCTAAAAGGGGTGTGTGGCCCTAACCGGTTTGGCTCAGTGGATAGAGCGTCGGCCTTTGGACTGAAGAGTCCCAGGTTCAGTTCTGGTCAAGGGCATGTACCTTGGTTGCGGGCATGTCCCCAGTAGGGAGAGTGCAGGAGGCAGCTGAATCAATGTTTCTCTCTCATCGATGTTTCTAACTCTCTATCCCTCTCCCTCTCCCTTCCTCTCTGTAAAAAATCAATAAAATTTTTAAAAATAAAATAAAAGGGGTGTGTGTTTTTGGCCAGCTCTGATGCAGTATTTGCCATCTGGGTGCATCTTACTTTATTGCGTGTTTCTCTCCTTGTTTTTGGCCTCTGGGCATTGTGCTGTTGGGCACTTGGCCCCAGACACGGTCCCTGTGGCACATCACCATGCGTCCCCTAGTTTGGGGCAGCTGGCTTGCTGCTAGAGGGAAGATAGTGGTGGCATCAGGTGCTTTAAAAGAGGGAGGGAGCGATTGCATTAAATGTTCTCTCAGGAAAATGAGCTTGGTTTTTAAAAAATGTTCCCTGGAACGGATCTAATAACTTCGTTCCATAATAATTTCTCCTCTGCGCTACTTGCAAGGGATCCTTTCAGAAACAATAAGCTATGACTGCTTTTCAGGAGGCTAAGGAGACCGCATTGTCAGAGTGCTTTCATCCAGGGGAGGGCTTTGCAGGCTGTACCCACAACATAAACAGGTACAGGGAAGCCTCCCAGCCAGGCGCTGGAGGGGAGGGGGGGTGGGGGGAGACAGGTGGGGGCAAAGTGAGAACAAGGCCAGTCCTGGAAGCGGCTTAGGAGGCCCTGGGGGGCCGTGAGCCTCCAAATCCTCCCCTCCCTGCGAGGCTTCCAAGAGGCACTGTGCCTTTTGACTGAAAGCATGTCCAGCCAGCGCTCGGTGTCCGGGACAAGGGCTTCACCGCGGGAACGCTAACCAGGCCAGCAGGCCGACTTCCTTCAAGCTCTGGGAGCCTGGGGGCTGTCCATCCCCAGCCAAGCTCGCTCCAGGAGCCGATCAAATTCGAGAACTGAGAGCAGCAGCCACCGACTTTTCCAAGAGAGCTGTAATGCTGTCAGTCCCCTAGCACTTAATTTCCGGGGGGTTGTCAAAGTGCCATTTATCCTTGTGAGCTTCAGGGCCAGCAGCCCCGTCGGATGCTAAGTTAAATGATGCAAAAGTAACTACTCTCAGGGAGGATTTGTGCATCAGAATTAAAAAACAAAGCAAAAAAAAAAAGAGAGAGAGACTAAATCTACTTTTATATTGATTGCAAATATTGCAGCAGAGGACTCAGCGTCCATTAAATGTCCATGATGAAGCCTCGTGTAACCTGAGTTGGCCGCTGGAGGCCGGCAGCCATTTAGCAGCACCTCGTGGGCGCAAATGGAGCTTCACGCTTATGACCTGGCAGGCTGGTCAGGCCAAGTTTTAGCCACTTCAACACTATCCCACCAATAAGGGGGCTCCCAGGGAATAGGGGTGGAGTGAGGCTGAGAAGGCTCTGCGGTGGCTCCTGGGGCCGTTGGAAGGACAGCAGCGGCAGCCTGACACAGGGAGGCCCAAATGCTCATCTGCTGCCATCGGACATTTACACACACCCCCGGGCTTGCAGGCCTCTGATTTAGAAAATCATGGGGAACTTCTCATTTCTAAGAAGGGCCCCTTAAGAAAGAAACCACTGCCCGGCCGGCGTGGCTCAGTGGTTGAGCGTTGACCTATGAACCGGGAGGTCACTGTTTGATTCCTGGTCAGGGCACATGCCCGGGTTGCGGGCTCGATCCCCGGTGTGGGGCCCTGTGGGAGGCAGCTGATCCATGATTCTCTCTCATCGTCGATATTTCTATCTCTCCCTGGAATCGATAAAAATATATTTTTTAAAAAAAGAAGAAAAAAGAAACAACTTCATGTCACCATGTAGCTGGAACATTGGGGGGTAGGGTCTGTAAATGGTAGGGTTTGGGGAAGAGGAGATTTAGGGGGAAAAATACAAAGTGTTTCATTGACTTGTTATTTAAGTTACTTAAAGAATACAAAAATGCTGTTCAATACATATTACCCCAAAATGCACAAATTAACTTTGACCATAAACGTGGGTTAGCAATCCGATAGCACTGAGGTGACAGTAATGTCCTATGTCTGTGCCGGCCACATGTGGTCGCTGAGCACTTGAAACATGGCTATCACAGCTGAAGGCCTTCATTTGTAATTTTAAAACATTTTAACTTTAATTGAGATAGCCACCTATGGCTAGTGGCCTTGATATTGCGTAGCACAGATTTAAGGGAACCAAGGTGGGAAAGAGAAAGGAGACACAAGAACAACTCCCCCCCCCTTTTTTTTAACATATTTTTATTGACTTCAGAGAGGAAGAGAGAGGGAGAGATAGAACCATCAATGATGAGAGAGAATCATTGATCAGCTGCCTCCTGCATGCCCCCTACTGGGGATCGAGCTCGCAACCCAGGCACATGTCCTTGAGGGGAATCAAACCCGCGACCCTTCAGTCTGCAGGCCAACACTCTATCTGAGCCAAGCGATTAGGGCAACAACTTCCCTTTTTGTCCAAGTCCTGTGAGAAGGAAATCCAACTCATTTGCTAATCAATTCAGGCCACAGGAGTAAAAAAATAATTTCAATTTGCACTGAAAGTGCTTTAATGCCTGTCTAAATGTTGAACCATAATTGCTTTTCTTTTTCATAATTTCAGTGGGGAAACACCATTTGATGCTTTTGAAAAACAGCAATGTCCTTCTGGTATGTGCCCACCATTAATATCTCCATCCTCCAGCCATGTAGAGCTTTGCCTCTGTAGGCATCTAACATTATTTTTACAGCCTGAAGCACAGAGTTCTCCCATTGCTAATGACAGGTCAGCTTTCCCGCCCTGAGTTAGACAACTATTCCACCCGATAGTTCACTGCACTTCAACATTTCTGCGGGTGACAACTTACTCCTCGGAGAAACCTTGCCGTGCTGCTGATTGTGGTTCCGTAACCAGCTCGTGCCCCAGATTTGAGCCGCCACCCCTGGGCCTGGGGATGAAGTGGCCACTGCCCACAGATAGCTGGCACCAGGGAAAAAACAGTACATGGGCCTCCAGATTCCCTCTCCCCCGCATGGCCCAAGCCCCCAGCAGCCCCTGTGGAGTAGACCCTGAAGCCCTGGCCTCACCCTTTGCCAGGAGCAAAGGTTGAGAAGAGGGGACATGACTGAGGTGGAACAAGAGGTGGGGGGAAGGGGGGCGTCTCAAACAGGGCACAGGCTGGGAGGCAGGAGAGGAAGCGGGGGTGAGGCTCCCCTGGTTAAAAACAAACTATTGAAAGATCCAGTAAAGCTAGCAGCTTGGAGCCTCGTGTCTGAGCCAGACAAGAAGCTTTTAAAAATCCATGAAGTGCAAACATCGCACAACAACACTCTCTGATGTCAGGGCTCTGCCCAGTCCTGTGACAAGTGCCCGGGCCCCTAAGTGGTGGGGAGGGGCGAGGGAGGTCCCAGCCAGCTCTGCAGTGGAAAGAGCACAGACAGGCCAGCCCACGCGATGTGGGTCTGGACAGGCAGCTCAGCCAGGCCTGCTTAATTGATACCGGCTCCTAATGAGCAGGATAAACACCATTTGGGACCATTTGCTGTGAAATGGACTGGGGTGTATGAGAAATCGGCCTCGTATGAGCAGAAAACACACACGTTGGCAGAAAATAATGTGCTGGAAAAGTTTTAAATTGAAGACGTGCCGTTCTGAGTCTGCAGAGGCGTTAATGCTTATGTAATTAATCATTTCATATTTGAAGATTGGGATTTTTTTCCCTTTTAATTAATTAGCCAGCAGAGTCATTATAGTACATTTTTCATGTCAGAAAGGCAGTGGGTTCTCAGAGGAGGGAGGGGCCGTGACGGCAGCAGTAGTGATGCAGTGTGCTAGGAAAAGTACAGGGAACCCCGTCTTCTCTGTGCTGGGAAAAGTACAGGAAACCACCGTTGTCTCTGCCCGAAAAAATCCGCTGTGCAGGTACTAGGAACGCAGAACTGGACAAAATGCAGGGGATTTGCCCAAACCCCATGAATGCAAGACTCACTGGTGCTCACTTTTTCAGAATCTTTATTTAGCCCCTTACCAAGAGTTGTGGCCTGGTTGGCCAATGGATTCGTCTTTTAGTAGAAAGAGGGTGTAGCATGAGGGTTACAGATTAGACTCTGAAGCCTCTTTGTGCCTCAGTTTCCTGCTCTGTGCAATGAGAATAATAGTAGTACCTACCTGAGGGTTGGTAGAGGAGAAAATGAAGTAATGCATATAAACTGCTTGCTTAAGTGCCTAGCACATATTGTATTTTTCTATATTCTTATAACAAATGTGTTGCTTTTGTAAAAAAAAGAAAATTTAAGCAACATTTCTAACATTTGCGATTGCATTTAACTTCCTAAGTTTCATAGGTTCAAGGACCAAGGACCAAGAGGTGCATCCATATATGTTTGAACTGAAACCTTCCTACTGTTCTATTGCATCCTGTGTGACAGGGGCCCAGCAGAAATGAATCGAGCATGACTGCCTTTCTGTTCAGAAACAGCCAGCACCTGCCGCAGGGTCTGCTAAGGAGCCCAAGGGAAGACCACAGAAGTGTAAGATGCTTGCCGTCTTGTTGCAGCTCAGCTCACACAACACATGGTGAGGGTGCCACAGGGGGATTAACGGAAGCGTGACATTATGTATGTGGATGGGATCTGGGTACCTTTGAGACAAGGTTGCCACAGTTTTGCAGTCTCTCTTGCAGTAGTGGCAGCGGGGGTGGGTGGGTCTGCTGAGCTGACCTTGACAGATGAGGAGAATTAAATGGTGATGTTGGGGGGAGGAAGTTGGGCAGAATGTCGGGCTCTGGGATATAGTGTGGTTACAGGCCCTGAAGTGAAATGTTAGGGCTGTGGGGACACTGCCTGGCAGGAAATGAGACAGAAATTTAGAAAGACTCAAATGGGGGGGGGGGGGCGGTGGGGTGTCAATCAGGGGAAAAGGAGACATGTAAAACTTTAGACAATAAAAAAAAGGACTCAAATAAACAGGAAATAAGGCAACGTTTGTGTCTTGACTTCAAAAATAATATCCGTTCTTTAAAGAATTTGTGACATATATATAGATTATAGGTAGATACTTTTACCAAAACAAAATGATGTTATACTGTTCTACAACTTTCTATTGTCTAAATGATATATGTTAAAACCTGTGTCTTTCTGTATGTGTATGCGTGCATGCCCACACAAACCCTTATCAATATACTCCATTTGTATGAATGTGACAATTTATTTTAACCCTATTGATGAATAATCGCCCACCTTTTATTATTATATATCATTATAAAGAGTGTTATGAAAAAGTATCTTTGCACACATGCCTTTACACACTCATACGAGAAATGAAGTTGCCGGGCTGATGACCATGTACATTTATATTTTGTTGTCAAGTTACTCTCCAGAAAGGTTGTGACCATCCCCCACCTGCACCCCCATGTTGTGTGGGAGAAGTGCAGGCTTCAGCATGGAGTGAGGATGACAAAACTGACATCAAAGGTTGCTATGAGTGTGAAGCCAGAGAATCCATCCATCGCCAAGTCACTACCACAGTGGCTGGGACGTCATAAGCACCCCAACAAAGTCAGCTGCCATTATTATCTTTCAAATTTTAGCTAATCTGATAGGCAAAAAACATTTTGTTTTAATTTGCATTTCTTAACCACGAAGGTGAGTAACAACTTCTCCTAAGAGTATTGTTGGCTTCCCAGTGATGTCTTCATTTGGTCTCTGGATGGGGAAAGCCACATGCCAATCTAGTCACAGTTGCCTGCTCCCCAGAGCTGACTTGAGAAGGACCTGTACTTGCCACAGCTGTGCCTCTGGAGGGCCCTGCTTCTATTTAAACCTCCCCTTCTTCATCCTCAGGGATGCCCTGTGGCTGTGCTGAGAGGCCTGGGATACTTGAGGTAGCTGATGATCAGAGGGGCTGTTTTCCAAGGGACTGGGCACCTGAGAGAGGGTCTCAGGAGGCCTGGGGACCCTTGATGGGGGCACCCCCAGCTACTAGCGGGTTGCCAAGTTTAACAAATAGTAATCCAGGATACTGTTAAATTTGAAGTACAGATAAACAACCAATAATATCAAAAAAATAAATAAAAATTTTGTTTTTCTGAAATTCTAATGTAGCTGGGTGTTCTGTATTTTATCTGGTAACAGGTTTTTGGTGGTTTTTTTTTTTTAAATTAACCTTCTGTATTAGTTTCCTATTGCTACTATAGCAGATTACCAGAAACTTAGTGGCTTAAGACCATATAAATTTACTCTTTCATAATTCTGGTGGTCAGAAGTCCAAAATCAGCTTCACTGGACTACAGTCAAGGTACTGGCAAGGCTGGTTTCTTTTCCAGGTTCTCAAGGACGCCTTCCTTCTTGGCCTCCTGGCCCCTTCCTCTGTCTTCAAAGCTAGCAGCATAGTAGCATCCTTAAATCTCTCTCACTACTCTGACATCCTGCCTCCCTCTTATAAGGACTCTTGAGATTATCTTGAGCCAAAACAAAATGATGTTATACTGTTATGGTATAATAGTTACCATAATAAATGGAAAATCTCCCCATTTCAAACCCTGTAGTTTAAGCGTATCTACTGTCTCTTGTATCATGTGGAGTAACGTATTCACAGGTTCTGGAATTAGGACATGGACATTTCTGGGGGGCCATAGTCAACCTATTACACCTGCCTGGCAACCGTCATACATTACATTATTTCTATTACAAAAGGGATTCTGAGCCGAAACCGGTTTGGCTCAGTGGATAGAGCATCAGCCTGCAGACTGAAGGGTCCCGGGTTCGATTCCGGTCAAGGGCATGTACCTGGGTTGCGGGCACATCCCCGGTGGGAGATGTGCGGGAGGCAGCTGATCGATGTTTCTCTCTCATCGATGTTTCTAACTCTCTATCTCTCTCCCTTCCTCTCTGTAAAAAATCAATAAAATATATTTTTTTAAAAAGGGGAGGGGGATTCTGAGTCCCAAACTCCAACACCAACCTTCTTCCCCAGTCTGTGTAATAGCACTTGGCATACTACGGGGTGTCCCCCAAAAAATGTATACAACACTTTGAATAAGTATGCATCCCAAAGGATTAAATCTGACAAGAAAGATACAGCTCGATTGAGCTATCGGCTGTTAAAGTGCGTATACATTTTGGGGGGACACCCTGTATATTGTAACCATTTCACAAATGTCTGTCTCTGTCTCCCTACTCCCTTGCTTTGAGGCTAGAGACAAGAGCTATTTGTTTCGGTCTGCCCTGTGCTTGACACACGATGACTGACACCTGTGCGTGAGCAGATGCTGGTTGAATACGTATTGCATTGTACACTAGGGTGTGCCTCTAAAACGCATTTACATTATGGAAATCAACAAGAACCTGTGTTGGGTGGGAATGGGACTCGCCGGGAAGAGAAATGGGCTCTGGACCAGAGAGCTGAGCAGCAAATGGAGCACATTGATCAGAGAAGCCTGGGTAGGGGGGGAAAGAATGAGGTGTAAGGGCAGGTGTACCCCAAACCCTGGCCCCTCCCTGGGCTCCAGGTGCAGACAGTGTAAATCTAGGAGGTGGTTAGGAGTGTGTGGGGTTCCCCAAGCATACCCGGAGGCAAGAATTTGGGAGATGAGCCAGGAAGCACAGAGAAGGAATAGTGTAATGAGATTGGAAGAGAGAAAGCCAATTAAGGGTGTTATCGATGGGCACCTAGGGCTCAGCCTCCTGGGGGCCCCTCAGAATTGCCTCACGGAGATGGATCTACAGGCACATGCATTGCCCCTTGTTTGCACTGTGCACTTGAGACCTGTTACAGGTGACTGAGCAAGGGCACAGGGGCATTTGATGGGGCACCAACGTTGTCTGCTCAGCGTTATTATGAGGTAGGGTTACAGGGGTGCATACCTTCCATTTCATTTACTTTTGTAATATTCTAAAATGTTATGAAGTTTTACACCAGAGAGAAATATTTCCATTTTGTAAAAAGTATAATTATAGAAAATAAACATTCTCCTACTCTGCCAGCCTTGAGAAGGACTGGTTTTCAGCCTCCGAGGCAGCTGCCACCTTGATTCTCCTGGGCTGATACTGGCCCAGGAAAATAAAATGTGTGGTCCTGTGGTGAACTGAAATTCTCCTCTTTGTCCCCCGCCCCTCACTGGCCTCCATCTCTATACCGTTTTTCAGTTTCCAGTCACAGTCATCAGAGTCCCACTCTGATAACGAGTTGTCTCTGCTCAAAAGATAAGACGTCTCAGTAATTACACATTCACAGAGTTCATTCTGTTAGGGCGAACTCTTTTTTTTTCTTTTTTTTTCTCGTTATAATTAAAAAATTTTTTAATCTGCCTATTTTCAGACAATACATACACCACACTGGGACTTGTGTATTTGAGCATCTGCATTCACTCCTCGGTGGCAAGCCATGAATAAAGAGGCCATCAGGCTAGCTGTCGTAAGTGACAGGACCCTTCTGAGTGTGGAGGACTCGAGCGAACTGCCAGGCTCTGTGTCTGTGGAATGCCACCCCTCGGGGTTCATGAGGACGAGATACCCAGGCGCTCCCAGCAGTCCCTGTTCCCAGGGGCAAATGCAGAAGAACAGCTCTTCCTGAGACACCCCCGTTTGGGTGGGCAAACCGAAGGCATTGGAGTCACATCTCCTGTCTAGTTTCCTGAAGAGAAAGTTTAAAAGGATACGGAGAACTTTTTTTCCTCTTGTTTCATCCCAGAAATTCTTGTTGAGCATCTACGATGGGCCAGGCACTGTGCTAAGCATTCAATCAAAGATTGAATGTGAATTGCTTTTCCCAGGAGGAATAAAATGTGTGATGCCTGGGAGGTTATCTGGTGAGCTCGGAAAAGGAACAAACAAGGGCGGGGAGGAAACAGAGAGAAAAGGAGCGAGGGAGACGTAATCCCCACCGTAGAGAGACACCGGACTCACGGCCGGCGCTGACTGCTAACCGCTGGTGACTGACAAAGTTTAGAAATACGCTGCACTGCATACTATCTAAAACCTTACGTGTTTCCATAAATAAGCATCACACAACCACACACACAGACACACACGCACACACACAGTCCAGTATGCTCTACTAGCCTGCCGCATGCAGTAGAGAAGGAGGGTTGCATTTTTCTTTGGCAGATCTGAATTTAGCTCTATAGCAGCGGTGCTCAACCTGTGGGTCACGACCCCTTTGGGGGTCGAACGACCCTTTCACAGGGGTTGCCTAAGACCATCGGAAAACACATATATAATTACATATTGTTTTTGTGATTAATCACTATGCTTTAATTATGTTCCATTTGTAACAATGAAAATACATCCTGCATATCAGATATTTACACTACGATTCATAACAGTAGCAAAATTACAGTTATGAAGTAGCATCGAAAATAATTTTATGGTTGGGGGTCACCACAACATGAGGAACTGTATTAAAGGGTCGCAGCATTAGGAAGGTTGAGAACCACTGCTCTAGAGTCCTTGTCATGTGTGTGTCCCTCATGTAGCCGGCCCTGGCAGTGGGGGAAGCAGGCCAACCCGCTAGCACGGTCTAGAGCCCAGGCCTGGGGTCCCGAGCCAGCTGTCCTCGGACCGCCCACCATTCTGCCCTTCAACTGCACAGTCTGTCTTTGCAAAAACAATGGGCATTCAGTTTTCAGGGGATGGACACCAAGTGCTAAATATTTACCGCCCGGAAGTTAAGCTTCGGCACAAAATCGGTTGCCTCTTCAGTGAATTCAATTCAATTAGCTGCCTCCTTCTCTTAGCTGTGCATTGTAATAAACAGCGATGCTCCCCTCTGCCCATACCTCTATAAAGCGGGGGGGCAGATGGACATTTGGTGGGATTCGCTGTTGGCAGAATATCGCTGCAGGATGGTCTCCTCAGCGGCAAGGACTAGTGGGCTCGGCCTCCACACTCACTTCCACTGAGGATTTTGCTCCCTCTCCCCCTCCCAGCATCAACACTCAGCCTCTGTGAGCAGTGGGAGACCACTCGCTCTGACAACTTTCTCTGCCACTGACATTATCTCCTAATTATCTTCTCAGCAGTGATGGCCGGGTACCAGTCCTCAACTAGTGCAGGGTTGATTATTTTACCTGATTTGATTGGGCGAGAGGAAAGTCTGTCATTCTGTGAGCTGCTTGGGCCCTTACTGTTTTCCCAAAGAAACCTACATAATGTTCACAGCCATCCAAAGGGGGAAAACACACTCATTACTTCAAACGACCTTTACTCAGAAAGCAAAAGCACACGTTTTTTCGGCCAGATGGGTATGTTTTTGTGACCGGTAACTCTTGTCCTCAGCGGAGCTTCTGAGAACCTGAAATAGAGCCTGAAATAGAGCCCAAAGACCCGCCTTTGTTCCATGA
>NW_006383011.1:18831337-18837008 GCF_000327345.1 Myotis davidii | reverse complement strand
GGATGCACTGCAGTCTTCAAAAAAGAATCTTTATATTTTTAGAACAAATGACTTTTTCCTACAGCCTTGAGGTGTGTAGCTATAGTCGGTGGCAAGCTCTGAGAAGGAAAGTGGGCAGGTTGGCTGGAAATCAAGAGGTGGTGTTAAAGGTGGACTCCGATGGGTGTGTCATCGCCCTGTGTCTGTCCTCGGAGGAAGCAGGCTGGAAGCCACACCCAAGCCCTCTCCCCGGCCTCAAGGCCCTCCCCCAGTCTCTGGTGACTCCGGTCACCTCTTGGTGACCTAAGCCAGTTTTGAGACCTAAGCCCCTTTGTCTTCTCCACGGCCATTGGGAGCCAGTTGGTCAGATAAACGGAGTCTGAACCCCCTGCATCTTGGTTAGCTCCCCTGGTTTCATAAACCCAGAATCCCGGCCACCAACCCGGTCATTCAGGGGAAACCAATAAAGGGCTGGGAATGGACTTTGCTTTTATACCAATGGAAATGCCACCCAGAGTGCCTGCGCCGTGGGGTAAGGTGTCCCACGGAGTCCCACTGCCGACTAGTGAGCTGCCCTCCTGGACTTTCCTCTCCGGAGACAGCCCTAAGGACGGGCACAGGCCTGAGGATTTGGTAAAAGGCACACCACCATGCTTCTTTTTCTTTTTTAATTTTGATTTATTGATTTGAGAGAGAGAAAGGGAGAAAGGGAGAAAGGAAGTGAGGGAGAGAGAGAGAGATTTGGTGCCCCACTTATTTATGCATTCCTTGGTTGCTTCTTGTGTGTGTGTGTGTGTGTGTGTGTGTGTGTGTGTGTGTGAGAGAGAGAGAGAGGGAGAGAGAGAGAGAGAGAGAGAGAGAGGGAGGGAGAGAGAGGGAGAGAGAGGGAGAGAGGGGGGCATTCATTGGTTGTTTCTTGTATGTGCCCTGAGCGGGGAGCGAACCTGCAACCTTGGTGTATTGGGACAGTGCTCTAACCAACTGAGCTATGAAGCCAGGCTAAGGCACACCACAGTGCTTCTTAGTTCCTAAATATACGACACCAGCTTTTAGATCTCCGGCCCCTCAGCAGCCTTGAGGGTTTCCTAGAACTGCGCGCTGGAGTTGAATCCAGTTCTGGTTCGACTCAACCTATTGTGCAGTTGTCTAAACACCTCCTAGATCTTGAGGGCTGTTTTCTTTCATTTTACAAAAATAAAGTTATTAGAGCCCTGGCCGGTGTGCTCAGTGGTTAGAGGGTCAGCCTGGGTACCCAAGGGTCATAGGTTCAATTCCTGGTCAAGGGCACATACCTGGGTTGCAGGGTGAGGATCAACAAAATATAAAAATAAAAAATAGTTATTAGAGCAACCTCTCCAGCCATCAGCTCACTGGTCATTAAACCTCAGAACAGTTCAGGTGAAAGGGACTGTCTAAATGAAAAACCATCATTCGCAGCACTACAACCTTGGTTACGAGAGGAAATGTTGGAGAAGTGTGCCATAAACCTTAAACTGAAAAGCTTCCCTTCCGAAAATACAGCAGCCGGGCGCTCCTCCAGGCCTTCCCCTCCCCCTTCCCCCCTGCCCTCCCAGCTCTGCAGGGCACCAGCCTCGCCAGTGTGGGAGCTTCGGGAGTGTGGTCCTGAGCAAGGCTGCTGCTGCCCCTCCAAAGCTGGGACACATGGGCCATCAGCTGGGCTGCCAGTTGTCATTTATAATGTCAGGCCTCTGCTATTTCTTGTAAATAATTGAGGGAACAAATACTTCCCTAATGCTTGTCTTCCTTCATTCCTTCCTCAACTCAATTCAACAAGATTTGTTGGCCAGTTCCTAAGTGTCACACAGCGGGGGCGGGGGGACAAATTTAACCCCAGTGAGGAAATCCTCTTTACCAAGGATATGCACAAGGTAGGCCCCGAGGATGCCAAAATGAGTGTCACGAGAGCTACCCTTGAGATGCTGACCAAAGACACAGTCCTTACCCTAAGGGAACATGCAAATGGTAGATGCTAGTCAACCACAAGACACAAGGCGAAGGAGGCAGGGCCATGGCCCAGTGCTGTGAGGTAGCAGAGGGAGCCCTTCCCAAGGCGGGGACACAGGAAAGCTTCATGGAGGCTGAGGCATCTGAGCTGGACTGGAAAGACACACATGGTCTCCGCAGGCGAAGAGGTGACACAGGAACATGATGCAGAAAGTCCCAGGGTCAGCAACGTGCAGGAGGGTTTCAAGGAAGCCAGCAGGGCATGTAGAGAGGAGCAAGGATGGCTGCTCAAGGCCATCAAAACCTGCCCGGCCTTTGAAGTTCCAGAAAACACATGACCCGGAAATAGCTCGTGGTTGCCATGGACGCGGGAGAATGCAACACCTTTCTATTTCCCACATGGAATGTATGAGGACCTCAGTTTGCTTGGGTGGGAACCTGGAGGACTGAGACAGCTCTCTGAATCTTACTCATGATGTGGCCCAGGACTGCTGCCAAGGACAGAGCTAGACAGGCAGTCACTGCTCGCAGAGACGAGCACTGGTCTTGAAGTCCAGGGACATGGTTTCTGGTCTTGGCTCCACCACCATTAGGCATGTGAGACCTTGGACAAGCCTCACACCTCCCCATACCTTGATCCATGAGGAGTGATATTGCCTGCCTTGCTTAGTACCTATGGCAGCCAACTAAATAACATATACAGAGGTGCATTTAATTTATTTATTTTTAAATATATTTTTATTGATTGTAGAGAGGAAGGGAGAGGGAAGGAGAGAGAGAAACATCAATGATGAGAGAGAATCATTGAGCAGCTGCCTCTTGTATGCCTGCTACTAGGGATCAAGCCCGCAAGCTGGGCATGTGCCCTGACCGGTAATCAAACTGTGACCTCCTGGTTCATGCATGGGTCGACACTCAACCACTGAGCCACACCACACCAGCCAGGCCAGATGTGCATTTTAAACTATAAGTCATGTACAAAGTTAACTATAAATTACTGACTATGACAGGAATGAAGGAGTCCATTGCCTCCCTGGGGACCTGGGGTATAAGGTTAGCAGGCTGACACCATGAGGGACAAGATCTCTGGATGGTTTTACTGTCCCCTCTCAAAGACTGTTCCTGAAGGAGACGTAGGAAGTTGTGTTTCTTTCTGTCAACAGTAAAGGAAAACCCTATGAATAAAATGTTGACATTTATTGTTCTTCAGATAATAAAGCAATTCATATTCACTACAGGAAAGCAAGACAGCAAAAACAATAAAATTTAGAATATCCAGTCTTAGTCAGCTCAGGTTGTCATAACAAAATACTCTAGACTGGGTGGCTGCAACAACAGAAATGTATTCATTCTCACAGTTCTGGAGGTTGAAAGTCTGAGGTCAGAGCGCCAGCATGGTCGGGTTCTGGTGCAAGCTCTCTTCTTGGCTTGCAGACGGCCGTCTTCTAATTGTGGCTCACTTGGCCCTTCCTTGATACGTGTGAGTGGAGAGAGAGCTCTCTCTTCCTCTGTTTAAAGGTCACCTATCCTTTAGGATTAGGATCCTATCCTTACAACCTCATTAACCTTAGTTACCTTCCTAAAGGCCCTGTCTCTAAATGGATGGTCATCGTGGGAGGGAGGGCTTCAACATATGAATTTGAGGGGGACACAGTTCAGTCATATCACCCACAGTCTCACCCAACTAGAGAAAACTACTCATTATACTTTCTTCTAAGCACACAGATTTAAAGGGGGGGGGGGGGGGGGGGGGGAAGAGATCATACCCTGTGGCATATTTTGCAAGCTGATTTTTTCACTCAACAATATATTGTGACGTCTTTCCACATCATCAAAGTTACTTCACCGACATTGCTTGTAGTAATGGTGTGGCTACATCATGGTCCCTATGGTCTCTAATTTTGGCCTTGTAGTTCATAGCCAACTTTCCCTGGTACAGAGAGCTGGGATGAGCACCCTTAATTAGTTCCTCAGGACAAATTCCTGGGAATGAAAGTACAGGTCAAAGGGCAGTCATACTTCTAAAGCCCTTTATGAGTCATGTCCGGACATTTGTACCCAAAGGAAAATGTTGCCTCACTTAAAAAAAATAAAATAAACGTTTTAGTTTAGAGCAAATGTATATCTACAGAAAAGCTGCAATGCCAGTATTGAACACAGAGAGTGTCTATATGCCCTTCACCCAGTTTCTCCTAATGTTAACATATTATACCCCACCATGGTGCATTTGTCAAAACTAAGAAATTGACATTAGCATAGTACTACTAACTAACCTGCAGACTTTATTCGCGTGTCACCACTTTTCCCACTAGGCTCCTCTTACTAGCCCAGGATTCAATCCAGGACACCACATTGTGTTTTGTGTGGCATCACTTTTTAAATCTTCCTTTTTATTGACTGCAGAAGGGTCCCTTGTGTTTTGGGGGCTTGCCAATCTAATGCTAACCAGCGGTTATTGCTCATTGCTTCAGGGTATGACTTGTTCCACCAGCACAGTTACTGTTGTACAGGGCGGTGAGGGCGGTTTAGAGAAATTGGCCATTGTGGTTTATTTCCCCAAACTTCGTGAAGCGCCAAGAGGAAGGTCTTTATGTGGGAAAGGAAGGACATGCGTGTGTTCCCGCAGGGCCTCTCGTGCCAGTGTTATGCAGGAACATAAACAGCCCCACAATTGGATTTTGCTCTATATTTGGAAAATTTGGCCCTTCATTACAAAGCAGGCTGATGCTCTCTTATTTAGTTCATTCTTTTGCTCATCTCCTGTAATCATTAAATTATAGGGCCATATTTCCAAAGCTCTAGGGGAAAAAATGGATTAGGAATAAAATCTTTTAAGCTCCTGTCGAAAGGCTCTGGACTCATTTATGAATGGCGGGCGCAGAGCTCAGGGAATGATGTGTTCTGAGCCGTCTTAGGTGAATGATCTGCTTCATTTTCCACGGCTCTACGATGTCCTCTCCTTAATGCGGAACAAGGCTCTGTTCCTGGAGAGAGCTCTGATTGCTCCGTGACCCTGTCCCCGGGGGCAAAGTGCAGGAAGGAAAGAGAAGTCATGAAATACAGAATGACCAGGAGGAAGAAAATAAAAGCTGGGAACAGGCTGCTGGGCTATTTGTCATGCTCCCCTGAATAAGGCTGTTCTGATTGGGGGCGCAGCTACGCGCCTTCCTCGGAACCGTCTATTTGAAAATCGTAGATCTTTCTTTAGGAAGGCCCGCTGCTCTTAGGTGATTAAAAACTTAACGAGTATGCAGTGAGTTATTAGCACAGTTCTCAGACCAGCATTTGTAGGCCTAGTTATCTGTCTGAAACCATGACTGATTCACTTATCTTTTCATTTTCTCTGAGAGTCCCATTTGGACTCTTTTCAGCAAGGTTCAGCAAGGCTCCTTGGGGACCCCTGTGTGTTTCTCTGGGCAGTGCAGTTCAGGGTTAGGATTTTCCCCAGGCTGTCACCATCCCCCTCATTGTCACCAAAGACGCATTGTGGGCCCCAAGCTCTTGATTCTCCTGGGGAATCTTCTAGAAGGACTCTTCTGGTGAGAGCTGCTAGGAACTGTTTTCTCTCAGGGCAGCTATACCAGATGTGGCTCTGCAGGCCAGATCTGCATTCCAAATGTAGGGCTCATTTGCTTCACCATATTTTGTGTTTTTATTAAAAATGAGGGGGAAGTCAGGGCAGAAAAGCATCTCTAAGATAGTGTTATTCATCCTAGACCCTCCTCAT
>NW_006383011.1:18793351-18831270 GCF_000327345.1 Myotis davidii | reverse complement strand
ACCCGCTCCCCCACACACACACTAAGGAGCTTTCCCAACTCCACTCTCCTCTGTGAACAGGGGGTAAACCCCTGAGAGCTGCCCAAGGACCTGAGGCAAACTGACTCACCTGGCTCAACCCCTATAACTCACAGCTAATTAGGCATTAGGGCAGGCTGAGCTCACACTCAGCCCCAAGCACTTCTAGCTCGCAAAGGCGTCCTTACGGAATCAGCTTAGGGCAGTGATAGCGAACCTTTTGAGCTCGGCGTGTCAGCATTTTGAAAAACCCTAACTTAACTCTGGTGCCGTGTCACATATAGAAATTTTTTGGTATTTGCAACCATAGTAAAACAAAGACTTATATTTTTGATATTTATTTTATATATTTAAATGCCATTTAACAAAGAAAAATCAACCAAGAAAATAAGTTCGCGTGTCACCTCTGACACGCGTGTCATAGGTTCGCCATCACTGGCTTAGGGATCCAGGACTGGAACTTGTGCCCAAGCATTGAAGGTTCAAAGAGATAAGGCAGCAACAGGAACGGCCCAAATTTCTAGCTTCCTAAGAAAGCTGCACCCTGGGCCTCCTTGTTAATAAAAGGAGCGAATGCCTCTTTTTAACACTTTATATCTCATGCCTTTGATTAACTGAATCAATAAAGATGGCTTTATGAAGCCAAGCACTCATACTAGTAAATTTGGCTCCTAATTTTACCTACCAGGGGTAAGATAGCATCTGTGGGGATCTCTTAATGCAGAATGAGTAGAGCATCTGAAATTGGCTAAAGAATTCTTTCATTAACTTAATTCAAATGAAGACAAGATGTCCCAAAGCCCAGGCCTGGGAACCAGTCCTCGGGAAATGATGCTAACTGTTGACAATGCTTTATACCCCTCGCTGGTTTGGCTCAGTGGACAGAGCGTTGGCCTGTGGACTGAAGGGTCCCGAGTTTAACTCCGGTCAAGGGCACATGCCCCGGTTACGATCTCGATCCCCAGTAGGGGGTGTACAGGAGGCAGCCGATCAATGATTCTCTCTCATCACTGATGTTTCTATCTCTCTTTCCCATCTCCCTTCCTCTCTGAAATCAGTAAAAGAATGTTTTTGAAAAATGCTTTATAGACATGAACGCCAGTGTCTCTCTGTGCCGCCTTCCTCTAATGCAGTGGTTCTCAACCTTCCTAATGCTGCGACCCTTTAATACAGTTCCTCATGTTGTGGTGACCCCCAATTTCATTGTTACAAATTGAACATAATTAAAGCATAGTGATAAATCACAAAAACAATATGTAATTATATATGTGTTTTCTGATGGTCTTAGGCGCCTCTGTGAAAGGGTCGCGACCCACAGGTTGAGAACCACTGCTCTAATGCACTTAGGGAGGTCTGCTCTTGGTCCATGTTGCAGGCCACATTTCCCTGCCCTTCCCAGTCAGTTCCTTCCTGCAGTCTCTGCTTCTCCTTGGGCCTTTACTCACACCCCACTAGTCACAACCTGGAACTCCAGGATCTCCTTCCTTCACATCAACCAGTGTCAAGGGACAGGTGACTGGGGAGGTTGAGGAAGTGGGCGGGAAACTGCCTTGTGTTCTGTACATCATTCACCAGAAATACTGAGATTCACCGATCACACATGACCGCGGTGGGCGGCAGATTCTGAGGTGGCAGGGCACAACTGTATCAGTGAGGAGTGGCCTTGGCCACGTCCACGCAGTATAGCACAGTGCTTACAAGCCCAGACTGACTAGTTTGCTAGCCTTTACTAGCTATGTGACGTTAAGCAAGTTAGTTAATCTCTCTGTGCCTCATTGCTCATCTGTAAAACAGAGATACTAATAATACCTACCTCATTGGGTAGGTGGTGTAAAGATTAAATTAGTATATATGCCAAGCACTTTGAACATTACTTGGCATGTGATAAATGATTATTATAAAATGAGGGGGGGGTAGGAGGGCGAAGGGTATCAGAAGAATTTTTAAATATATATATATTTTATTGATTTCAAAGAGGAAGGGAGAGGGAAAGAAAGATAGAAACATCTATGAGAGAGAATCATTGATTGGCTGCCTCCTGCATGCCCCCCAACAGGGATCAAGCCCACAACCTGGGCATGTGCCCTGACCTGGAATCGAACCATGACCTTCTGGGACATAGGTTGACACTCAACCACTGAGCCATGCCAGCCGGGCGATACCTGGAGAACTTTATTTCTCTTTTACATTAAAAAAGAAAAAAGAAAAGTCCAGTCAATGGTAAAATATCCTCAGGTGAGGATTAACAACAACAACAACAAAAACCGAACTATAAGCCAGCAGAAAGAAAAACAAACAAACAGGCATCCCTATTACAGTGCACCCCAAGGTCAGGAATTGGCAGAACAGGTACTGTGGGTAATAATGGTGAAGGTGGAGCCAAAAGCAGGAGGATTGGTGGAAAAGCAACTGCTTTGAAAGCTGACGGACAGGTGAGCATAGGCACATTCTGTAACCATTCAAAACGACATTTACACAAGGTCTTTCATTGAGGCATTGTTTGTGATAACATGAAATTTAAAGGAACCTAAATGTCCATTGTTTAGGGAACTGGTTGAATACACTAAAGTACAATCACACAGCGGAGTACTGGGCAGCCATAAAAAGCAATGAGGAAAAACTCTAATGGCTGGTATGGGCTGGTGGCCAGAACATACTGTTCAATGAAAAGAAGCAAGGTCCAAGAAATGTGAAGAGGTGACAATGACCCCTTGACCAACCAAACCCCACGCATGCAGGAGGCAGCCAATTGAGAGATCGATGTTTCTATCTTTCTATTCCTCTCCCTTCCTCTCTCTCCAAAACACCAATAAAAACATATTTATAAAAAAGATGAAGAAGAAGACATGACCAACTGTGCTGGGTGTTAGAAAACCTTGCATTTGTACGGCCCTTTTAGCACCTACGGTTCACTCGCATGCATATTTCATCATTTAATTCTCAGGGCACTTCTAACAGGCAGATTTTGTCTTTAAAATGAAGACAAGACAATAGCTCTTGGACTTGGGCTCTGTGATCAGTGCTCTTTGCCATGGCTGCCTGCATCATTCTGGCGGCCTTCCTTTTGCTCAGCCCAGTCTTGGAGGGTCCATCTCCACCTCCGGCTGGAGGTGATATGACAGCCCCCCAGGAAAAGCCAGGGAACTGGGATTTGCTTCTGCCACCCAAGAAAAATCTTAAGTTCTACCATGAGTTTTTGAGACACAGCACATCACAAAAGACTCAGAATGGCTTTGATAATTATTATGACCTTCCAAATTAAATAAACAATCTTCCAGCAGAAGTCAATCCTTTAGGGAAAAAGAACACAGAAAAGGAAGCCGAGAAACGTAGCATCTGCTTCCAAAGGAAGCCCCGTGGCAATTTAAAGCACGGGGGATTTTTGACACATGGAACCTGGTGATTAATTCTGAAATGGCCCTGGAACAACACAGTTGATAGCAGGGCTATCCCTTCTGCTCTGCCAGTGAGGGGACTCACTCAATGCCAACAAGCTGCAGACATGCGCACAGAGATGGGAAATGGGGGGAAAGGTTCCCATGGGACCTGGGGCAGAAGAGGGACATCCCTTCTGCTCTGCCAGTGAGGGGACTCACTCAATGCCAACAAGCTGCAGACATGCGCACAGAGATGGGAAATGGGAGGAAAGGTTCCCATGGGACCTGGGGCAGAAGAGGGACATCCCTTCTGCTCTGCCAGTGAGGGGACTCACTCAATGCCAACAAGCTGCAGACATGCGCACAGAGATGGGAAATGGGAGGAAAGGTTCCCATGGGACCTGGGGCAGAAGAGGGACAGACCCTCAGGAGTCCTGCTAGTGCTGGGATCCCGGAGCTACTCGGAGAAATGGGAAAGGAATTTCTCACACCTGGCACCGCGGACAATACTCGCCCAAAGGAGACAAACAAAGGTTTTCCTGTGCTCTGGGAACTCTGGGCAGAAACTTTTTTCTTTTTTACAAGTTTTACATTTTGATGTTACCTATATCCTTTTCTGTATTTTTAAAAGAAACGCCTTTCTTTTGAATAGTTTTAAAGTTTTGTTTTCGTGCTCAGATCTTGAAATCATCTGGAATTTACTTTTTGTGTGTAATATGGAATGGAGATTTTTTTTTAACTTCTTACAGAAAACCAATTTTCCTATTACCATTTATTAAACACCCACACTTTACCACTGATGAGTGAGACCACACCCATCATATACCGATCTCAGACTACCTGGGTTCTCTGTTTATGGTCTCTCCGTTCTGGTCCACTCATCTGTTTGCTTATTCCTGCACCATATCCACCATTTAAATTATGCTAGACATTAATCTTCTATATGAATTTAAGAACTATCTGTCAAAGGGCCACACAAAAATCTATTGGGAATTTTTGTGAGGGTCACCTTGAATTTATAGGTCAATTTGGGCAGAGTTCCTATTTCAAGATTACTAGAGTCTTCCCTTCCACAAACATGACTTATTCAGTTATTCTTACACGTCCTTTAAAAGAACTCATATTGTTTTTTAATAGGAGTTTGCATTTCATGCCTAAGTATCTTATTTATCTTGCTAATGTTAATGGTGACTGTTTTCACATTCTCTCTTATGTTTCTACATGTGTTCTAATTGGTTACTTCTCATGCAAAGAAATGGTATTGCTTTTTTTAAATATTGAGCTTGAATGCAGCCACCTCGAAAATACCCATATTATAGTTCTAACTACTTTGTAGATTTTCTGGTAATACTGTGACTGGGACCGCCAGCCAGCACAGTGCTGTATACTAGTAATAATCACACGTCCTTGTCCTGCTCCTGACTTTAGTGGAAACGTTTCTAAAACTTAACCACTGAGAATGACGTTCGCTGTCAGCTTTGGTAGATATCTTTTTATCAAGTTAAGAAGGCCCCTTTGATTCCCAGTTTGCCGAGAAATGTTATCACAAATGGGCGTTCTGGTTTGCTAAATGCCTTTTCGGAAACTATTTAAATCATAAGGTTTCTCCATAAGGAAGACATCAAGCGTAGGGTCCAGGAAGTTGAAAAGTACAAAGCCGAAGATGAGAAGCAGCGGGGCCAAGTGTCTTCCAAGAATCCACTTAATCCTCTATATTCGACATGAAAGCAGCTGTGAAGATGAAACACTTCAAGGCAAGATCAACCATGAGGCCAGACGGAAGACTCTTGACAAGTGTAATGAAATTATCAACTGGCTTGACGAGAACCAGACTGCAGGGAAGGAAGAAGCTGAACATCTGCAGCGAGAGCCGGAGAAAGTCTGCAGCCCCATCAGGACCGAGCTGCACGGAGCAGAGTGCGAGCAGGAGGCATGCCAGGGGGAATGCCTCCAGGCTTCCCCAAGGGCACGGGCGGAGCTCCTCCATCTGGTGGTGCCTCCGCTGGGCCACCATCGAAGAGGCTGACTACGCCAACCTGAGCACAGGTTTAGCTTTGCTCCAACAATAAATTTGTGGCAAATTCCATGGCAGTTTTAAAGCTGAGCTGTTCTGGTAAATAACGGGTAAATATAGTAAATCAGATTCCCGATACTGTACTTGACTGTGGACTATGTGTACAGAATAATATAGCACTCCTGACAAGCACTGTGCTGTAAGTGGGGAGTGCAATGCCTTAAGTAAAACTGTATTAAAAACTGGCACCAAAAAAATCTGTTGATTTTAATATGTTTTATTAATTAATTTATTTTAATATATTAACTAATTTAATATACTTTCTAATATTATTCTGAAATATAGTTTTCAGCTTTCCAGCCGCTGTAGTCAGAAAGATAACACTTGAAGAAGGTAGAACTGACTGCTGAGTGCCAATCAACTATCTCTAATACATCCCATGATTTTAAAAAATCTCTACTATCCATGCATTTATGGGCACTCTGTCATCCTACTAGTATTTATCTCTGCCTCCTCTCCGTTTTCAATTGGCTTGCCAGATATCTGCCTATTTTATCTTTCCAAAAATACTGCTTTGGGTTTCATCAATCCTTTCTTTTTTATTTTCTGTTTCAATTTGTGCCTTTAACTTTATCCTTTCATCCCTTCTGCATTCGTTGCATTCAATCTCTAGCCTTAAGGTGAACACTAAAGGATGTTTTCAACCTTTCCTATTTCCAACTAAATGCACTGCTCTACCTGCATCCCTCAATGTTTGGTGTGTTTTACAGGGTTTTGTTGTTATTCCGTGTTTTTTTCTGGTTTCTCCTTTGTCTTTTGACTTTGATTTGCTTATGGTGGCCTCTCTCTCTCTCTCTCTCTGTTGTGCAGAACTTTGTGGTCAAATTTGGGAAGACCTTCTTCACTCTACAGTTATGAAAGAATTTTCATGTTTCCTTCTAGCAGTTTTATGCTTTTGTGTTGTACATTCATCTTCAGTCTTTAACCACTTTGAAGCTTGCAGTATATGCTTTGTGGTTGAGATTCAGCTTTTTTTCCAGATGGCTCCCTGATTGTCTCACTACAATTTATTGAATAACCTATCTTTTTCCCCCCCACTGATCTGTGACAGTCTCTTTAACATACATAAATTTTTTTGGTATTTTAATTTTTTTTATTTTTTAATCCTATTTCATTGCTTTGTGTCTAGTCACGCATCAATACTCCATTGATTTCATTTTTGAGAGTATGCGTGTTTTTGAGAGTTTAAGGTCTGGAGGGCTAGTTCCCATTCATCCATCTACTTTTTCCATTTTCTTTTCTTTTTTTTGTTGTTGTTGTTAATCCTCATCCAAGAATATTTTTCCACTGATTTTCAGAGAGAGTGGAAGGGAGAGGAAGAAGACAGAAAGAAACACAGATGTGAGAGAGACACGTCAATTGGTTGCCTCCTGCACACTCCCAGACCAGGGCCTGGATCAAGCCTGCAACCAAGGTATGTGTCCTTGACCAGAATCGAACCCGGGACCTTTCAGTCTGCAGGCCAACATTCTATCCACTGAGTCAAACCCGCTAGAGCATACTTTTTCTGTTCTCCACACTATTCTTATTTATTTTTCCATATGAATCACAGCATCAGCAACTTCTGGCCCTAAATGAGAGTTTGCATTTTTATTGCTTGTGCATTACTTTTAAAAATTCACTTAGAGACTTGACCTCTTTACGCTGCTGAGTCTTCTGATCCAAGAACATGGAACGTTTTTCATTTGTTCAGGTCTCCTACAATGTTCTTCAGCAATATTTTAGTTTGCTCCATGTGGATATTATACATTTCTTATTAAGTTTGTTCTTAGGAATTCTGTTTGACAAGGGTCAACTGGCACTTGACATTCATTTTCATCTACAGGAGGCAACCAATCGATGTCTCTCACATTGATGTTTCTCTGTGTGTGTGTGTCTCTCCCCCTCCTTTCCACTCTCTCTTAAAAAAATCAGTGGAGCCCAAACCGGCTTGGATCAGTGGGTAGAGCGTCAGCCTGCGGACTCAAGGGTCCTGGGTTCGATTCCAGTCAAGGGCATGTACCTTGGTTGCAGGCGCATCCCCAGTAGGGGGTGTGCAAGAGGCATCTGATCGATGTTTCTCTCTCATCGATGTTTCTAACTATCCCTCTCCCTTCCTCTCTGTGAAAAATGAATAAAACATATATATTTTTAAAAATCAATGGAAATAATGCTTCCTTTTGATAAGAAGGAGGGTAAATATGAGATAACAAATCGATGCAAATATGTTTTTAACAATTATTAGTAAAAGCTTAGGGTGGCTACCCTAATCAGCCAGCTGCAGATTCTCCATAAATGAAGAGCATTTATTAAAAATTAAACACACTGCAGGAAGCTATATACAACTAAATGAAGACTCTTGCACATAATACTACCACTTTTATCTCCTTTAATTCTCCTATTCTTCTGTATCAGATGTTATGGCTCATAATGATTAATGATTATTAGTAAAACAGTCCTTTTTGAACAAAACTTAAGCTTATTAGAGTGCCACATTCCCTGATTCTAAATGTGATTAAGAATACACTCAGCTTCAGCCTCATCGTTTGTAGTAAAATGCTACCCTTGGGTAAACTGCCCTTGGCTTTTAACTGAAAGTGCCACTGTGGTTTCAGCTGTGCAAACGCTGTAACATTATTCCTGACGGGCCCATGGTACGTTCCCAGGTGATTAGAATAAAGTTCAAATGGTGCTTCTTCATATCCTTGGAAAAGGTTAGACTCAAGGAAATGGGAATTCTGCATCAAAGGTTTGCTAAATCAGAGTGGAAAAGCCTGGCCCTAGCACTCAGCTACCTTCATCTTTCATTCAATACAACTTGAACTTTCAGCCCTTTGATGAAAAGGATCACCCATTTAGTTCATGTTCTGGGCTTGTTGGACATAGCTGCCACAATATACCTCGGGCTACGTCGCACTCAAGGTACGTCGTTTCGTGGTTTCATCGCCATCTTCCATTCATTTATATATAAAAAAAGTTCCGTCATTTCGACGTATGTACATATGTGCTTTATGTTTTTATTATTTATTTACCACAAGTAAAGGTCAGGGATTGTTCTTTCTTTTCCTTTTTTTTTTCCTGTTTCACTTCATTACTGCTGTGTGTGTGCTCCATGTGAGTGCCGTAGGTGCTTATGCAGGTGGGTTCTGACTTATGGCAAAAATCGCTTTACGTCGCACCGTAGGAACAGATCTCCGACATCACCCGAGGACCTACTGTAAATAACTGCTCACAAATAACCAACAGCAGCACCAAGGAGACAACAGTCGTGAGCGTTGTCTCAGCTACATCCAGAGCTGAATTCCAGGCCAGCAGGACTCCCAGAGGCCAGGCTGCAGGTCATCATCGCAAACAGAGATTCCCACCCTACTCGGGGGCAGTGCATATACAATGAGGATTCAGTGTTAGAAGGCCTAGTTCTGAGCCACAGAGAGCTCGTGTGCTTTTGGACAAATTATCTAACTACCCCGAGACAGTTTCTGTATCTGTAAAAAGGGGGTTAACAATGCCCAACTTCCAGGATCACGGCAAAGACTAAGCAACATCATGTGTGGAAAAGGGCACTGGAAAGGCTGGTTGTCATTGTCCTTCCTCCTTCATCATTTGATTTGGGTTCCCAGGGGGCCACCATCCAAGTGACAAATCATTCTGACCTTTCCAACAACTGATCCGTTTAGAAAATTTGACTTTTTTAAAAAAACAAAACCTGAATGACCAACTATTTAAATCCTCTAAGTCCCAGCTTGTATCTTTAACCCAGACCCGCTATTGTTCATATGTGTGTTGTTAGAAACAAAGGGGACTGTTGTATGAATAATAGTGGATCATCACAAAACTCTAGGCTGCCAGGCAAAAATGACTCAATGAGAGTGAAAAACAAACAACAAAACGGTAGTATAAATTGATCTCACTTTTGGAAGGAAAAGTCATTTTGGTATACAGATGTATACACAGAACAAAACCATAAAAAAAATAATGCCACAATATTTTTAAAAAGGGATTATCTGAGTTTATGCACTCAACTATTGAGCACCCATTATGTGCTGGCCTCTATGCTATGATTGGTGATACAGTCATTAATTATCCATATAAGGTGACTGCTCTAATGAAGTATATACAGTTCAGGAGTGATTATAATAAAGGAAGCCAATGAGATGACAGGAGATCTAATGAACCTACTCAATTACAGGTTCCACATGGCCCTCTGAGAAAGGGACATGTACACTAAGCCCTAAAGGATAAGTGGAAGTTAGCTATGCAGCAGGGTAGAAGTATAGCAACAGCAATATAGATCATGTTCATCTTTCTGATTTTTTAAAATGAACATCATACTTATAGAGTCCTTATTGTTCTATTGGTCATATCGTCACACTCCAAGGCAGAATGTTTTCCGCTCAGACCCAGTGTTGGTCAATTTCCTGGTATTTGGGGCCAGCGATAGGCCCTACACTCTTAGACACTGGAAGAGGCAACGGGAGAACAAAGCTAAATCGCCCAGAACCTTAGAATTGGAAGGAACCTTAGAAAACATCGACTGATTGTCTGAGTCCAGAAACAGGCCCAGCAACATTAAGCATTTAGCCAGGACCACATTGCAAGGGCCGCTGCCAGCCCCATGGCAATGGTCAGCAGGACTTGACATTCGTTTTTGTTGCATTTTAAAATCCCCAGTCCTCCAATATGTGATTTTTTACCTGACCCGCTAAAGACTGACTCTGAGACAAGGTATTATTGCAACTGACACACTGAGAAGTTACTGCTCATTGGCTGCACTGGGACAATAATACTGGTGAGGGTGAGGTGAACCTGATGCCATGAGTCCGTTGATGATGATGACACTGCAACTTGTTATCACCCCCAAGTGAAAATCAGCATGACAGTGTATTCAAAAGCCATAAAAACAGGATTCTTGGGCCCAGTAATTCCATTTGTACCCTAAGGAAATAAGTTCTGGTACATCCATAAGGAAATATGAAAAGTAATGGCTATGGCCCGGCTGTCATGGCTCAGTGGTTGAACGTCAACCTACAAAACAGGAGGACATGGTCCATTCCCGGTCAGGGCACATGCCGGGGTTGTGGGCTCGATCCCCAGTGTGGGGCGTGCAAGAGGCAGCCGATCAATGATTCTCTTTCATCATTGAAGTTTCTATCCCTCTCTCCTTCTCTCTTCTTCTCTAAAATCAATATATATAAATATATATATTTAAAGTAATGGCTATAGAGAGCCAATAAGAACAGGGGAAAGTTTACAAACTAATTTTGAAGCCATTCTAAATATCCACTATATTTATAAACATATTTATGAAGAAGCCTATAGCCTGCATCTGTGCCCTAAGCCACCAGAGTAGCTTTCTCCAAAGTCCCCTAAAATTCCTAGTTGCTGAGTGCAATGACTACGTTTCAGTCTTCCACTTACCGGAGTGTTGGAAGGTAGTTAACATCCCACCTCCCTGCTGGGCCCTACAGCTTCTTTCCTCCTCTTTCTCCATTGGGTAGTCTCCTGAAACCGAGCTCAACTACTTCATCTATTCCCTCAGCTTTTCTCTTTCAGAGGAATTTCCTTCATATCCTATTCCAAACTAGCTTCTAGTTCCATCTATGTGCCAAGGATTCCCAAATCCTGACCATTTGGATACGTACTCTCCCTGGCCTCAAGGCACGGCGTCACTAGCCTGCTGCATATTTCCATGTGGATGCTGCCCAGGCTCCTGAAATTTAGTAAGTCTCAAATGGAACTAACTCTTCCCCACCAAAAGCTGCTCACTCTCCCCATGTCTTTCCTCTTTGCTACCGGATCCTCTCTCCTCACTCCCTCCTACCAGGAGGACAACCACAACAATTTCTTAAATGATCTCAGTGTCCCCAGTCTCTCTCCACCCTTAACTTAGTTGAATAAATGATTCCCCCTTCAGGACAAATCCCTGCCTGGTCATTCCCCTGACTTAGTCCTCCAATGGCTCGCTCTGCCAGCAGCAGAGGGCCCGCCTCCTTGGCTGGCACACGAGGCCTTTCCTAATCTGGCCTCTGCACCCCCAAGAGCACCGCTCACACACACTTCTCTGTGTCCTTGCCCGACCAAGTGCAATGGCCAGAACAAGCCACGTTCTACTGCTCTGGTACCTGCCAAACCCTGTAAGTGTCGCAAATCCCTGTCTGTCCCCCTAAACTGAAATGGAGCATCACCCCGCCAGGGTGCCTTCCTTGACTCCTGAGCTAAATGAGGTGAGTGCCCTCTGGGAGTCACAGCAGCCTTTCCTCACCTGTACCCCACCCCTAGACCACTTTCATGTTTTATTACTGTGGGTTTTTTCTCCACCAGGAGCTCCTTAAGGACAGAGTGTGTCTTCCACATGTGTGTCTAGAGCCCCGCGCAGAGAGAAATCAGGCAACAGGAAGAAAATAAAGCGAAGCGGTGACACTACCTTGTTACACTGATGGGGGAATATGTGCTTACTTTTCCCTTCCTGTTTTCTGTATTCTCCAGTATGTGGACTCCACCATTTTCATACATTTTTAAAACTCGGCTCATTTTCAAGATGTGTCCAGTCTCTCCTACATAACTCTAATAAAAGAATTCACTGCCTCGGTAAAGTCAAGTTCCTCTCTCCTAGACCTCTCTAGCTCCTCAAAACCCCCCGCCTCAACCTCCACAAATTCTTCAGAACTTAGCAAAGTAGGAACACTTCCTTCACCACTTTTAGCAGACAGAAGGACCACCCACACACCAAAAAATTCCTTGGCCTTGGAAAGGTTACATTGCTCTAGTAGCTGAGTGCCAAACCCATTTTTGGCCAAACATTCGTCAGAACCTCACTGTATTCACAGCCTTACACAAAGGATGAGGTAGATTCGCAGAACCTGCCTAAGACTTAGAGAGCTTGGAGATGATGCAACTTCTGAGTGACAGATCTTTCACCATGTCAACTCGAGACATCAATGAAAGAAGAGGGGGGAGGTTCCTCTGAAAATTCTTCCCATTTTTGGGGTGGTTGTTGTTTACCAAAACATTATCTTCTTGGGTATCGACATTTTCAATCATACACAATGGCTTGTAATTCTTTTAAATTTGTGAAAAACAATCGAACCACATTTTATTGTTCAGGCTGACATTTGCTATTATTTTTCCTTAAAAGAAAACAAAAACCTAATGATTAGTCAAAAAAACAAACCCAAAGAAACCCCAGTTGAGAAGCAAACCCTGTGGCTTAGCAATCATCACTCTCGTTAACAGCACATAAGTGTTGCCTGACGAATGGACTCCTATCATAAATGCAATTAGCACACATTTCTTGTGATTCCCCACTGTGTTTAGAACTTGGGCCCAGCTCTGGAAGCGATGACTTTAATAGCAATAAATCAAGGGGAACCTCACCTAGGGCATTTGGGCAGAGTACACTGTTTTCCACCTCAGTCAGCAGAGACCCTCAACTGAAGTGCTGGACCCTGGCTCAAGAGCTGTCCCAGAAGGTACCTACCTCCTACCCTCAGAAGTCCTGGCATCTACGCCGGGAGGGGTGCTTTTCCCAATGAAGCCGATTGTCAGAGTCTACCGAGATCACCAGGACCAGCAGGGTCTCTGCCCTCGGAAGTCCCTGCCTGAGGCACTGCTGGCCTCCGTCCTGGGGATGACTCCACCTCAGCTGGTGGTGCCAGAGCAAGGCATTTCTGGCAGCAAGAACGAAACACCATCCAAATTAAAGGGCCACTGAGGTACAAGAATGTCAGATCTGAGCTCACTGCCTGCAGGAAGTCAGGGGTGTGGAGAAAGATGAGGGATGAAGGGAAGGAGGGAGGTCACGTGGCCTTTTCACTGAGAACACACCATGAACAGGCAGCTGCATTTAGAATATATACTTCCCAAGGTTTTGATTTAACTCCACACACATTACGTGCCTATAGGTACCCATGATCATTGCCTGGGAACTTACCTCACAGAGATGATTTATGTTCTTATGACAGAGAAGAGGAGTAGTTAAAAGGTAGAAAAAGAGAATGTGAAAACATGTCAGAGGAAGATGAAATGATTGATTCAAAGCCACGTGACCACCAGAGGCACTGTCACAGCCAGGAGACACCTGTTGTGCTTCATCCACCATTCGTTTATTGCAAAGTGAAGGTCTGGCAGAACAAAGGGCAAGTAAGTCCACTAAGAATGAATTACACTAATGAATGAAGTCAACTCAACAGATAGTACTTGTATTTAGTATCAGCTGTAGGTGGTTTGCAAAGTCAAAATTTATTAACTGTTCAAATGTCCAAGCTGTACAGATTTTTTCCAGATATACATACAACATATTTATATCATAACAAAGTTAAATTTTTATAAAATATTTCCTTAAGGACTAACGATGCTAAAAAGCTTCAATCACCAATTAATTATTTGATATTCATTTACAGTTACTATTAAAGATCTGACATAAATACATAAGTCACACAGATGAAAAAGAAGAGCTATGACTCATATGATTGCACTTTTGACCTACCCCATATTAAAGCAGAAAACAAAATTATGCCACATAAATTGAGCTGATTTTAATAACCTTTTTATTAGAAGATAAACCACCATTATGTCCATTTAAACCATCATTCTTAAAAGAGCTACCAAACAATAAAATTATTACCTTAAATCCCAAACTACAATACAATCTTGACTGTTCTAATTACCTTCCCTATTGGTTGATACAGGACATCTGATCCCTCCATGACATACGAAGTGGCAACTGATGAGGACAGTTAGCAATAGTTTTGTATATACAGTGGAAGTAGAACTGATCATATACACAGTTGAATCACTACCTCCACTGAGAATAGGGTCAATAAAAATAATGGTTAAAAGCATTACACATTTTGTCTACCCAATCACTTGCAATCTTTAGCAGTAAATCCCACACAACTGGCATATTATTTATTGCATAAAATCTTTACATGTCGAAAATACTTTCTAGTCCAGGTTCAGATTATTAACAATGAAAAAACGTTCATCTTCTTTCTTACCTCCATGGACTATCTGCCCCTCATTCACCAGATACATAGAAAGACGAGTAACTGGACAGACAATTTGACCATAGAAAGTTTGCAAAACAGAAATGCTCTATTTTAAGGCAAGTGTCTTTATCACATACATACATAGCAATTTCTCCAGTGGTGAACTTTATCACATAACAGTACAAAATTCAACAAAAAAACTGAGGTATAACTTTAGTTAACATAAATACAAATGTCAGAAGTGTTAAGACATTCTCAATATACTTCACATATTTTACCCATAACTAGAGAACTTTTGTCAAAGTTCTTATTATGTCCAGAAATACCCGAGATTCTGTATTCTAAAGATAACACTAGAAATTAAATACTCTAAAATCTGTGCAATAAGGCTCTCCACATAAGGCTAACCTTTGATATAAGGCTATGTCAACTTGGTTCCTGAAAATAGCACAAATGTGTGCAAAATTCAAGCTATTCTGAACTAACGTAAGAGGAATTAGTCTCATGAGAGATAATGAACTGATAAGTTTATTGAGCAAAATTAAACTTAGGCAATAAGCAAAGTTCAAAATACATCAAATAAAAACATTTCCTATCATATTTCACCATAAAACTACCTATTGTGCTATAAACATGGTTGAATATGTAAGGTACTTTTTAGTGTAAAGCAGACATACAGTTACCTCTACCTAAATAATTTAAGTGGCTTTAATCGATAACTTGGTATGTGTAATATATTTAAAAATCTACATTCTATGACCTTTATAAAAGTAGATCTGTTCTTTACTTTCAAGTTAGAGATAGTTTAATAGTTGATCTTTGGATATGTCCACTCAATAGCTATATAAAATGAAAGATAATACAAATCTAAGTCATCACCATTAGGTGCATTAATATGTAAGCCATCATCAGTTTTGGGCCCTGAAAGTGAAAAATTATTGATACTACATAAAGTGGAAAAATATAAACCCCAGGTTTCTTCTCTCATCCAGAAACTTATAGTTAATATATATTTTTAATTATTGAATAGTGTGATGCAATGACATTCAGTGAAAAAATTGGATTACTGATTATATTCATGTTAAATATGTTGTCCTTAAAATGAAGGTAGACAGTAATCATTATGCCTAAATACAAAGGTAAACTAATGACAAGGTAAATTTTTTTTAGATCTTCACCCAAGGATATGTTTAGAGGGAGGAAGAGGGGGGCGGGGAGAAACATCGATGTAGAAGAGAAACATCAATCAGTTGCCTCCCGTGCATGCCCCGTGCCCACCAAGGATCGAACCCATAACCTAGATATGTGCCCTGACTGGGAATGGAATCCGAAACCTTTTGGTGTACGGGATGACACTACAACCAACTGAGCCAACAAGCCAGGGCTAGATTTTCTTAAGTATGAAAATTACTGCATCCGTTTCCTTTGCCAAACTCCCAGTAACATTAGGAGAAAAAAAAATCTAATTTTGTTCACCTAATAATTTAATCAAGCACTCTAGAAAACTATTGCTCTGAGGAGAAGTTAAGCAGGAATTTCTCATTAAATTTCCAAATTGAAGCAAAGTAAGGGATTCAAAAAATTAGACTATGTAACTGAATACATTATAACTACAGAGACAAATGATATACAAAATTTGGAAAACTCCAGAGCAAACATTTCGGTAACTTTATTCTTGTGCTTGCACGTGATGAAAAGGAATTTAAGGTTGTAGATGGAGAAATAAAAGTTCCCATTAAAATAGCTGCACACAGAATAACCAGAAAGATCCACAACCCAAATTCCGCTTCCACGGTGATGTCAGGCATCATGCGCTCGTGGGTTGTGGGAGTTCCTCCTGACTCCTACAGAACAGGCACAAAGCCTGACAAGTTTTCACTGGCACCAAACTCAGAGAGTTGCTCCTTTGCAAAAATGTCCGAATGTATTGGTTAATAGTGGAGGTGGGAAAAGAGAACCTGCAAGAGTAAATACCTGAAGTGCTCCTTCCTTTCAAGGGATCTAGGCATCTGTTTATTTACTGACCTCACATACCTGCACTTCCAGAGACAGCCACAAATCAGCCACGGCTTCTGCCCACAGAATGAGTCGCTCTTGTGGTGACTGTGACTCATCACAACAGCAATGGGGTAAAATCAGTTTTCTGCTTTGAGTACACCAGCCAAGGCCAAGTACTTGCTTCTGCCTGCTCATCATGTCTAATCAGCAAAATGCCACAAACATAGTGGCCCAGGGTGTGGTTCTGTGCAATGTCTCTGCAGACCACGTTATGGCAGTCCCAACATTTCCTTCTACAGACAACTGCCCTCAATTTCCCCACCTCCAAAAGACTGTCCCCCAACTCGGGAGATGGTAAGACTAGTCTGGGATTTGAATAGGCCAAGAAGAAGGAGAATCCACCAGTGGATAGCAAGTGGAGAAGAGCCTGGAAGAGGTGCAGGCAGCAGAGACGCCCACTGCCAACCCTGAGAGGCAGGAAGAGACCATCAGACCCACAGACTCAGTCAGGCAGCTGCTGGGCTTTACAATAAACACCCATTGCCTCTGGGGACCTACATGTTCCCTGTAACAAATGAACCTATAAATACAGTAAGAATGATGTATTTTTGAGTTACTGCTGGCTATACTTTTTTTTTTCTCAGCAAATTTTATTTTTTAAGGATAACCAACTAGGGTCAGATTTATTTTCAGAATACTTAATAAAAGTATTAAGCAAAAATAAAATAATTATAGAACATTAGGACATTCATTTTAATGAAAATGTTGCCATAATTTTCATTACTCTATAAACTTTGGGAATTGGAACCATTTTCCAAGCATTCATTGAATGACTAGTAACGAGGAATCATACTATCCCTAAGAATGGTTGCTATGAGTATTACTGAATACACATTTATTTTATATTTGTAACACAGTATACCTCTCTTTGAAACCTTTCATTCCTAATATTTTAGCAAAAAAATGTAGCATACCCCAAATCTTGGATCATAACTCCTTTAGGCTTGAAGATTATGAACATTTGCATTCAAGCTTATTAACATCCACCCAGCATATTCATGTGATTTATTTAAAATGTAGCCATTAGCCAAGACCTTTGGGGTATAGGTACAAAATTAAAGAACAGTAAGTATTCAGGCAAACACTATATTAGCAATACTAATCATGAAAAAAATGCCAGTGGGGCTCTATCCATTAGAAGTTAGACTGAAAAACTCAATCTTGCAAGGTGATCTTCTAAGCCATTTGAGGAAGTGTTGTTTATAAATAACACTGGATTTTTCTCCAATTATTTTAACTGACATAATTTCCTGGGGGAATTGCAGAATGATTCCTTTCATGGAGAGGGATGACATAAAAAAAAATCTGGGCTTAGTATTTGTACAAAGCTGCCTCAGGTTAAATCACAGAATGGATCTTCTGCCCAGAACTTAAGGGGTTTTTCAAAGGGCATCTGTCAGGGTGAGACCAGTTGGTGGTCATCTCTGTGCACCCCATAGGGTACAGCACAGCACTGACCTGTATTAGGTAAAGGCTCCAACTATGTGCACACAAAGGATTTTTTTTTCCTACAGCAATACTAGGTTAATCAACTACCAAGTCTTGTTTTTTAAATGAATGGCTTCTTCCCCCAGAAATTCAGTGATACTTGCACTTTCTAGAAAACGCAAACTTTAAAACACTAGGAAACCCAATTCCAGGAAGCTCTGACAGGCCCTGTGTTTCTCCAGTTTTTCTCCCAAGGCCATCTCCAAGACAGACCGTGGCAGAGAGCTGTAGGAGCTCAACCGCTGACTGTCCAGGGAGACAGCCTGCGTTTCTCCACAGTCTGGCATCCTCCTTAGTGCTCCTGGAGCATCCGAGTATGAGAAGCACAAGGTCAGGGAATAATGAGGAATTAAAATAAACCAACAAACAGAAACAAAGCATCTTATCTCTTTTGTGTCTGTGTGTCTCTGTATCTTTAGGCAAGTGAATCCAAACTTAAATGAACTTGGGTTAATGAAGAGGATCCGTTTAATAGTCTTAGAATCCATTAGACGTCTACCAGCTGACAAACTGTAAAAACCAGCAATGAGCACGTCTATGGCTTCGAGCTGATTAGTATCCTGTCTAGATTTAGAAACTCATTTCAACCAAGTTTATTTCTTTTTAAAAATATATATATTTATTGAGTTTTTACAGAGAGGAAGGGAGAGGGATAGAGAGTTAGAAACGTCGATGAGAGAGAAGCATCGATCAGCTGTCTCCTGCACACCCCTTACTGGGGATGAGCCTGCAACCAAGGTACATGCCCTTGACTGGAATCGAACCTGGGACCCTTCAGTCCCCAGGCCAACGCTCAGTGAGCCAAACCAGCTAGGGCAACCAAGTTTACTTCCTGACACAGACAGTACAACAACTCAACTCACAGAAAAATCTGTCCATCTCTTCATTGAAACATATCATTAGAGTTCAATATCCTTTCATGATGAAAACACTAAACAAACTAGAAATATAAGTAACTTCTTCAACATGACCAAGGGTATCCATGAAAAACCCACAGCTAACCTCATGCTTAATGGTGAAGACTGGAAGTCGTACCCCTAAGATCAGGAATAAGACAAGAATGTCCCCTCTCACCACTTCTATTTGACATTGTACTAGAAGTTCTAGCCAGGGTAATTAGACAAGGTAAAAAAATAAAAGGGAGGAATAAGTAAAACTATCTCTCTTTGTAGACGATACGACCTTATACATAGAAAACTGTAAAAAATTCTCAAAACTACTTTTAGAGCTAATAAACAAGTTCAACAAGGTCACTGGATACAGGATCAATATACAAATACCTGGTACACTAGCAATAAACAATCTGAAAATAAAATTAAGAAAACAATTCCATTTATAATAGCATAAAAACTTATAAATACTTAAGAATAAATTAAACCCAAGGAGTGAAAGGCTTATACACTGGAAACTATGAAACACTGGAAGAAATTAAAGAAGACTTAAGTAAATGAAAAAACAGTGGGTCCAAGGATTGGAAAGCTTAATGTTGTTAAGATGCTAATACTTCCCTAATTAATCTACAATCGCTATCAAAATTCAAAGTGCCTTTTTCTTGTAGAAATGGACAACATGCCCTAGCTGGTTTGGCTCAGTGAACAGAGCGACAGCCTGCTGACCAAAGGGTCCCAGGTTCCATTCCGGTTAAGGGTACATATCTCGGTTGCAGGCTCCTGGTCGGGGCTCGTGTAGGTGACAACCAACTGATGTGTTTCTCTCACATTGATATTTCTCTCTGTCTTTCTCTCTCTCTTCCACTCTCTCTAAAAATCAATGGAAAAAATCCTCAGGTGAGAAAAAAAAATGGAAATGAACAACCTGATATAAAAATTCACATAAAAATGCAAGGGACCCAGAATAGTCAAAACAATCTTGTAAAATAAGAGCAACTCACACTTTCTGGACCCCTTCCTCACACCATTATCATCAACCTGAAAGAGCTAATACTATAATTTCTTTATAAGAAAACAGAGGAGTAAATTTTGAATTTCTTAGATACACCAAAAGCACAAGAGAAAAAAATATATATTGGACTACATAAAAAAGTAAAACTTGTGTGCTGTAAATGATATCATTAAGAAAATGAAAAAATAACCCTCAAACTGAGAGAAAAATATTTGGAAATCATGTATCTGCTAAGGTCTAATCTCCAGAATATATAAAGCACTCCTAGAATTCAACAATGAAAACACAAATAACCCATTTTTTTTAATGGGCAAAGGATTTGAATAGACATTTTACGCAAAGAGATATAAAAATAATCAATAAATACATAAAAAATGTTCAATATCATCAGTCATTAGGAAAATACAAATCAAATGAGATAATACTTCATACCCACTAGGATGGGCATTATACCCCCAAAAAGGAAAAATAAGCATTGGGGAGGGAATGGAGAAACTGAAACCCTCACATACTGCTAATGGGAATGTCAAGTGATTCAGCTACTTTGCAATATATGACCTTCCTCAAAAATTAAACTTATTGTTACCAGTAACCTAGTAATTCCATTCCTAGATATATACACAAGAGAATGAAAAACACATGTTCACACAAAAACTTGTATGTGAATGTTTATAGCAGCATTGTTCATAACATCCAAAGAGGGGAAATAACCCAAATGTCCAACAGAAGAGAAATAAACAAAATGTGGTATATCCATACAACAGAATGTTATTTAGCAGTAAAATGAATGAAGTACTGATAGTGCTACAATATGGATGAACCCTGAAAACATGTTAAGTGAAAGAAGCCAGATACCAAAGACCGTATGTTTCCATTTATATGCTATGTCTAGAGGCAAATCCATAGAGGCAGAAAGTCGATTAGTGGTTACCAGGGTGATGGGTGAGGGGGAAGTAGGGAGTGACTACTAATGAGTATGAGGTACACGAAGCCTTCTGGAGTTAGCCAGTGGTGATACCTGCAAAGCTCTGTGTACTAGTATATACCAAACAACCACAGAACTGTACACTTCAAAATGATAAATGTTATGGTATGTGAATTACTCTCTCTCTTTTTAAAAAAAATTTTTTTTTATTGATTTCAGAGAGGAAGGGAGAGAGATAGAAACATCAATGATGAGAGAGAATCACTGATCAGTGGCCTCCTGCACACCGCACACTGGGGATCGAGCCCACAATCCAGGCATGTCCTCCGCCTGGGAATCAAACCGTGACCTCCTGGTTCATAGGTCGATGCTCAACCACTGAGCCACGCCAGCCAGGCTCTCTCTCTCTCTCTCTCTCTCTGTCTCTCTCTCTTTTAATGCATTGTTAGGACTGCCTCTTATTTATTTAGTTTCATTTTTTTAACTTCCCTAAATACTAGTAGTCTTCCAAAATAGCCTAAAACTTATCAACAAAATCACAATGCTAACAATTGATTGGTCAATTTAGCTAAATATCCAGTAACTATTTCTCACTCCCTTCCCTAGCCACTCACTTGCCTTTTGGCATAGTGAAGACATACCTAACCTCACTTGTGTGATTTTCAACAGAATAGGAACGTGGGTCACTAATTTGAGATAAGGAAAAGCAGCAAAGATCTAGAACAGGTATTAGAAAGAAGGTATCCATCAACCATCCCCAGATACCCCTTAGAAAACTTTTGTGAGGACCAGAAAACCACACCTTTTTATTAGTTGAAAACAGCCTCGTTATTAAGACAAGTATTATGATAATTTCTCAAATCTGATTTGATACATAGAAGCTTTTCAATAATTTGATCTAAATCTGATCCCCATGCAGGTATGCCCTTCTCAAGAAGACATCTCATTCTTATGTACTTGAAAAATCAAATCTAAAAATCATATACTTTAGGGGATAGTAACACAACAGAAGGATGACTCACAGATTAAAAGGATTCCCTAACTAAGTTCCTGTATTTAAAGTATAATGTTTCCAAACCTTTTTTTTTATACAAGTTTGGAAACCTATTAAAAAGTGGGATGCACCTAATTACTTCTTGCATGCCACATTGTTCCTATCTCTGCCTTGTATTGCAGCGCAGAAAAAATAATAAATTTTAAAATGTTAAGAAAAAGACACAAATATACTTATATTCAATTTCTATCTGACCTTTTAAACTGAGTTGACTGGATGGTAATAAATGGTGATTTCCCTTAATTACAAGATTACAAGCCATATCTTACCAAGAAGGGGACTATGACCCATTATACTAACTTTACAACTATACTACTTACATTATTTGTGGGGGTTTTTTGTTTTTTTTAAATATATTTTATTGATTTTTTACAGAGAGGAAAGGAGAGAGATAGAGAGTTAGAAACATCGATGAGAGAGAGAGACATCGATCAGCCGCCTCCTGCACATCTCCTACTGGGGATGTGCCCGCAACCCAGGTACATGCCCTTGACCGGAATCGAACCTGGGACCTTTCAGTCTGCAGGCCGACGCTCTATCCACTGAGCCAAACCGGTTTCGGCTATTTGTGTTTTTTTAAAAAAACTTCCAAATGGTAAAATTTTCTGGCTAAAGATACAGATATTAGACAATTTATCTAGAAATAAAAAACTGAACTTTCCATTTCTGTCCTATGAACCAAAACAAACAGCTTTCACATGGCCCTGAAAGCGAAGCCTCGCAGTGATTTCATAATGTTGCATTTTACTTCCAAGTGCTTCATATGAAAGAGGAGCAGTGGCTAAACACCTAAGACAAAATAAATGTATGCATAGCTACGGACACACACATTTCTCCGGTATCAGAGTTTCAGTAACTCAGATACTGCTCTCCACTAAGGAAGTGAAGGTCTCCTGCCCCCTGTCCACAGAGAAGGAAAGCATGGAAGTCCATCACAGCTGCAAGGTCAAGCTTGTTAACATACGGTAAAAAGCAATATGTAAGCTAAACAAATCCTTTGTAATACAGGAAAAACACCTGTCATTACTTATACTTCCTTTCTTTATAAAAACAAAGCACTTTATAACAATACACCCTACAGATGGCCTCTACTGGGTCATGGGCATGGTCACAGAATTATTTCAAAACAAATTAAATCTATGAGAGAAAAAAACACACCTATCTAATACAACATTATGGGAAATTTTAGTTTTAGTTTTAATACAAGGTTGCATAAATAAAGCAAGAGCAACACTTCAGATATAAATGACATAGCATTAATTAGTCCTGGTCAGTGAAACCCAAATTCTATTTATTCCCCCTGGCTTCCAGAATCCACTAAATGTCATTTATGCTTTCACTGTACTTGGTACAGTATTGATATTTAATATAAATCAAAGGATTCTCACCAAAGTTACTTAAAGTTAATGTTTAAATTACAGCATAGATGCAGATCATCAAGTTCAATCCCCTAAATAAATAAACTGACAACTGCACTTACACTAATGGTCAAAAGTTGAAGTGCTTATTGGGATAGAATTGGAAAAATCTAAATGTTTAGATGTAAGTGGGGAACTGCTAAAAGAAAAAAAACGTTATTCACAGAATGGGACAATATAATCGTGCTTGCCGATGGCATTTCCACAAGTCTTTGGAAAGCTCCACAGCATAGAGCAGTAAATCATTAATTTACTTTCAGGGGCAGAACTGATATGCTGTGTCTGAGTGCAGATGGGACTAGAAAGACAGAAAGCAAAACACCATATGAAACATGCTGAACAAACAAAGAAGTGCATGCATCCTGACCAAAATGGAACTTTTCCAGAACATTCCATTCAAGCTTCAATCCATGTTACTTCCCATTCAGCTATGACATTGCTCAACCTGTACCTTCTAAATACTGCAATGGTAACCAGGAACTGCACTTGTTTGTATATATGTAAATGGGTACATAACTGAGAATTTTTGCAATTTAAAAACTCTACTGAAAATTTGGCTTCCCTATACACTGGTCCCAAACCCTCCTTCCTGACTTCTAGGGTGTCTAAAAGCAACAATTGCTTTTTATATGACCTATAACAAGGTGTCCCAAAGAAAATATTTTAAATTGTTAGTCACAGAATAAAAAACAAAAAATAAAATAATCCTATATAATAAAAGGCTAATATGCAAATTGTCCCCTCGACTGGGAGTTTGACCAGGAGTTCAACCTGGAGTTTGACCAGGGGATGGGGCCGGCCGGCCAACTGCTTGTGGCCCCTCCCCTGGCTGGCCCTGCCCTTGACTGCCACCACCCCCCCAACCCCCCACCCCCGCATCAGGAGCAGGGCTGGCCCTCCATCTTCCTGTGGCCCCATTGCCTGATTGGGGCAGGCTAGCCGGACTCCACCCATGCACGAATTCATGCACCAGGCCTCTAGTATGTAATAAAATAAAATAGAAATATGTCCAGAGAGCACTGAACCAAAAGCAAGGCCCTACAAGCAAGGTTTCTGGGTCCTGCCCTGACATTAGGATGCCAACTCGCCTTAGACTAAGGGGTTTCCCAGGGTGGGGCACTTTCAGTGCTAAAACCAAGAGAGTCACAGGCAAATAGGGACAAGTTGGTCTCCCTATGGGTGACAATGGCTAAATCACAACCCATTGGGAACACAGTGCCCTTGTTGCTAACATCTGGATGGGACCAGAGGTTTCCAGGGCCCTTCAGTTCTAATTTCCTATGACCCTGAGCATTATTTACACCATATCTGATTGTATTATACCGTGTATACCATAAGTGAATAGGGCTTTATGGAGGGTCAGGGGGCTCTGGAAATATTTTGGGAAGTTATGCATTGTCTGGCGTTATGTAAGCTTAACAGTAAACAGAGCTAGGAGTTTTCAGTTTTTTATTTTTTTATTTCTATAGCAAAGAGGAAATAAGCTGCTTCTAGAAAATATCAAGCCAACAAAGAAAATCCTTCCAACACCAACATTCAATTTAATCCATCCTCCCTCACCTCCTAGCTTCCCAGCTCATGGGAGACCTGGGCAAGACATCGGGACAAAAGCTTAAAAACAGGAAATATTACTTTAATTTACTGACAGCCACTGTGAAAGAATGTATTTCTACATTTTTAAGAAAGTAAAAACTTACAAAGGTGTGGCCACAACTGCAAAACCCAAAAGCAAAGCAAATGCAACTGTTTCACCAGCAACCCACGATAACAATAGTCATAAAAGCGAAAGATAAATAAGGCCTTGAGTACTTTCAAATGTGTTCTCTAATTTTAGCTTTCATCCTGAAAAAAAAATCCTATTTTAGAGAATAAAAAACAAGTCCTACCTAAAATCAGACCCATTCCTCTTTCCTCGTTGGGCGTTCTAATTAGGATACTATCTGACTTCTTGCTACTAATAAAGATCCTAAATGAAAGCATTTGTGCCAGGAAGACTGAGTTAGGAAAAATGTCTAAAAGCACAACCAAGAAAGAAGTCCTATTGAATGATTTTTTAAAGGCAATAACATTTAGGGGAAGTTATTATAAAATGCCTCTGTCCTAAAAAATATTACAATGTCCATTATATATATTACTCATAAGTGAACTACTCTACCATGTCTCGTCATCATTCTTAGTAAATAGGTAGCTGAACTGTCTTTAGAATGTTTCTCACATGCTCTTTATGAGGAGTCTGGCAGCACCAACAAGAGATTTCTTACTTGGTATTTAAGAGCAGCCTCAAGGTCTATGTGTGTATTCTCAAGCACGTGCATAGGAGTTTGCTTCTCCTTGCCTCTTCACACAGAAGCTTCCCCCCACATCAGGGCACAGTTTCGGCCCAAATCTGTCATAGACGCTGCAGGAATATGAAATTGTGTGCAAGAAAGAGGATCCCAGTCCTTAAGACACATCTAATTTACTTGGGGAAGAGAAGACATAGTATTCCCCCGAGTTCCCTGTGCCAGCAAAATGGACGGCGATCATATCTTAATTAGTAATGTTGGGATGCTGTCGTCTGCATATTATTTGTAGGCTCACAAAGCCTTAATCCAAATAGGTAAGGAAAATTAAATCCATGCCATTTATTTCAAATATATTAAAATACAATAAATAACAGAATTTATTTTGAGTAGTGACAAGTAGCATACCACTAGTATTAGGGAAGATGGAGTGAGATTCTTTTTTTTTTAAATATATTTTTATTAATTTCAGAGAGGAAGAGAGGGAGAAAGAGAGAAACATCAATGATGAGAGAGAATCATTGACTGACTGCCTCCTGTACTCCCCCTACTGGGGATTGAGCCCATAATCTGGGTATGTGCCCTGACTGGGATTCAAACCTTGACCTTCTGGTTCATAGGTTGATGCTCAACCACTGAGCCATACTGTCTGGGTGGGGTGAGATTCTTAAAATATTTTTTTCATTGATTTCAGAGAGGAAGGGAGAGAGATAGAGAGATAGAAACATTAATGATGAGAGAGAATCATTGATTGGCTGCCTCTTGTATTGGCTGCCTACTGTGGGGGAGGGAGGGCGGATCTAGCCGGCAACAGGGATGTGCCCTTGACAAAAATAGAACCTGGGACTCTTTAGCCCACAGGCTGACACTCTATTCACTGAGCCAAATAGGCTAGGCTGGGTGGGTTGAGATTCTTAATGGCCAAAATATCACATAAACTCAGGAAAGGAAATAGGGGGATGGGAACAGTTTTGCAATTATTACCTCAGCAATGGCACTGGCAAAGAAGTGTGGCTTCTCAAAACCCAGAATTTGTTAAAAATAAGCTGCTGGACTCGATTTCTAGAGATCCAGGTGTTAGCCCTAACTCCTTCACAATCATATCCTCTCTTGCCCAGGTTTTCTACCTAAACCAGACGATGGCTGACATTCCTTTAATGAACACTTCTGGTAATCCTTTCTTGGATTGACTAAATTACAGTGTACAACATTAAATTATTCAATAATCAATGACTTTAACTTTTTGTGTATATCAACTGACTTCTTCATGGCAGCTGGTTAACAAAGCAAAAATCTTAATTCACGTTGCTAGAGTTTAGCACTACACAGTCATCAGTTTTACATCTAGGCCTAATAATCTAGCCAAATTAATGTGGCATATTATTCAGTATTATTGCAAGAAGCTTTGGTGTGGTCATAATTTATGATGGTGAAGATCAGATCAAATGAGTATGTATTCATTGCTCTCAGCTGGCTTAAAATGGCTTAGCTACACAGCAACCAAGAGTAAGAAAATATTTCATTTCTCTTTTTATGTTAATCCAGTGATAACATCTAAGTATGACTTTGGTATGTATAAAAACCCTTTCACCTGGTAAGACTTAAACCCATGTTGTTTGGGGGGGGGAGGGGAGGGAGCAGAAGAAGAAAAATATGGGTTGTAATATCAAACCACTTCTATTATTTCTTATGTGGAAATTGTTTGGACACTTTTTGTGTATATCAACTGACTTCTTCATGGCAGCTGGTTAACAAAGCAAAAATCTTAATTCACGTTCCTAGAGTTTAGCACTACACAGTCATCAGTTTTACATCTAGGCCTAATAATCTAGCCAAATTAATGTGGCATATTATTCAGTATTATTGCAAGAAGCTTTGGTGTGGTCATAATTTATGATGGTGAAGATCAGATCAAATGAGTATGTATTCATTGCTCTCAGCTGGCTTAAAATGGCTTAGCTACACAGCAACCAAGAGTAAGAAAGTATTTCATTTCTCTTTTTATGTTAATCCAGTGATAACATCTAAGTATGACTTTGGTATGTATAAAAACCCTTTCACCTGGTAAGACTTAAACCCATGTTGTTTAGGTGGTGGGGGGAGCAGAAGAAGAAAAATATGGGTTGTAATATCAAACCACTTCTATTATTTCTTATGTGGAAATCTTGTTTGGACATCTGAATGTTAGGACAATTATCACCTAGTAACAGCAAAGAATTCAAATATAATAAACTCCAATAAAATGCTAAATAATACAAGCTCTCTTCATTCTAAAATACTTGTTTGAGTCCTTTCAGCAAAGAGATAAAAGAAACCCGGAATGAAAAAGGAAGGGCATACTCAAGCTTCCATGAAGCTGCATGATAAAGTGAATAATGGGAACAAAAATAAACCGAGAATTGAGAAATGCTGGAAAAGTTTTCCAAATACTATTCTTGCTTGTATCTAGCTCCGTGATACAGTTTAAATTCAGCCAAATTTTGTAAGTATTTGTTAAACAGTTCTTGCATGTGACATATGTTTCCAGGATACTTCTGACATTGATATGAGAGATTATAAAACATTTAGAAATGAAAATGTTACTCTCCAACAAAAAACACCATAACTTCCAAGACTCTTCTAAATTCATAAGATAGAAAAACATTTGGACAATAGTAGCTTTCCATTTTAAAATGTTCAAATAATATACTTCAAAACAAAAAAAAAGTGTTATTGTTCAAGGCAAGGAGGAAGAAACAAGTCTAAATAAAATAAGGTATTAAAATTAACTCTAGAAATCATTACTTTTCCTTTGCAGTCTCAATCTTATTTACTCCATAATAAGTAAATTGCTTTATCCCTTCAGCTGGGAAGGATAATTCTTACCCTACCAAGATGATGACAGTACCACACTGCAGTGCTCACCGAGCAAGAAACACATGAATATGAAGTAGCAGTAAGTCTTTCTAACAAACAAGGTGTATGCAAGACTTGATTTGCAATGCATTAATTTAGGAACTCCGTGGAGAGGCTCCTACTATATCTAGCTGATCTAAATTTGAGCTCATGATAACACTGCACAAAGCTATGGTAGATGAAAGTGATAGGCAATGCCAACAGAACAATTCCACTGACAACACAAACTCCTCCAAGAATTCTTCCAGGCATTGTGATAGGATACATATCTCCATAGCCAACTGTAGTCATAGAGATAATCACCCACCAGCAGGCAGCAGGGATGCTGGCGAAGTCCTTGTTGGATGCTTCCAGGTCCAACCCATGTTCAAGAAGCTGAGAAAGTGCACTGAAGATTGCCATGGCAACACAAATGAAGACAAGTAGCATAACCATCTCTCGGTAGCATCGTTTGAGAGTCAAACCAAGTGTCTGAAGACCAATGAAGTGACGGGCAAGCTTAATCACCCAAAAAATCCGCATCATTCTAAGCACCCTCAAGGTGACCCCGGCCCTCTGGAGCTGAGAGTTCTCGCCTGTAAATACTGTCATCAACACGGAGATGTAATACGGCGTGATTGCCAGTAAGTCAATGATGTTCAGGGGTCTCTTGACAAACTCACACTTGTTTCTGGAGATGATGAACCTCACGATGCACTCTGCCGTGAACCAACCTATGCAGATAGCTTCAATTATCCTGTCAAGAGAACAAAAGAAGAATTGATCATTTTATTTTTAAGCATTTTAATAGCTCTTTGAGCTCTTCAGAGAGTACTACACTGACATGTTAATTCAGTTACTGATTCCAGAAAACATAAAGGACAGCATTACCAACATCATCAGACCAACCAGGACGTAACAGAACAACAAATATTACAGTTCAAATGACAACTGAACTTGATAAAGCTCTTATTTATATACTGCATGTAATACCACGGCATTGTTTTTCGCTTGTCACTAATACTTAAAATTTCTTACTTGGCAAATTGGAAATGAACTTGGACTCAGCTAGCCACAATACGAAATGTGACGTCAGTTATGAGAGGGGTCAGAGAACTCTGCTCCTCTAGAGCAGACACACCCGGGTTTTCAATCATGCATTTCTCGGTAAATTAGAGTGAACTCAGGATCATCTCCTAAAATGTGACTCTGCCTTCTTTTCTGGCTTTGTGTGGGAGACACTGAAACTGAGCCTGCTTCTGTGGCTTTGCAGGAAGGAGTGCCAGCAGCCTCCCCAGCACAGAGCCATCATCCATGCCGAGTGTTGCAGTGGGAAAGGGGCTGAGGACTCCTGCACTGGAGCCAAACCATCACTGGGGTTTTCCCAAAGACCCAACTGGTTTGTTTGTTTTTTATAGCTATTTTATGCAACAGACATTTTAAAAATGTAAGGCCACATTTTAGCCGGAGCAGTATTTCCCAACCTTTCCACATCACTGCACACACTAAACCGAAGATAATAGTATTTACACAACACAGTGGCATCAAGGGGTTCTATTCTTGAAGCGGAAACCACCAGCCTGGGGGCTCTGGCCGCTCTTGCCCCTGACCACAGTCACCAAGGCTGAGAAAATGAAATCTCAGCACACCGGTCAGGAAGCCTAGATCCAGAATGAGAGGTAATTTTTAATTAAATTGCATTTTTAGATTCTAATTAAAAGTTACAATTATTACACCATCATTCATTTTTTCTTCACATAATTCTTTCCCATCATTGACCTAGACCCAATCATCAGAAGTACAATGGAAAGAGAAGACATTAGAGTAGGCGAGATGGTAAGGTCCGTGGGGCAACATTTTGAGAAGAAGTCCTCAAAATGCATGTCACAGAGCACAAGTTATACTGGTTGTTAGTCAGGGAAATAGACACACAAATTTAACCATTATTCACAGGGTTGTAAATATTGCTTTTATTTATTATTTGAATAGATAGTACATTCACATAATTCAAATTTTAAAGGTAAAAACGGGGGATATAAAAAAAATTCTCACACCCACCCCATTCCCCAACCACCGTTCCCCAGTCTTCACTCCAGCCACCAAATCCTCTGGGCACTGGTTATAACAGCAATAGCCACTGATCACCAAGAAACTGGGAACCCAAGTATATGTTTCCTATAGCAGCTATAAAAAATTACCACAGCCCAGCCAGCATGGCTCAGTGATTGAGCATTGATCTATGAACCAGGAGGTCACGGTTCGGTTCCCAGGATTGAGCCCCGGTGTGGGGCATGCAGGAGGCAGCTGATCAATGATTCTCATCACTGATGTTTCTATCTGTCTCTCCCTCACCTTTCCTCTCTGAAATCAATTAAAAAATATATTTTTTAAAAATTACCACAAACTTGGTGGCATAAAACAACAGAAAATTATTTCTCCCTCGTTCTAGAGGCCAGACGTGCAAAATTGATACCACTGGGCCAAAATCAAGTGTTAGGAGGGCCACACTCCCTTTGGGGCTCTAGGAGAGAATCCCTCCTTGCCCCTTCGCTTCTGGTGTTTTTTGCATTCCTTGGTTCACAGCCATCTCATTTCAGTCTCTGCCTCGGTGGTTCCACTGCCTCCTCCTCTTCTGTCACTGTGTCAAATGTCCCTCTGCATCCTTCTTCTGAAGATGTGACAGCACTGAGAGCCCGCTGGGATAACCCAGGATAATCCCACCATCTCAAGATCCTTCATTTAATCCCATCTGTACCAGCCCTTCTGCCAGGTACAGTATGGTAGCATCCACTAGTTCCAGGGATTAGGAGCTGGTATCTTTGGGGGCAGAGGAGGGGTATTTTTCAACCTACCACACCAAGTAAACACACAGTGTCAGCAGATGAAGTCACAGCTGCCCCCCACTATTTCTCTTCTGTATTCTCTGCCGCTCTCCTCAAGGACCCCATGACCCTGTGGTTGGCAGCAGCTTCCCTGTCCCCACCGGACTATCAATAAAAGCTGCTGCCCTAATGGCCTCTATGAACCTGGAGGCTCAGAAAACTGGGAGAGTGATGAAACATGGTCGATCTAGAAAATAAGAAGCTACATTCTTTTTTTCAATCTACAGTTTTAACATATATATTACCATAGTACCACTCTCCCTGGTAACGGTCATCAAATACTCCATATGCTCCCTTTCCCCCATATTTCCATCCCTTTGCAATTAGGCAGGGTTATATGACCAGTTCTGACAGATGAGCCGTGAGCAAAACGACTCTATCACCTCTGGGCAGAAGCACAGAGGAGTGAGTGCGGATCCCCCACCATGGCAACTGGAAGGCATGTGTCCTAACTGGCTACAAGATGCGGCCCAAGTCCCTGAGGGTCTGCACGGAGAAGAGCCCGACTCGGATTGAACGTGATATGTGAGCAACAGATAAATCTTCATTGTGTTAAGCCACTGAGAACTCTAAATGGGGTGCAATCCTAGGTAATAAAGTGATGCATGCAGTCAGGTCCGCATAGAGTAGTAACAGGAATGGTTTTCTTCGAGTGCCTATGGTTAAAACATCTCCAGTTCTCCAGCTCACGTGGGCAGGAGCGCTGGCTCCCGCTCTGAAGGAGGATTCCCACCTATCCAGTGGCAGAGTTGCACCGATCTCCTAAGGGCTCTCCCAGCAATAAAATCCTGGGATTCTATTAAATTAAGAAGAGTAAAAAACTTTAAATTGTGACAGAAATACCAGAACACTTTCTGTTTAATTATTTCTACCAGCAGCCAAAGTTGTTTAGATGAAAAAGGAGGAAATGCAAATGGTGCAGAATAATTCCTCAGTAGAGGGGATTTCAAAGAGGTAAACTCTTCCATAATGAGGCCCTCTGGGCCCCTCCTGCCCACCCCCCAAGTCAGATGCAGTTTAGCCAGAATTCCATGCTAAGGAGATGAATCAATGAGAAACCCCAGGCATCCCTCTCTCACCTAGGATTATGCCAAGGCAGACGCCAACAGCAAACACCACTAAACCTGCCAACATTCCCCATGTTTCCGAATAACACGCTTGCCAATGCCACCACCGACAACTGTTGGAAAAATGAGTACTTTCTACCGAGCACTAGAGCCAACAATTGGGCCTTCCCAAAGGTCACTTCCATAAAAAACAACTAGGTAAAAAGAGCTAAAAGAAGCTACTAGGGGACAACGTATTTTTTGAAGCCCATTCTGATTCCTTTGAGGCCCAAACATAGAAGTTCATGGATTCATGGCTAATAAAAGTATTTACCACTTATTGAGGCCTGTCAGTTGGCCACTGTGCTAATAAGCACTTCACAGACACCATCTCGTTTAATCCTTTTCGAGAAGTCTATGAAGTGCGTATTTCCCCTACTATCTCCATTTCACAGGGACACAACTGAGGCTGAAAAGTTCAACATCTTTCCCAAGGTCACACAACTAAGAAATAACAGTGGCACCTGTAATAAAACTTGAGTCTGTTGAGCTTTGAAATTCTAAGGAACATTTGAAAACGCTCATGATTTTATGACAGTGTGCACTGTTAACACTAAATGATGTATGTCAAACAGCAGCATTTTTCAACTGTCGGTTCTTAACCCGTTGATGGATCAAAACTGACAATTTTCAGAAATTACAGAGAAAATATTAGAGTGCATCAAAGTATGGTTTCATGAAGCTTTGTTTCGTTTAGCTGTAACTGTATACTAAGTAACGATGTAAAATGTATCCCCTTCTGTACTTCTGGAGGACCTCAACCATGGCCATCATCAGTTATGGGAATTACTCTGATCCGTCATGACTGAAGGTACATCTGGGAATGACTCAGAGGTTTACAAACGGGCTCCAAAGGAGAACAAATGCTTTTATTGCTAACCAGATCTACTCCCACAACCTAACAACCTCCAAAAAAAAGAGTAGGACAGGATATAAGAGGCCATTAACTGTGCTGTGTGAGGGTCAGTCTCCCTAGATGCTATCTTCTCATCTTTTTCCATCAACATTTTATTATGAAAAACTTCAAACATGAAGCAAATTCATTCATATTTTAAATATACTTGCTTATCACCTATTCATCTCTCTCCATCTATTAATCTATTTTATATATATTTTTAATTGATTTCAGAGAGGAAGGGAAAGGGAGAGAGAGACAGAAACATCCATGGTGAGAGAGAATCATTGATCGGCTGGCTTCTACACACCTTGCACTAGGGATCGAGCCTGCAACCCGGACATGTGGCCTGATCAAGAATTGAACTGTGGCCTCCTGGTTCATAGGTCAAACGCTCAACCACTGATCCATGCCCGCTGGTTTAATCTATTTTTTGGATGCATTTTAAAGTAAATTGCAAACATCAGTGTACTTTCCTTTAAAAACTTCAGAGTTCATATCATTGACTAGAATTCAATTATTTGTTTCTATATTCTTTTGATGTAAACCTTACATGCAATGAAAGCACAAACCTTAGTGTACATTCACTGAGTTTTGAAAAATGCATAACCTCTGAAACCCAAACTCCTATAAAGATATGAAGCATTCACATCACCTCAGAGAGTTCTCTGCCTTAGTCATCTTTGTATCTCCTGCCCTTACTTCCCAAACCCATCAGACACTTAGCAAGTGCTTAATAGGTGTTTGTCCAGCACAATGTAAGTGACTTTGATAGAACCTTAAGCCCTGGTATAACCACAGCCACAAGAAGCCTCTTTGTTCTTCTGGAACCTCTAAGGCAGCAGTTCTCAACCTGTGGGTCGCGACCCCTTTGGCGGTCGAACGACCCTTTCACAGGGGTCGCCTAAGACCATCCTGCATATCAGATATTTACATTACGATTCACAACAGTAGCAACATTATGGTTATGAAGTAGCAACGAAAATAATTTTATGGTTGGGTCACAACATGAGGAACTGTATTTAAAGGGCCAGAAGGTTGAGAACAACTGTGTTAAATGCTTTCCCAGGTCACATACTATTTTTCTAATTAAAAAAATGTTTTTGAGAAAAAGTGAAAAGCATGATCAGCTAGAAGAGCAATCACCATGATGGAGTTGTCAGCAGCTTGAATCAACCAGCTCAACCCCAGAAGTGCCACCTCAGGAAAAGTTATACCCTTCCTACCCCAAGCTTTCAGACTTAAATGTACAAGGCACTTCCACTTCCATCACAGTTCTAACAGGCACATATAGCGTGGTAACAGATGGTGTAATAAAAATGTCCAACAGGCCCAGCCGGTGTAGCTCAGTGGTTGAGCGGTTGAGCATCAATCCATGAATCAGGAGGTCACGGTTCCCAGTCAGGGCACATGATCCCCAGTAGGGAGGGTGTGCAGGAGGCAGCCGATCAATGATGCTCTTTCTCATCATGGATGTTTCTATCTCTCTCTCCCTCTCCCTTCCTCGCTCTGAAATAAGAACATTTTTTAAAACAGCCTACCAATTGCACATCGGTGTCCACCACATTACCTACAGTCTCTTTCATGTCCGTACATGTGTTTTCTCCACAACTGTAAATTAAATGGGGGGAAAGGCAAGTTTTGTTGACTTTTTTCCTTAATGCACTTGTATGACCTTACAGAAAGAAGCCATACCACACGTCTTCCAATCTGGATCACTGATGAGAATAAACACACACATGGAGCATTTACTCCAGCACCAAGCATCTTCCTAGAAGTTTACATGCGTTAATTCAACTCTCACAACAACTGAAATGAATAGGCTTTGCTATGTTCCCCCCCTTTCACATGAGGAAACCCCAGCAAAGAGAAGTCACTTGCTCGAGGCACCCAGCTAATAAATACATGGCGGATTAATAATAGATACTCATTGGTTACATAATACATGAAACCCTGGCTGGGATTTATGTCTTCCTCATAGTTGTGATCAAGGTATACTTATTTTGTGTTCCTTGCTTGATATATTTGGTTGATTCATGCCCCTATTTGGATGGCCATTTCTTAAGGATCTGTGCAGGATAAGGACGCTGAGGAATAGAAAGGTCACTCCTCCACACCTGAGGACTGGCTGCTATTATTCTGCAGGATCTCTCCTCCCTATTACCACCTCCAGCGGCTCTCCTTGCTTTTCTCACTTAGCAGACGGGAACATGTAGCTCTCCCCCTTGCCTGGGTAAACGGGGCTCTACCTCCTGACTGCACAGCAGCTTCTCTTCTGACCTCTGTTTCAGCAACACAGGTGCCAGATCCATATGCTTTCCTAACGGATAAACAGGGACCGATGACCCTCCACAATGAAACTACCTAGTTCTTGACTGTATATCCAAGGACCATAACACTTGCTCTGCTAAGGCAGGGGCTACTGATAGTATATCAATCTCCACCAAAAATCAGAGTGTGGCCCTAGCCGGTTTGGCTCAGTAGATAGAGCGGTGGCCTGCGGACTGAAGGGTCCCAGGTTCGATTGTGGCCAAGGGTGCATGCCTGGGTTGGGGGCTTGATCCCCAGTAGGGGGCATGCAGGAGGCAGCCGATCAATGATTCTCTCTCATCATTGATGTTTCTATCTCTCTATCCCTCTCCCTTCCTCTCTAAAATCAATAAAAATATTTTTTTTAAAAAAAATCAGAGTGTGAAGGGGAAGAGGATGGAGAGGACAGAAAGAGATCGACAAAAGAATATTTATGCACATATGCATAACCCATGGACAGAGACACTAATGTGGTAAAAGCCTGGTGGTTAGGGGGGTGGAGGCAGGGTAGAGGGAGGCAAAAAGGGTAAAAATGGAGGACATTTTAATAGAGCCAACAGAAATAAATCTCTGTGAGAAAAAAAAATGTATGTGTTTCCATGAAAACTCACAGGCAATTACTACAAATAATCCTTACCTTCTCTGACTCTTTCCAGCATAATCAATTCCATTTTCAACCCTAAAACACGCATTAAGTGCATTTTAGTAGAACCTGAGGTACAGACATACCTCAGAGTTATTGGGGGCTTGGTCCCAGACCACCAAAACAAAGCGAGCATCACAACCAAGCCAACTGTAATCCTTTTGCTGGTGGAGGGTCTTGCCTTCAATTTGTAAAAAATATGCAATACCTGTGAAGCACAATCAAGTGAAGCACAAGAAAATGAGCTATGCCCACAGCATATTTCTTGCTGGGAACACTGCCTTGCTAGTGTGACTCAGTGGCGATGAATTCTAAAACCTAAGAATGAAATGATTATGATGCTTTCTCAATGTGGCAGTATTTTCTAGCTTCTGAGATGGCGAATTGAGACCATTCAGCATACAAAAGAAGACAGAACGATATTATGAGCCAACAAGTACGCAGCCCCCATCAACCATCAGCCAATTCCACACCTGTATCCACTTCCCTCCTCCAGCCTTATTTTGAAATAAACCTCAACTGTAGGCTTTTATTCCAGAACGCTTTTTTTTTTTTTTTTATCCTTCCTGCCTGGTAGGTCAACCAAGTGTTCACAAAGGGAGGCATGAAAAGTCCCTGACTTCAGTCTGGGTCTTGTGAGACAGGCCAGTGCTAGCCGGTCCTAGAGTAAGGATGGGATCACTGTCCATTGATGTGGATGTGTTGTAAGCTTGTGGAGCACACTAATTCATTCATCAAGCAATAAAGCTTACCAGTGCCTACTGAATGCCAGGCTCTACAGAGCCACCAGGAGGCCTATGAAGATGAGGTAAAGATAGAACTTAACTATAGTTATGTAAGATGTTATTATTGGGGGAAGCTGAATTTAGGGGCACGCTGGAACTCTCTGGACTATTTTTGCAACTTCTTGTGAGGATAAAGTTTTTTTCAAAATGAAAACTTTAAAACAACCACAAAAGTTACACGTTAGCTTTAAAAATTTTACAACTTAGTGAAAGGCAAGATACGCCCTCCTTTACAACAACCTTACCCATCTCATCTCTAATATAAAATGCAGATGGTGATCAATGTACATGAACTTCAGAAAAAGATGTTTTCCTTCCTCTGGGGCAGTGGTCGGCAAATTCATTAGTCAACAGAGCCAAATATCAACAGTACAATGATTGAAATTTCTTTTGAGAGCCAAATTTTTTAAACTTAAACTATATAGGTAGGTACATTGTTATTACCTTAATTAGGGTACTCCTAAGGCTTAGGAAGTGCCGAAGTTTGCCGACCACAGCTCTGGGGGATGATGGAAAGCTTCTTTGATAAGATGGCAATTTAATTACAGGGTGGGGCAAAAGTAGGTTTACAGTTGTTCATAGGGAATATAATACAATAATTAATAAATAATACAAGCATAAACCCTGTGTTCCGTGCATTCACAACTGAAACTGACTTCTGCCTCACCCTGTCTTTTGAAAAGACCAGGAGGAGGATTAAAAATGGCAGCAGAGTAAGTGGATGCTGCACCGACATGCTCCCAGGAACAAACTGGAATTACAGCTAAAATACAGAAAAACTTCCTGAATAATCAACGGAAAACTTGCAGGAGAGAACCCTGATACCCAAGGACTGAAAGTGGAGGCTGCATAGAGACTGGTA
>NW_006383011.1:18786366-18793310 GCF_000327345.1 Myotis davidii | reverse complement strand
TCTGTCCCCAAGCTGCTCCCCCCAGCAGAGACCACCAAACTGAGAAGGGTACTCACATAACATCTGGCTGCAAAAGCAGTGGGGTGCTGCCTGCCAGAGAATGATGGCTGGAAATTCAGGCACCCTCTTAAAGGGCCAATGCACAAAATTCCCTGTGGAGCCACCCACCTTGTGCTCCAGCAGAGGGAGGGTGAAGTGGACTGGAGCTGTGAGAGCAGAAGCCAGGATTAGGGACTCAGGGGGATAGAGCTCAGAAGGCAGACACCCCAAGTTTCTTGGGCTGAATCATTCCCTCACACAGCGGAGAACATCTTTCCCACACAGACATTTGCCTTGCCTGGGGGGAAGACAGTTGACACACCCTATTGGAAAATACCTTGCTCTGAGGCCACTCAAAAGATTAAAAATGACAAGTAGCCTCCAGCAGAAGCAACTGCCCCACCTATGAAGAGATAAATGAAGCAGAGATAAGAAATTTACCCGAAACAGAGTTCAGAGTAATGAGGGTAAAGATGCTCAACAACATAAAAAAAGATACAATAACTATGAAAAAAGAACAGTCTGAGGTAAAGAATGACATAACACAAACGAAGAACACATTGGAAGGAATACACAGCAGATTAGGGGAAGCTGAGGATCAATTCAGTGAATTAGAAGACAGAGTTGAAAATATCATTCAATCAGAGAACCAAAAAGGAAAAAGCAATTAAAAAATTGGAAAGACCAGCACAAGTAAAGTCATGAAAGTGCTGGGTAAATCTGAGGTAGTGAAAGCAATTACATTTTAAAAGTTAAAAAAAAAAAAAAGCCTAAGGGAGGTAGCAGGTGATAAAGATAATAAAGATGGAAAGGTAAATTGGAGCCTGAAGTTGATTTGATGGCAATAATCATGGGTACCATTTATTGAAATTACTGCTTTGAGGCTGATGCTTTAAATATACTGTGTCATATTTATAGGCACATATGTACCCTGAAGAGAAACCAGGTTATTGTTAACAGTGGTTTTTCAAGGAGAAAGAAGGAGATTAGTAGGTAGAGAATTGTAAAGGTAAGAATCCTTTTTTTTTTTTTTTTTAAGGATAAGCATCTATGAATAGTTGATTTTTTTCACAATTGGAATGTATTCAAGTATTAACTATGTGGTTTTTAAAATAACTTTTTCAATTTTTAAAATTGCTTTTTACAGAGAGAGGAAGGGAAAGGGAGAGAGAAACATCGATGTGAGAGCATAACATTGATCAACTGCCTCCTATAAAGGGAAAGGGAGAGAGAAACATCGATGTGAGAGCGTAACATTGATCAACTGCCTCCTATACAGACCTTACTGTAATCAAGCCTGCAACCTGGGCATGTGCCCTGACTGGGAATCGAACCAGCAATCCCCAGGTGAATGGGACAACACCCAGCCAACTGAGTCACACTAGCCAGGGCAAAAAAATAACCTTTAAGTATATATTATTATTACTCTTCAGGGCCCACAAGTTGGTCATCACTATTACCCCCTATTTTATAAACAAGCTCCAGGCTAAGTCAGTGGCATCGCTGGGGTGCTGGGTTGGCAGCATGAACGTTTCTGCTGAGGAAGAATCTGTAAACAGGTCTGGTTAGGAGACTACTAAAAAATTCAAACATAAAAATAAAGGACAGCACAAAGCAGTGATCATGGGAAAAGGAGAAGAGGGGCCAGGTCAGAAAAGCGACATGGGCAGAAAAGCATCATGGTGCTCAGAGAACATGCAGCCTCGCCTGGCTGCAAAGTGAGGGTGCAGTGGGAAGAGGGAGTGATTGTAGGAATTACGGTTGGGTGTGAGCACTGAAGTCTTATGGCAAAGCTGATGGGTTTTGAAAGTCAAGTCACCACTTTAAAAGCAAAGGGAACCCATTAAATTTGGTGACAGGTGGATTCATTTATTCAATAAGCATTTCTTAAGAGGTTACTATGTGCCAGGCACACTGCCAGGCCAGCCAGCAGTGAAGAGGCCAAGTGTACCGTGGGGAATAGCCATCAGGCAGGAGTTTGTGGGATGACTGGAAGGTGTGCACAGTCAGGAGGCTCTGACACAGGCAACAAAAGTGGGAGGTCCGAACTGGGTGGAATGAAATGAAATGAAATGGTGTCGCACAGATGCCAGCAGCCTTCAACAAGATCCTGCCGCTGGCTGTGAGAGGCACAGAGCCATGGGTACAAGGATGCGGGCAGACGCCCAGCACTCAGCAGACATTCCTCACTACCCCAAACCTCCTGGAGAGATGTGAGGGTCAGAGGGAACCAGACAAAACCCCAGAGGCTGTCCCTAAATCAAAAGGCAAGTGAAGAAAGGAAAACCACTTAGAAAAATCTTATTACAAGAGATGGCTACTCTGAACCATTCTCTTTTCTTAGCAGCATCTTTTCAGAGTGAAATTACATGAAGAATTTCAGCAGCACCATACGTCAGTGTTCGTGGTCATTCCCCTCTAATCGAGGACTTTGGCTCTGGGCTGACTGTGAAGAAACCATGCGTGGTTCTGTGTGTGACTCACATGAGGCTCTCAAAGTCCAAGCCATCAGGGTGGCTTCTCTTCACCAGATGTTAAGAAATTTGTTTCTAGAAGACCACCATCTTCTAGGTGGACACACACATACATATGAGTGATGAGCCCCCAAATCTGTGGCTCTGATGGTCACTTCTAAAAACTTTCCAGAGATGAGAGCAACAGAAACCCAGACCCATCAGCATCTGCCTGCCCAGGCCACCTGCAATCTCCACTCCAGGTGAGCCCCCTTCATCCTGCAGGTGCAGTAATCTCTCCCAGCACCTTCAGCACTGCCCCAAAGAGACACAAATTCATGTAAATAATGCTACAAGGAAATCAATCTCTGTGTGAGAATTAATCCGTTCCCATGTATAACTATCAGATGGGTTCTAATCCCTGTTCATTTAATTGGCAATTCGTTAGTAGAAGAATCAAGAAACTAGAAGGAATATCCATAGACCATCTTCCAGCTCTGGCTGGTGTTGCTCAGTTGCTGGAGCATCATTAGTGCACCGACAGGTCGCCTGTTCAATTCCCGCTCAGGGAACATGCCTGGGTTACAGGTTCAACCCCTGGTCAGAGTGTGTACAGGTTCCAACTGATCAATGTTTCTCTCTCTCTCTCTCTCTTCCTCTCTCCCTCCCTATGTCCCTCTCCCCTTCTTTTCCTCTCTCTCTAAAATCAGTACAAACATATTTATTTTATTTTTGTTAAATATATTTTTTATTGTTGATAGTATTACAGATATCTCCCATTAGTAACTCTGGCTGACTTGGGCTTTGCTGCGGGGACCCTCAGGGGCTGCCACAGGAGGAGATACAGAGGCCAGAGCCTCTTCAGGAGTCAGGCTCAGGCTTTGGATCCGGAATTTCCCTGGACTAGCAGATCTGCGAAATAAAGGTTAAACTTTCCTCCCTAAAAAAGAGAGAGAGAGAGAGAGAGAGAGAGAGAGAGAGAAATGGCAAGGATTGGGCAACAGTACTCTTATTCACTACTGGTGAGAAAAGAAATCAGTACAATTACTCTGCAGATGGTCGTGGCTATTAGCAACATTTAGGAGAGATGCTCCTATCTTTCAACAGAGCACCTCCAGTGATAGGAGATACATTAAAGACATTTTCCTATATGTGCACTGAGACATGAACAAAACTAATTATTGCAGCACTACATAATAGCAAAATTTCCACTGACAGAAGAACAAATAAATCAATGCTTATTACATTATAGTTCAAATGAAAGGGCTATAGGCACAAACATGCACAAATCTCAAAAACATAAAGTTGAGCTAAAATTCCATTGATGATACCATTTTACAAAACTGGTTTTAACTAACAAAACAACCCTATAATTTATGTGTAGATACGTACATGTATATGCAAGCATACATAAAAGTATTGTGAAATATGCGGAAATAACATCAAAGTCACGAAGGTGGTTATTTCTGTGGAAAAGGAAGAGATTTCATTGAGAGAGAAGCACCCAGTAGACTAAACTGTATTTTTTTAATCTCTTACTAGAGGCCCAGTGCACAAGATTCATGCACTCGGGGAAGTCACTCTGCCCGGCCTGCACCCTCTCAGTCTGGGAGCCCTTGGGGGATGTCCAACTGACAGTTTATTGGACATCCTTAGTGCTGCCATGAGGCGGGAGAGGCTCCCGCCACCGCCACTGCACTCGCCAGCTGTGAGCCCAGCTTCTGGCTGAGCAGTGCTCCCCGTGGGAGCACACTGACCACCAGGGGGAAGCTCCTGCGTTGAGCATCTGCCCCCTGGTCATCAGTGCATGTCATAGTGACCTGTCATTCTGCCATTCGGTCAATTTGCATATTAGCCTTTTATTATATAGGATTTCTTCAGTTGTGTAGTAAGCACACAGGTGTTCATTGTACTAGAATCTATAGTTTTTACATGCCTGAAAGACTCTGTGATGGTTTTATGCAAAATTTCCTCTCCTACCTTTGTAGAAATGTGTTTATTTCACAGATTGATTTGTTCTGCTTCTTAGGTTTTTGGTAGTTGTAATCAAGGAAAACACATTTTGAGTGGCATAAGGAATTTTATTTTTTCTAATGCTTAAGTTTTGCTTTATTTGGGGGGGGGTACTTTATTTTTAATAGTCTCATAGTTGAAAAAAATTCCTCAGAGTATTAGCTGTAATGTCTTAAAACACCAAAATTTAAATAAATTATACAGATTAATTGAGAAAGAGGGACAAACTATCTTAAAAGCCTTTTGTATATTGTACTGTTACCCAGTAAAACTTTATTTTTATCTTTATAGAGACTGAAAAATTCTCTTTCATTTACTTGTTCTTCAATGACATGTGTAAAAATAACTATCAATTAAATCCAATGTGATCCTTAATTTAGTTCTTGGGATGCGAGTCAAAATCCCACACACATCATCTACATGCCCAAAGGCAGTTACTGCCTCACAGAAAGCAATGGAGTTTCAGACAAGCACATAAGTTCCAGAAATAGCCCCAGGCAGATTCCCAGCTCTGCTGTTCTGTGACCCATGGTAAGTCACCTGACTTCTCCATTGCCTTACCTGTAACCTGACATACTAATAACCCCAGAGTGCTTTGTTTAAAGGAGGCAATTCATGTGCTGTTGGTTATATAGTGGAGAGCTCTGTCATATTTATTTCACCTACTCCCATCTCCTGCACACAAGGAAATAAGCACATATGCAAAGGTGCTCACGAGATGACATGCAGACTAGTCACACTGCTTCAGTTTCCTTTAAAGTGACACAAATTAAAATGTTTGTTTTCCTTCAAAACATCTTGCATCATATCATACAACCGTATTCTTGGTGACCATAAAATTAATGCACATTAATAGTAAATAAATAAATGGGTGGATAAAATCCAAACTTAATGTTGTCTCCCAGGCATTTCAGTATTGTTATTCAGGGTTTAAATGCTTCCTTGGCACCCTGTCCCCTTCATGGAAAGGTAAAGTTACTGTGTCACTTGGGTGGCTGTTGCCCTGACTGACACCCCCTCCCTGTGCATCTGCTGACACTTCATGACACTGTAGCAATTCAGTCCCTCAAAACCATCCTAGCAGCTGTTTCTGCCTCTAGCCCACTTGAACACAGTGGTCCCCCAAGCTTTTGGCTCATGTGACCCCTGAGTGTGATCACTGTATTGTTAGATGGGAAAACGTCCTGACTTTTAGAAATGCTTAATTACGTATTTAGAGATGAAGAGTCAAGATGCTTGTAACCAACTCCTAAATTTTTCAGCAGTGTAGTAATAATTATAGATAGACAAATAGAACAAATGAATAATAATTATGATTATACTAGTGGCCTGGTGCACAGATTCATGCACATTGAAAGGAAATTAATTAGAAGAAATAATTTAATATTTAGTTGGTCTTCAAATACATTCTATGGACGACGGCGGCTTCTTTCGGCTTCAGAGGTACATTGTGCCAACAGTTGGTCTTCAGACATATTCTGTTGACAACACCACTTTCTTTCAGCTTCAGAATGTCAACAAAAACAACCAAATTCATGCTCAGCAATGACAGATCGAAACACACGTGTGCGATTGACACCAGCAAGAGCTTTATATATATCACGCATGCGCAAGTCAACGTTTATTTTTAAATTGCCAGTGCATGTCATATGTACCGGTTGGACAGTTGGACAGATGGAGGCCGGACAGACAGATGGATGGTCAGTCACTTAGCCTTTTATATAGAGAGATTATGATAGATGATAGATGATAGATGATAGAACAAATGAGGCAAAATCTTCACAATTGATGAATCTGGGTGAAAGATATAAGGCTGTTCATTGCATTTTTCTTGCAACTTTCCCATAGGTTTGATATTTATACAATTAAAAATTGGGGGGAAATTACTTTTAATGATTTATCTACTGTGAAATCAATTATGTTCTTCAAAGTTGTTTAAAGCACAAACTGACAATCACATAACTTGCAATCAAATTTGTTGTCCATAATTAGAATCATCCACTTCCTCACTTCCTAGGAGGTACCGCATGAAAACAACACTTAGACCAAGACTTACCCAGTGACTGCTAAATATACCAGTTACTCTTCTACTTTGAGGCACCAGTTCTAAATTTGATAACATTAGAAAAGGTTGGGATATTAAAATATTTCAGTACATCTTTGTCAACACAACATTTTAAATTAAATATGTGTATCTTATCATGTGCTTTCAATATATTTTCATCAAAACCTTGGAACTGCACATCTAGCTTATTCAGCTTATGGAAAATGCTCACCATGTAATTATGCAAAGTCAATCCTCCCTGTCAAACCAATCATTCAAATTGATGTACTTTCTTAAGGAATAGACTGATTTATTTTTTTCAATTCAAATGATGTGTAAGTAGTACATTTTCCTAAGACAAACCTTCTCACTTTTGAATTGTACCACAGAGAGGG
>NW_006383011.1:18778599-18786340 GCF_000327345.1 Myotis davidii | reverse complement strand
AGGGATAAAGAAAGAAGAGAGAACTAAAAAAAAGAAAAAAGAAAAGATGATTGATAGAAAAAAGGGAAAAATCAAGAAAGCAGTATTGGATTATAATTTTGAAAAGAAAGAAGAGATGATTGAGCATTGTCATGATGCTGCTGCCTGAGTGAAATAAGGTACTTCTGGGAACTTTCTCACGGATCTTACTGATTCTCTCAGTATTTCTTCCAAAGTTCTCTTTGTTTTGCTGTCAAATGACTCTGTTTCAGAGAATGGCAAAGGCATTATTATTTTTAATATTCTGAGTGGTCTCTTTTGGTGTTATCCATAGGTTTTGACTTAATAAGACTTAGGATGGTAAGAGGAATGCTCTTTTTAAAATGTTAGAAGGAATTGTGAAAGAACACTGCCTCACCTCAGGCATGTTCTCAGGCAGACTGGTTTTATGAAAGTGAACATATTGAAGTTGAGGGCTTGGAAACTGGTGCCTTTAAAATCATGGTTCTCAGATTTTTTGCTCTCAGATGATCCCTTTACACTTAAGCATTACTGAGGTCCCCAAAGAGCTTTTGTTTTAGGTAGGTTATCTTTATCAATATTTACCACGTTAGATATTAAAACTAGCAATTTAGCCCTAGCTGGTTAGGCTTAGTGACAGAGTATCGGCCTGCGGACTGTAGGGTCCCGAGTTCAATTCCAGTCAAGAGCTCATGCCTGGGTTTCGGGCTTGATCCCCAGAGAGGGGCATGCAGGAGGCAGCCAATCAATGATTCTCATCATTGATGTTTCTCTCTCTTTCTCTTCCTTCCTCTCTGAAATTTAAATATATATATATACTAGCAATTTTTGAAAAAATTTATTTATTCAACTTAAAACAACAAATATATTACATATACATGCCATATTTTTATGAGAAATAAGTAAATTTTCCACACACCAAAAAAGTAAGGATAGTAGTCTTTTACCTTTCTGCAATTCTCATTACTGTCTGGCTTCATATAGGAAGCTAAATTATCCTATCTGTTTCCACATTAAATATGTTGTGCTATGATATTTTAAAGTATATGAAGAGAATTTAGCCTCACAAAAACAAGGTAATTGAAAAAGGGAAGAACACTTTAATAGCCTTTTCTGATAAATGTGGATATACTGTTTTATACTACACCAAAATGCATAGAGTGGCAGTTTCTTAAAGGTTAGTAGCCATGTGGAAACTGAAATCATATAACTGAACTTTTGGTATTTGGTTACATTAAAGTCCATGGGTCCCTCTGACACTCAGAGTGGATCTTTTGCCCTCACATTGTTTTGTAACATCAAGTATTAGTCATTCAGGATGGTTATTGAATGATGGACGCAGACCTTCCAATGTTAACACATTTCATTTTATGATATTTTACAAATCACACTGATTAATATCATCACCAATCACAGAAGAAAAGTTGTTAAGTAATGGGAAGCTGGCAAGCATGCAATGGCAGATTCAAGTTTTTAAATGTCTATTTTTTACTTGAAATCTCAAATTTTATCATTGGCAACAAATACTGTCTGTTGTTTTTCTTAAAGTGACAGACACACCTAATTCACTTATGAGAAAATGTCTGCTATATACTCAGGTCTAAATAACCACAGTTTGTCTATCATTCTTTCAAATAAAAATGGTGTTTCATGAAAAAGCTGCTAGTTTAGCTTGCAACTCAGCCAACTGCACCAGAGCTTTCCCTGGAGGCAGCCTCAGTATTTCAGCCTCAGCTTTCTGCAACTTCCTACTTCATCACACAGAAGATTTTACAATATATAGTTAGAAGTCAGGGTGTAATACAATTAACAGTTTTGATTGCTTGGTCAAGGGCATTCTTAGGCGAAACTTTTTTTTAAACTGTAAGTGGTGGTGGAGAATACAACTCCTACCACGGTTTAGTGCCTCTGCCACTTCCATTGTGTTCCTGTGCCTGGCACTCGGGAAAGCAGCGTAGGCCTAAATGAGGCTACACCAGAAGCCCTTCCATGACACCCAAGGTTGGCCTGCTCCCACACCTACGCTCTCGGTACAGCCGCATCATCTCACCTTATCCTCATTCAGGATGCTAGCTCTTCCTCCGAATGTACAGGAAGCTGCTAGGGACGGAGGGCAAAGACCGTCTTGGTTATATAACCTCAAGGCGTTATTCGTATATTAGTAAATATGACTCACTTCCTATTTTTAAATGACCTTCCCATTTTATTTCCTATAAAGTCATAAACGTTTAACATGTTACAAAAACACAGTCCCCAATTTAATAGGACCTATCTGATGAATCCTAGTTCTAGATCATCCATCCCTTCCCACCCACCTCTCACATTTAACAATTCCGAGTAAACAGGTAACGCTAAACCTGTAATCTGAAATCAATACAGACCGTCCCTAATTTATATGGACTTGATTTCCCATACCAACCATAAATGTTAATAAAGGCCTCCACTCACCAGAACTGCCATGATTGAAGAGTACAATGTGGTTAGGGAAAGCTCTTTGGGAAAATAGAACAATCTGAGTCAGGGTGGGCCTCACTGAGACCCAAAGGCAGAGTCTGGGGCATCAAGCTGTTTAGAAGACAAGAATTAGTCATCAAATCCTGGATCCTCAATTCTCAAAACAGAGGTACTATCACTATCCTTATTTTACACATAAAGAAACCAGGCTTAGAAAAGAAGGTGCCTGCGGAAGCACAGCTGGGAAGGCCAGGGCCTTGTGACAGACCATTATAGACCAGGGGGGGTGACACTCTTATCCTGCAAAGCACCAGATGTTGTAAGCTTTGCAGGCCATTCAGTCTCTGTTGCAACTATTCAACGCTGCTGAAGTAGCAGGAAAGCTGCCATAGACAGAGAGTACGTAAGTGAATTAGCATGGCTATGCTCCAATAAAACTCTATTTATGGACACTAAAATTTGAATGTCAGATAATTTTCACAAGTCATAAAACAGTATTCTTCTTTTGTTTCTTGGGTGTGTGTGTTTTTCACCATTTAAAAATGTTTTTTACATTCTTAGCTCAGGGGCTATACAAAAACAGGCTGAGCCTCTGAATTATATGCAGACCATAGTCTCTGGACCACCCACCAGTCCTGCAACAGGGTGTGAAGGACAAGTAGAAATCCGTGTCATAGAACGATGTCAAAAAAAAAAAAAATGTCAGAGGCAAACTTGGCCAATTACAACAGTATCTTTACCCAAAAAAATGAAGGGGGGGAGGTGATGGGAGAGGGAACTGCCACCACAACCTGGATCAACATGGCCATTAGCTGCCTGTACCCAGGACCCAAGGCAGCCCTGGTAGTGTCAAGGTGAAAGGGTGTCCTAAAGGCATCACTGGTTCCATTCTTGGTTCCACACCAGGTCACAGTGATCTTTTAAAATTAAGTCAAATTATGTCTTCTGCTTAAAACCCACATTCATATGCAAATCCAAAGTACTTACCATTTTCTCTTTTAACAAAGAAGACTATCAAAAATAAATCCTTTTAGTTGGTGCATCTCTAAGGCTGTACAAGATCTACTTTCCCCTACCTTGCCCCAATTCCCTACCACTTGCTTCCTTGCTATTATATCAACGGCACACCCAACTCAGGGGGTTACACTCTGCCTGGAACTCTCTTGCCCAGATATCTTCCCGGGCACCTCCTGCATCCCTCTGGCCCTTGTATCGCCGTATCAGACAGGCCTTTCCTGACCATGGCTCATACTTACTCTGTAAATGCCTTATTCTGCTTTATTTCTTCCTGCTGGTAGGGATCTAGTTCTGTGTTTGAGTCCCGGTTACATGGATGTGTTTACCAAAATTCATTCAGCTGTACACTTATGTGTGCATGTTCCTGTAATTTATATTTCAATATGTGGTATTTACCTCCACATATGACATATTTATTTATTAGAATAGCTGGTTCTTGAGGGCAGGGGCTCTGTTTTGTTCACTGCCATATCCCTAGCACCTAAAAAAGAAGACGTGGTATCTATGCACAACGGAATACTACTCAGCCTGAGAAAGGATGAAATAGCGGCATGTACAACAACATGGATGGACTTGGAGAACATTGTGCTAAGTGAAATAAGTCAGACAGAAAAAGCTAAGAGCCATACAATTTCACTCAGAGGTGGGGTATAAAACTGAAACATATGAACACAAACAGCAGTGAGGTGGTTGCCAGGGGACGGCGGGAGAAGGGGGTCCTAATATAAGGTGACAGGAGAAGCCTTGACTTTGGGTGGTAGACATATGGTGCTATATACAGATTTTGTAACTTACAAATCCACACTTGAAACCTATATGTTCATGTTGACCAATGTCACCCTGATAAAATTTAATTTAAAAATAAAGAAGATATACTACATAATTCTATGTGTAAAGTTCAAAAACAAGTAGATTCATCTATAGTGTGAGATCAGGATACACTTGAGGGGTTAGTGACTCAGAAAGGGGCATGAAAGAGGCCTCTGGGTGCTGGTAGGGATCTAGTTCTGTGTTTGAGTCCCGGTTACATGGATGTGTTTACCAAAATTCATTCAGCTGTACACTTATGTGTGCATGTTCCTGTAATTTATATTTTAATGAAAGTTTACTAAAAAAAAAGTCTCAGATACTTGGTAATCACTCAATAAATGTTTGTTGAACTTAAATAATAAATGACTGGGGGAAATAAAACCAATTTGCAATTAATTTCTTAGGTTGAAGACAATTTATGAGTTGTCTCCTATCAAAAATTAAGATGCTGCTGTATTTGCATGGGTCTTTCACATGTATAACTCATTTAAAAATATATACTGAGCCAGTGGTTAAGTGTCAACCTATGAACCAGGAGGTCATGGTTCGATTCCAGGTCAGGGCACATGCGTGGGTTGTGGGCTCAATCCCCAGTGTGGGGTGTGCAGGAGGCAGCTGATCAATGATTCTCTCTCAATATTGATGTTTCCATCTCTCTCTTCCTCTTCCTTCCTCTCTGAAATCTAAATAAATAAGTGCCTATCCATGTTCAAGGTATTGAACTATGTGTTGTGAAGTACAGCATTTCTGTTCTCAAGAACTTCTATACTAAAAGGGAGCTAAGACATAATCATATGCAATCTGAAAAAAAGATAAACTGTGAAACAGGGAAAGATAAAGACCTAAGGAAGTTTAGCTTACTGTTGAGGGTTCAGTCTTCATTCTTTCATTTGACCCTCTGTATGCTACCTCCACTTAACAGGTGACAGGACAGGCCCAGAGTAGGGCAGTGAATTAACTGTCCAGAGAAATCTCCAAACTTCAATTTCTAGGTTCTTTCCATCAGATCCTTTTCCTTTGACATATTTTTTATCTGATAAAGGTAGACGGTTGCCTCAATTACATACTAGTACCTCCCTTTGCAAGTAAAAGCAAAAGTTGAGGAGTTCTTGCAACTCTCAAGCTAAGAAAATAGAAATATGCATAACTATTCCAAACACTCCAACAAAACCAACCAGCTCACAAATTAATTAATTCAAACACAAATATTTTGCCTGTTGCTTTGTCTGATTCACCTGCCCAGCCAAAATGACCACATCCCTTTCTTAGCCATTCATGTAAACATTATATACTCCTTCCAATACATCACCAAACCATTATGTTTAAAACAGTATGGGTGGTGATGGCTCTACAACTCCATGAATATACTAAAAGCCACTGATTTGTGCACTTTAAAAGGTGAGCTCGATTGTATGTGAATTACATCTCAAAAAAGCTGTTATATTTTTAAAAGGCTATTTCCAAGTGTTTGCCATTAAAATATTAGTAATATTAGTATTCTATTTAGTATTAATTGCATTTTTATAATGGCCATTATTATTCATAAAGAGTAGTACTAGATTTCATTCATCCTTTTAACCCAGGCATTTTCCCCCTTTGGAATTTATACAACTTATACTCACACATCAATTTGCAAACATCTAGGAAAAAGATTGTGTTCTGCACCACTGTTTGCATTTTTTAAAAAGTAGAGTCAAACTAACCATTTCACAGCAGAGTAAAGGAGGGACGTGTATATCAAATATCAGGTCACCACTTAATATGTGAGTTTGGACATATTACTTCATCTATCTAAACTCAGTCATAAAATGGGGATAATAACAGTACTACTTTACAAGCCTGCTATGAGACTTAGATGGCTAAATACATGGTTAAGTACTTAGCATAGGTTAAGTACTACTCATTAAATATTGCCTCTTAAAGCCATTACTATAATTGACTGGACAGACACTTTTTGAATGAATTATGACCTATCCATACTATAGTACAGTATACATACTATACAGATTTTCAAAGAATGAGGAAGATTTATGCAAACTGATATGGAAAGAGTTCCAAGATATTAAGTGAAAAATAAAAACTGCTTCCCAGCAGGTGTGGCTCAGTGGTTGAGCATCGACGCAAGAACCAAGAGGTCGAAGCTCAACCCCTGGTAGGGGGCATGCAGTAGGCAACCAACCAATGATGTTCCTCTCTCATCAATGTTTCTATTGCTCTATTCCTCTCCCTTCCTCTCTCTCTAAAAACCAATAAAAACATATTTTTAAATTGATAAATGAGATTATAGAATGATCCCAGTTATAAATTCTTTTACATCTATATAATGTGTAAATATAATTATACTAGCGGCCCGGTGCACAAATTCGTGCACATTGAAAGGAAATTAATTAGAAGAAAAATTTTAATATCGCTATTCACCCTTTCTCTATTTATAATAGAGTGTCAACCAAATTCACGATCGACAATGACAGATAGAGACGCGTGTGCAATTGGTGCCAGCAAGAGCTTTATATGTATCACGCATGCACGAGTCAACTTAGCCTTTTATAGATGTAGAATAAACTTGCTTAATTAGACCTGCTTTCTGATGTAGCTACACATTTTCCAGGCAGTTTGGCACCCCAACTTCTCTCTTAGGTAATTGTCAGCAACACAGCAGTAAATATCAACACAAAGCAGATTATTATTGTAGATCACGCAGGGAGAACAAAGGGTAAAATATTTAACTGCAGCAAGTGTTTTGATTGTATTCTGTGCAGTGAGAAAACCCAAAGTCATTTTCAAGGTCCACCATTTCTTACTTCCTTTCAGTAGGGTCAAGTTTCTAAATCTCAGTTTTCCAGCTAATGAAAAGAAAATAGGATTCTACCGAGTCTCCTATCTACCTACTCCAGGACTTCTGTGAGGATCAGATGAGATGAGGCACGTGAAAACACTTCACAGACATTTGGTTACAAAGAAGGAAGCCGTGTTCCTTGACTGAAGAAACTGTAAGGAGGCTAGCCGCTAGAAAGAGGAAGCCGAGCAGTGCTATGTTACATCATAACCCAGATGGACACTTAGCATATTAGCCTTTTATATAGAGAGAGAGGCCTGGTACATGAAATTCGTGCACTGGCAGGGGCTCTCAGCCCGGCCTGTACACTCTCCAATCCAGGACCCCTCAGGGGATATGCCTCTCACAATCTGGGACCACTGGCTCCTAACTGCTCACCTGCCTGCCCGCTGCCTCAACCCCTGCCACCGTGGCTTTGTCCAGAAGGACATCCGGATGGATGTCTGGAAGATGTCTGGTCTAATTAGCATATTACCCTTTTATTAGTATAGGTATGCATATGTTTTAAAGAGTGTGTATGTTTGTACGTGTATAGAAAATTTCTCGAAGAATACTCAGAAACTAGGTAATGGGAGTGAGAAGAAAGGGGCATGCTTACTCTTCACTTCATAACCCTTAGAACAA
>NW_006383011.1:18772719-18778301 GCF_000327345.1 Myotis davidii | reverse complement strand
ATTTATGTAATACCAGCCTACAAGGCAACATAAATAATACAATTGGTTTTTAAATTTCCATCAGCTGGTGTTTCATTGTGATGATTTCATTTTTTAAACTTGGGCTTAAAATAACATTACAAGAAATCTTAACATCTTTACATCTCCTCAGATTCTCACCACCACAACATAAAGCAATACAAATTAAAGATCAAAGTTCCAACACGAAGCAACTGTTGGAAATAATTTCTAAAAAAACAGATTAAAACCACAGCAAGACCTTGCATGCTACAGAGATTTAAAAATCAAAAGAGAACACGGCTGCTGAGACTGACTGAGGGGACAGAAGTTCAGGGGCAAAAGGGACCAAAAAGTAAAAAGGACAGCTACTTTACATCTCACCCTCTCTCTCAGAGTTCTGACAAGGAAGCAGCATCTCTTTGTGAAACAGGCAGCAATGCTTAGTAACTTTAAAAGATGACTACTGGTATATATGTTCAAATACCAAAAGAACATTAATCTCTCTGGCAGTGTTGAAATGATTACTCAAATGTTACTAGAAGTCAAATTGCCTGAAAAATCTTCAGTTTGCCTTATCAATCAGATATAACATTAAGAGCATCATCATTCTAAGATTAGTTATGAATGGAAGTTGTGCATGTTTTCACCAAAGATCTTTAACAGAAGGGGCGGGCAGTTTTCTCAATGGGATGCTTTTGGTTGTACAAAAAGGAAAATGGTACATGATCCCTCTCCCACCCATCCTCAGGAGATCCCTCCACTAGCGCCTTCTCCTCACAATACCCCAAATGGGAAGCAGACCCTACAGAGAAAAGACCTGGATTCCTAGCTCACTACATGTGGGCCAAGGCAGTTAAGCAAGAGGGACCCTAATGTCTGTGGGTCCTAACACCCCTTCATCCAATAAATGATACCTCACATACTGTCTAGCACTGGCAAATGAGTCATCAATAGCAGCATCCACATTTTTACCTAAATTCAATCACTTCTCACCATCTTCAGGGGAGTACTACTCCCCTATATCAAGCCCCACATTATCCCACCTGCCAGGTATTGCCACCTCTACTGTTGCCCCCTCAGGGCATTCTTGACCCAGGAGTCACTGGTGTTTTTAAAATACATCAGATCCTATCTTCCTTCTGCTTTAAAACCTTCCAAAGTCTTAGCTGTCACGCTTGGAATAAAAGCCAAACTCCTTCCCAGGGCACACAGGCCCTGCCTGATAGGTCCTTCCTCCTTCAAATCTCATCTACCCATCTCCCATCCTTAGGACTAAATGCTGGCCCACATGGGCCTTCCTTTTCTATTCTGTTGACAAGCCAAGCTCATTGCTTTCTCAGAGCCTGTGCATTTGCTGCTCCCTGTGTCCCGAACACTCTCCCTGCCTTTTCCAAGTCCAGTCTTTCTCATCATTCAGGTCTCAGGCCACGCTACCTCCTCACATCCTATGCATTCTAGACTCATTTTCTTTTACTATCTGGAATTCTTTTTTTAAAATATGTTTTATGGATTTATAAATAGAGGCTAGTTGTTGTGAAAGAGAAACATTGATCAGGCTGCCTCCCCAATGGGATCAAGCCTGCAATCTGGTAATGTGCCCTGACCAGGAATCAAAACAGTGACCTTTTGGTACACAGGATGATGCTCAAACAACTGAGCCACACCAGCCAGGGCTCTATCTGAAATTCTTATTTATTTGTTGACTTTGTTGTCTATCTCAAATAAGTAATTCTTATTGATAAATTGAAGGCCTTCTCTGAACCTGTTAATGCCCACCAGCTCCATGAGAGCAGAAACCCTGTCTTATGTACCTCTGTATCCACAGTGTCTGGTACAGTGCCAGCAGTCAAGAAATGATTGACAGATGATTAGAATTCACAGTTCTTAAAAATCATTTATGTATTTTTTCTCAGTAAATTACAAGATATTACAAGTACAGCTACTATGTTCTAGGCAAATATGGTTTGCTTTTAATGGGATCCTAAATTAGAGAACAAAATATTTGCAATTCATATCATAAAGGGCTAATTTATTTTTTTTTATAAATCTTCTAACTATGAAAGTCATTGACAAAAATGAGCAAGAGGTAAAATAGCTCACCAAAAAGTAAGATAAAGAACCCTCTAAATAAATGTTAAGATGCACAATTTGCCCTGGCCAGTGTTGCTCAGTTGTTTGGAAATAGAGGGGTGGCTGGTTCAATTCCAGATCAGGACACATGTCAGGGTTTCTGGCTCGATCCCCAGTGGGGAGCATGTGGGAGGCAGCTGATCGATGTTTTGCTCTCCCCTCTGGACGCAGCTCTGTTGTAGAGCTCAGGCCCCATGCTACCCTCTCCCTTCCTCTCTCTCTAAAAGAAATCAATAAAAGTATTTTTTTTAAAAGATGTACTTTTACTCAAAATAAGGCAAAAATAAATTACAGCTACTAAGGCCAAAACCGGTTTGGCTCAGTGGATGGAGCGTCGGCCTGCAGACTGAAAGGTCCCAGGTTCGATTCCGGTCAGGGGCATGTACCTTGGTTGCAGGCATATCCCCAGTGGGAGATGTGCAGGAGGCAGCTGATCGATGTTTCTCTCTCATCGATGTTTCTAACTCTCTATCCCTCTCCCTTCCTCTGTGTAAAAAATCAATAAAATATATTTTAAAAAAAAATTACAGCTACTAGGTATCATTTTTCACCTTTCAGCATGACAAAGAATAAAAGCACAATTGACACCTTGTAGATTATGAAGAAATATACTCTCTCACATATTGCTGGTGGGAGTATAAACTGATATAATACTTTTTAGAACAATTTGGAATTATCTATGAAAATTAAAAGTGTACATGCCCTATGACTTAACTTTCAGGAAGTTAGCCTATGGATATACATTCATAAAAGCAAAATAATGCACATGCACAAGGATATTCACTACAGCATATCCTACACACAAGAAACAATACAAATATCTAGAAATTATTCTATACAAAGGAATATTATGCAGCTGTATAAGGGAATCAGACAGCTCTTTATACTCATACTAGAGGCCCTCTCATAATCCGGGACCCCTCAGGGGATGTCAGACTGCCGGTTTCAGCCCGATCCCCGCAGGCCAGGCCTAGAGACCCCACAGGTGCACAAGTCAGTCGTGCACCGGGCCTCTAGCATACATATAAGATCTCTGGTTAATCTCTTCTCATCCTCCCCTTTCCCCCTTCCCTCTGAGATTCATCAGTTTGTTCCACGTTTCCATGCCTGTGCATTGAGCATCTGCTCCCTGGTGGTCAGTGCACGTCACAGCTACCAGTTGAAAGGTCCAACGGTCGCTTAGGCTTTTATATATGTAGATGGAACAATTTCCATGACATGTTGGTTAGTTAATAAAGCAAGTTTCAGGGCAGTGTTATCATGCTGTGGGGTTTTTGTTTGTTTATTTTGAAAATATATATGATATGCTTTGTAAATATATAAAATGTCTTTGAAATGACAGAAAATAACTTTGGTTGCATGAAAGAACTGAATGGGTGGGTAATGGAGAAAGGCTTGCTTTGGTAGCTTATGGGCTTTAAACTATCATTTATATGATTATTAATCATCTAAAACAAATCAATTTAAAAGACCATATCCATACACAAATATTTTAAATTACTGATTTGAAAAACCTCTCAAGATTTCTTCCAAACTTCAGATTGTGTGCCATTCCACAATTTCAAAAGGCCGATAAAAAGAAATCATATTGTTACTTCTTTTGCACAGTAAGTACATCATAAATAACTGTTCTTTGATTTAATAGACTTTTCTCACTCTAGCACAGGATCCCACTGTCCTCAACCAAGACGTGGGCCATCCGAAGGCCACAGCCCTATTCCACACAGCTCTTCAATCTCTGCAAGAGAAGATATATTCCTGGAAGGTTATATTCTGAAATGTAATATAAAGAGTAGTATTTATTGTGCTGGGATAAACATTTTTTTTCCCTAGAAGATGCTCTCATAATAAATAGTATTGGAGAATTTAGCTGCCTCCTAGGGATTTTCAACTCATCTAGTTTAGGAGCTAGGACATGTTTATTTGAAAAAATAATGACCATGCTAGAAAGGATATTATAGATGCCAAATAAGTAGCACAAGTAAGCAATCCCTCAAGAAATTCAGAAGGAAAATCACATTTACTAGGGTAATCAGAAAAGGCTTCAAAAGAGAAATAGCATCTGAGCTGGGCTTGATGTATGATCCAGTTTCAATAGGCAAGGAAACGCACAGTATGGTCTGGGAACAAGGGAGCAGGCCAGTCTGGACAAATGGAGTCTGCAGGTGGCGGAAGTACTCCTAGCTCCTGGAAGCCCATTTAATCAGTCCCTGAGCCTGTATCCTTCCAATGCCCTAGATTAATTTTGATTCTTCCTAATATCTCCCAGAGTTGTCATTTCTTCTCCATTCTCACTACCTCAAAGCAGTCCAAGCTCTCATTCCCTCCTCTGGATAGATCTCCAAACTCATCCTCCTGTTTTCAATCTCCCCCATCTCCAATCAACAGTGTAAAACTCATGTTATTTTACACACATAACCCAGTCACCCAAACCCATCAAAGACTAACCACTGCTTGTAAATTAAAACTACTCACCCTCTCATTACAGCCCTTCTAGCATCTGCTCTCATCTACCTCTCACTCCTTCACTGGATTCATACCCACTAAACATAATTTACAAATTTCAAGCCTATGTCCATGCTGTTTCTTTCACCTAGAAAATTCTCCTTATTTTGTTCCCAGGTGGCACACATGGTTGTACAGGTTGCGAACACTGTAGTTTATATAAATAATACCTTCTCCCGTGTTGGGCAGTGCACAACCTCTGCAACCCTCCAAAGATGGCTTGTTTCCATCCTCCCACACCTTGAAGGCCTTCTCTGAACAACTAAACTGCTGGTCAACTCTCTGATTCCTACATCACCAACTTGACACCTTTTCTTTTAAAAAAAAAAAAGTTACAATATTTGAAACACCAACAGTACCTTGAATACAGCAGATACTCAAAAGATTCTTGCAAATTACAATGGGCTAAGTTAAAAAAAAAAGAAAGAAAGAAAGAAAGAAGAACACATATTGTGACATTAGCCTTGAAGGCCAAGACAGAAGTTCTGACTTTATTTGGTAGATGTCAAATATAACCAATGATCAGAATGTTGTTTTTAGAAAGACTAATTTCAGCAACCATAAGCAAGCAGGCGTTGAGAGGTTATACTCAAAGTGCCAGTCTAGGGCCCTCGGGGTTGGAGGCCTGTGGGAGGCTCCCTCTGTAATGTGCAACCTTCTCAGTCATCCAGTCATCCTTCAGTTGACCTGTTTGGCATTACAGATACTGATTTCCATATACCTACCATCAAAGTGAAGCTTAAAACTGGGCCATTAAGCCAAGAAAAAGATGCTTTTGCCTGAAATATCTGCGTATCTAGGAAACAGTTCTGACTTGAATAATTATATACATACATGAAATACATATACACAAATTAAGCAGTACTCTTATCTTCTTTCTTCACTTCTTTTGCAGTCTTCTTCTTTTCCATCTGTCTCTTCCCTTTTTGGTCTCTCTCTTTCTCTCT
>NW_006383011.1:18733850-18769864 GCF_000327345.1 Myotis davidii | reverse complement strand
CCGGGAGGGGTCCGCGGGGCGGGGAGGTGGGGAGCGGGGAGCCCCCGGGTGGAGGGGGGAGCCAAGCCCTGGGGCTGGGATACCTGCTCCCGCGTCCCGCCCGGGGCCATCGGGATGGCTTGGACAGTACCCAAGAGCCCGTTATCAGCCCCCAAAGGGAGGGAACGTGGTAAGCACGGGTGAGGACTGGGGTGCGGGATTGGAGGGGCGGGGACAGACGGCGTTTGAAAAGAGAGCTTGTTCCAGAAACTATCCAGAACCCAGCTCGGTTTCTTTTTTCTCAGAGAAGATACCCCAGCAATTGCTTTCCTTGCCGACTTTGCTCTTCCTCTCCCGGCGCGGAGATCACGTACCGCGTGCTCCGAGGGCGGCCACACACCCCAACGCCCAACCTCGGTGCCACTCTCCCGCGGAGGAGAACGGCCCCGGCCCCCGCTTTCTGGGGCACCGGTCCTAAGAGGGCGCCTACAAGTAGCACGCCCTGACCCCCATCGTGACTCTTCCCGTAGAGTGGGGTGAAAGTCTGGGGAGAATCGCCTTGCCACCGGCAAGAACAGAGTTGCTCGTTGCCTTCGTCTGCATCCTCCTTTTCATAAAGTCTTGATTGCCCCCCGCGCACCCCAAAGCTGGCTGCAGCACCGGCCTTTGGAGCTCTACGAACCCCTGAAGACTCCGCGGGGCGAACTGCCCTGTGCTTGCTCTGGCCCATGCCTAGACAATGGGCTCCGCTTGGCCGGGATCGTTTTAAACTGCTCCCAGCAATTCACGAGACATCTGACACCGGCAGTCCAGCCCGCGCAGAGCTGAAACAGGTGAGTCGTAAGGCAAACTATGTTAAATGCAAAACAAATACTGGAAGAAAAAATAAGGGTGGAGCTGGGTGGGATGTGCGGTCATCTGACCTGAGAGAACCCAGCTGGTTACTAAGAAGGGTTTACTTTGCCCTTCACTTTTCGTAATTTTGTAGGATTGTCTCGTGCCCACTAGAGGTCACCAAAAAGAGTCATTTTGCTCTAGGTCTAGTATGGATTCCTGGGGGGACGCGGGGCGGGGCGGAGAAGACACCTGAAAATTGGGAGTGTTCTCTCAGAAAGTAAAAAAAAAAAATCACTACGTGGTTTCTTTGCTTTTCTTTTTTTAAATTAAATTATTGGGATGACATTGGTAAATAAAACCATACAGGTTTTAAGTGTACAACTCAATGACACATCATCTACGTACTGCATCCTGTGCTCACCACCCAGAGTCTCTTTCCGCCACCATTTATCCCCCTTTTGCCCTCTTCCACATCCCCCTGTGCCCCCTTCCATTCTGACGATCACCATACTGTTGTCTGTGTCTTTCCTTTTTACTTTTATTTATTTATTTATTTGTTTATTTATTTTTTAGTTTATTGGTGGGTGGTTTCTTAAAGAATGAAAATCTATAAGTTATGTACCCCTAGATGCGAATAATTTATCTTAAAAGTATTTAATATGATTGAAAGCTCAAAAGTAGGAGTTGTTTCTTTGCTAAGTAGCTACTAACCCAGGAAAACATCCTGAAGGAAGTGAGTTTCAGGATAGAATCAAAGGAGGTGATGATCATGAGCCGGCTGAAAGAACAGAGCATTCCAAGGAGAAAACTCTCAGATGTGAAGGATTAAAGTCTAGAGAAAGTGAATGAATGCATTTGCTTGGCTGTAAGGATGGGGACCTCAACTGCAGAATTTAGATTTCATCCTAGAAGGTTTTAATCGTATAAATGGCCTTTATTAAAGGAAGATTCCTTTGCCTGTTGGGTTAGTCTAAGGAGAAGTCCATTTCTGCAACCCAGGAATGAAAACCCCAGCCCCAAGTCTTCGTAGATGAGAAAGGAAACACGGAGGCCGAGGGCTCAGCAGAGCCTGGACACTGATTTGTTATAGCAGATGAGGATGGAGAACAGTTTGCAGATGTGAGTTGAGAGAAGAGCCTGGCTTCAACAAGAGCCAATTCCTCACAGAATTGTTAAAAATACTTTCTAGAAGCATCACAAGCCACAGAATACAGACCAATTATTTTGTTGATTATTTGCTCCAACATTACTGTATTTATTTCCTGTGTTTTCCATCTAAAATCGCTCTAAACTCTGTTGATTGGACCAGTTAAAGGAATATCACATTTTGAATTAAATATGAACTCAGAAAACAAATTAATATGATGGCAATACAATTTGTGCCTCCAACATTTCTTAGAGATGGATTTAAATCATTTCATTTGTTTCCAGAGTAATATTCCTATTTGATTCATCAACCACTGCTGTAGCAGCAATACCCAAGTCATTTTCTTAAACAAAGGAAACAGTAAGGTGCAGAAACAATTGGCTTGTCTGGCTTAGAAAACCTTCTTAAAAACAATTTTACTCTTTTGTACTTTGAAAACTATGTTAAGAATTATGACATCTAAATTCTTTCTTGGATTCCAGATGATATTTAGGGCCTTCATATATAAATCTTTAGAATGCATTAAAATTTAAAGGCATCAGGCAGAATTTTAGAATTTGAAAGAACCAAGAGATTTTGGCATCTCAATTTATCAACCCACTATTTAGGGAGGAGTAAGAAGGCTCCAGAGATGTGGTGGCTGTAACTTGCCTTAGGTACCCCAGCCAGCAGCATCATGGTAGAGATGGGCTGGAACCAGGTTTTCTAGTTCCAAACTCTAATCACTCCATCTTCAGGGCCTGCATTGCTGCCACAACCTTCTATCTGATCTCCCTGCACTCCATTTCTTTCCTCCTCCTGTGAATCCTGTAATGTGCCACCAGACAGCTCTTCCTTCTGTTCATTTTAATCAAGTCATTCCCAAGTTGGAGAACCAAAAAGGTCTGTAGATCTACAGATTTACAATATTATCTATACTAATAAAAGGTTAATATGCTAATTAGACCAGATCAACCAGTTATCTTCCGGTCGTCCGGTCCTCCTTTCAGACAAAGCCACAGTGGCAGGGGGCGAGGCAGAGGCGGTTAGGGGCGATCAGGCCGGCAGGCAGGTGAGCAGTTAGGAGCCAGCGTTCCCGGACTAAGAGAGGGAGTGGGACTAAACCGGCAGTCAGATATCCCCTGAGGGTTCCTGGATTGGAGAGGGTGCAGGCTGGGCTGAGGGACACCCCCCCACACACACACTCACACACACACACATATGAATTTCATGCACCGGGCCTCTAGTCTATAATAATAAAAGTGCAATATGCTAATTAGACCGGACGTCCTTCCGCCTCAGTAGCGGGGGCTGAGCCCCTTGCACGAATTTTGTGCATTGGGCCTCCAGTATTACAATAAAGTTCAAACTGGTTATTAGGGGCCCTCCCTAGATTGAAATCTTGGCTGCACAACTTGTTTGCTAAGTGACCTGGATCGAGTTCCTTAATCTCCTTAAGCCTCCATTTTCTCCTCCATGTAGCAGAGATAATGATAGCTACATCAAAGAGGTGATTTGTGAGGATTAAATGAGATGATGTGAGGCTGGGCTATAGCTCAGTGCATGACACGAAAAAAAATTTCACTTTATGTACGCTTCCACAAGCCCAAATAGGCCATGCTCATTCTCATTACTGGGTTCTAAATAAATACAAATTGGACAAGTGAATTGATTCATCTAAAAATGTGACCAACCGCAAATCAGTAACCTGAACCATCAAAAATTCAGTGTAATGCCCTAGCTGGTCTGGCTCAGTGGATAGAGTGTCAGCCTGTGGACTGAAGGGTCCCAGGTTTGATTCCGGTCAAGGGCACATGCCCGGGTTGCGAGCTCGATCCCCAGTAGTGCAGGAGACATGTGCTTCCTTGGCAGGGAAGAGAAGGGAACTTCCTCTGACCCCTCCCAGAATTTCCCATTTTGTCCAGAAGCTACTCCCCAGGACCTAGTAAGTGCTGGACCCAGTACTGAAACCCAAAGTCCACATAGGCCCTCTAGCCTCCCATGTAGGTTCACTGCCAACTGGCCTCTCTACCAAACATCGAACACCCCTGGGGAGGGAGGAACAGGTTAGGTAATACCAGAGGAAGCAATCTGGCAACTCTTGGATGTGGGTCATTCTACAAGGTAATTAATCTTCAAAAAGCCACTTTCATATCCTGAAATATTTGAGGAGATGATATAATATCTGATACTTGCTTCAAAATAATCAAAGGCAGCCCTAGCTGGTTTGTCTCAGTAGATAGAGCGTCAGCCTGTGGACTGAAAGGTCCCAGGTTTGATTCCAGTCAAGGGCACATGCCCAGGTTGTGGGCTCCATCCCCAGTAGGGGGTGTGCAGGAGGCAGCTGATCAATGATTCTCTCTCACCATTGATGTTTCTATCTCTCTCCCTCTCCTCTCTGAAATCAATATAAATATATTTTTTTTAAAAATAGTCAAAGGTAGGGGCAAGTGGAGAGGGAGGGACATAGGTGAAACAAAATTGGCCATGAGTTGGTAATTGTTGAAGCTGGGTGATATTAATCTCTCCCCCTTTTATTTAATTTAGGTTGTCCATAATAAAAGAGTAAAAATAAAAATTTCAAACCTTGAGCTTCATTTAAGCCTATTTTTAAATGTTGACAGTTATTCCTCCAGACTAGATCAAAATGCACTCTTTTGCCATATCTATAATGAAGAGCCCCTCCAGAGTGTAAGAAAGGTCAGCACACTCTTTTTTTTATCCTAACTTGAGGATATGTTTATTTATTCATCTGTAGAGAGAGGAAGGAAGAGAGAGAGAAAGAGAGAAATCGATGTGAGAGAGAAATATCAATAATCGGCTGCCTCCCATATGCACCCGGCCAGGGTGGTCAGCACACATTGCTAAGCAGAAAGAGCCTAGGTCCTGAGCTGTGGGCTAAATTATTCCTTCTTCATAATAAAGATATATGAATATCCTATATAATAAAAGGCTAATATGCAAATCGACCAAATGGTGGAACAACCAGTCACTATGATGCGCACTGACCACCAGGGGGCAGACACTCACCACAGGAGCTGCCCCCAGCTGGTCAGTGCGTTCCCACAGGGGGAGCACCACTCAGCCAGAAGCTGGGCTCACAGCTGGCGAGTGCAGCGGAGGTGGTGGGAGCCTCTCCCGCCTCCGCTTCATGGGCAGTGCTAAGGACCCCTCAGGGAAGGTGGACATCCCCCAAGGGGTCCTGGACTGTGAGAGGAATGTCGTGCACCGGGCCTCTAATAGGTATATAATAAGATTTCTGAAAGGATACATAAAATACAGTTATGGGCCAGCACCAGTTTGGCTCAGTGGATAGAGCGTCAGCCTGCGGACTGAAGGGTCCCAGGTTCGATTCCGGTCAGGGGCATATACCTTGGTTGCGGGCACATCCCCAGTGGGGGGGGGTGCAGGAGGCAGCTGATCGATGTTTCTTTCTCATCGTTATTTCTAACTCTCTATTCCTCTCCCTTCCTCTCTGTAAAAAATCAATAAAATATATTTTTTTAAAAAATACAGTTATGGGTGTCTGTTTCTTCATTGAGGGACTGGGAAGGTTGGAGTAGGTAGGAGACCTACTTGTTATTGGTTATTGTAAACCTCTTGTTCTTTTATTTATTTTATTATTTCACCAAATGTAAGAATTATGTTTTCAGTTTTGAAAAAACTAGTTTGTTTTTTTAATGTCACAGCACATACCCTCCTACCAAATTCCCTTTCTCTCCTTTTTCTCCGCCCATCCTTACTGTGACCTGCCTCCTTCTCTGCTCAGTTACATTGGGCGCCGTGCACCTGCTGCTCCCTCTGCCTGGAACTCTGACCCAGAGCACTGTGGTTGACTCCTTGTCAGTCAAGTCTCAATTCAAATGTCACTTCCTCAGAGAGGCCTTCCCCAACGATTTGTTCTAGCATATCAACCTGTTTTCTTTACTCCCTTCTCACTATAAAAAATCATCTTGCTCATGCACCTGCTTCTTGTTTATCATTCATTACTCTGCTCGCTCCATTGGAGAACAAGAACCCTGGATCTCGTTCACAGTGGTGTCCTCAGCTCCCGGAGCAGTGCCAGGCTCCTTGTTGAAGCGCAGTAACTATTTGTGGAAGGGATGAATGACTATCACTGTTGATTAAAGTAAAGTTCTCTGAGTGCTGAACTAACAGTCTCAGTGTATATGTATAGTGAGGCAGGAATTGATCACCTTGGGAAATCCAGGCTCTTTCTGAAAAAAACACCTCAGTTTTGTTAAATGGTTGGCAGGAGAGACCTTGGCACTGCTTTCCCTCTGTACTTGCAGTATATGCCAGCCTCCTGGCACTGCAGGGCCCTACTCATAGAGGGGGCCCCTACCCTGGATCAGTGAGCACCCCTATATTCCTTATCTAGCAGGTGCTTTAGTTAGAAAAGTTCTTAGAATCAGCTCCAGTGGTGTCTGGGTCCCATCATCCTCTCCTACTTGTCCCTGGAGGAAAGAGACAACGTGGAGACAGACCAAGGGCTGCAAGGAAAGAACTGTCCACTATTAAATTATTTCCAAAGAATAATGAAACTGTCCAGAAAGGATTGGATGTGGATCCAGAAGGCTCTGTGTGTCTTAGGTCAGGAACTACAGGAAATATGGACAGAAATGTAAAAGGTCATTGTTCCGGTGGTAGATGGACATCTCAGAGACCCAACAGCCTGACTGGGTGCTCCAGATCAAGAAGAGAAGCTTTCCAGCGAAGTAGGTCTCGAGCCCAGGCAGGAAGGAAGTGGGAGAGCCAAGCAGAGAGACAGGGATTCCCCCACTCTGCTCCTTATCACATCGCAGGGCACAGTCAGACAGCCTGCGGGAGGATTCTACTCACAAGAAAAATCAAAGACATTTTCTAAATGATGGAAGTTGCCAACTCTGTTCTATCCATTCTGCAGAGAGGACAGCTGCCTTATCAATATAATGAACCAAAATTAACTACTTTAGGAGTCAGTTTTAAAAAAAACACCCGCTGTTCTTATCCTTCTGTCCCAATCACAATCAATTTCCCTGACCCACAGTCCCAGCCCCACACTACCCCCCTGCCCCAGTGCTGTTATTTCTGTCTGAGGAAAGATTGGGGCTGGGGTTGACTGAAATGAAGCATAGGGTATTCCTGGAAATGATCTTCTCATTGTAGATACAACCAAAATAGCACTGGCTCCACACTTAATAATTGATATACTCTTCAACAGCAATTGCATTTTTCTCCAAGGTGTACAGAATTTAAAATACACAATCCAAGTCTGGTGTGTGTGTGATCCCATTACCCTTCTATGGCAAAAATTCCAGGCATTTTTCTGTTTTTCCTGCAACACATGTTCTTACAGGTTAGAAAAAATAAAGCAAAAAATATGCTTTCAGTAGAAAGCTGAGAGGTACAGCAATTTGGAAGATTTGTAGTTTTTAAAGGAGGTTGGAAGCAGAAGCAGTTCGGTTGGTAAAAGTCTGTCTCAGGCCTGGGTCAGAGAACAGAGCCAGTGGCTCAGCAAAAATAATGCTGAGCCCTAGCCAGTTTGGCTCGGTGAATAGAGCATCAGCATGTGGACTGAAGGGTCCCGGGTTCAACTCCGGTCAAGGGCATGTACCTCAGTTGTGGGCTGGATCCCTGGCCTTGGTCAGGGTGCCTGCAGGAGACAGCCAATTCCTATGTGTCTCTCTGTCTCTCTGTTGCCCTCCCTTCCACTCTGTCTAAAAAAACAATGGGAAAATATCCTTGGGTGAGGATTAACAAGAACAACAACTAAAAGCTAAGAAGAGTACCCACTGTAATTCCATGTGGCCGCACGGCCCAGGAACATCCTGTCCCCAGGTAGGACCTTCTGTGTCTTCAAGGAACGTTGCCCTCTGCTTCACATTTGCTAGTGTTGCGGGAGAAGTAATGGGCCAGATTTCCCTGTCGCTCGTGGGAGAGGAGTTCTTGAGGCACTGCTGAAATGAGCATGAGATGTGGTAAAGACTTTGTTTGCATGGAGTTACATTCCTCGGGTTCCAAAGTCCCATGTCCCTTAATCCAGTCTTGGAAAAGGCGCAGCTGGGGTTCCAGGAGAGCCAAAAGCAAGGCCAGTGTCCAAAGTTTCCTTTCCATGTTGGAGCTGGGCCTGGCAGAGTATCAGGCTAGATTCAGTCCATCAGTCCACTGTGTAAGTCCCCCATGGCTGTGAGTCACGTTGGTGAATGCAAGGGAATGGGGCCCCTGCAACTGGAGTCCCAAGAGAGCCAGAGGACAGAGAGCCAAGATCAAGAACTCCCGTTGTCTAGGAGATTAAATATTCAGGTTTCGTGTCCATGCAGTGGCCACACCTCTTCTGGCCACTGACTTGTTCCCAGGTGTGACTGACAGGTAAACACCTTCCTACCTCACCCAGACCTTACTGGACATGCACCTATTGTCTAGTCCCCATCAATCATGAGGGAACAGACTCGGAGAGTGTTAGCTACAGCTTTCTGGCAAAGCTGTATAAATGGCATGCCTGTATTATCTAGTCTTCTCTTTGCTCTTTCTTGTTATATAATAACCAACCAGATTATTACAACAGGATCACCAGTACTTTAGGTTTTCCAAGTAGGATTTTTTTTCCCTTCCTGCGGGAAAGTCATCACAAATAAAAATCTTTATAGCAAAGGACTCTGAGAAGCTTCTTATCCTTTCACTAGCTTCTGTGGTGATGTCTGAAACAGCAAGAACAATTAGAGCAGATGTCAGTGTAAATCTCCAAAGAAAGGAGAAAATAGGCTTACCAAGTTTCCTTTGAGGATGACAAGGCATTCTCTTCTTTAGATACAGTGTGTTTTTAACTTCGTGTCAGGGGATTAGCAGACACTCAATGACTGTACCACCGGTCTATCTCAATAGCCACAGATACTTACAGAAAGGAAGACATAGCGAATATAATTTTCATTAATTCAACATTAGTCAAGACATTCCATGTATAGTCACTGTGATTTCACAGTAGTCACCACCTCAAGAGTGTTATTTGCATTCTATATAAATTAAACATTGCTGAGACTTACAGATAGGAGGACCCTTAAGGAAACTCCAATTTTAATGGCGTCACTCAAACAAACAGTTTTCTCATACTGTGAAATTTTGTGAGATATACTAGTAATAGTGCCAATTCATTTGATTCCATCACTATGGCATCCCCTAGAAGAATGTGCACTTTGCCCTTACTTCTAACTTTCTAAATAATCAAGTAGACGTATAGGAGAGGCTTTTTTCATTCCTGCAGTGGGCACCCAATTTCATCTCTGCCTTAGCAAGCACCTTATTTAATGTATTTTTTTTGGATGTCAAACTGTAGTGATTTATGTTGCAAAACCAATTGGGGTCAGAGGGATTTTATGGGATAAAATGAGAACTGCTTGGAATAACTTGGTTCCTCTTCAGAATTTGACTGAGAAAGGATCTTACCATCATTGAGCTTGAGTAGGTCAATCTTCTTGGTGCAAAAATACCCTTAGAACTGAACATTTTAGGGGCTATATAAAAAATAAAAATAAAAGAACCTTCCTGAGAGGGCCACTAGGAGGCATATGGAGGAAAGAGCAGTGACTGCAACCAAGAAAGGGGATGGACTCTAAATTAAGAAGACAGCCACCTGGCATTCAATGGTGACACTATACCTAAAGCTAGCAAGAGGCCCAGCTTCATGAAAGGGTATAACCAGGCTTTTCAAGATCTTCAGAAACATTCTTTGGATAGTCAGATAGGACAGAGAAAGGGTAGAACTTCCAGGGCAGAGAAAGAGGGATCCCAGGAGGGACATTTGGAGAATTAAGCTCACCTGGCTTGAAGCCCAGAAGATGAGTGCTGGAGGCAGTGAGGTGGGAATTGGGGAGAACCTGAGAGGGCCAGAGAACCACCAGGGTGGGTACACACCCCAGGCTAGTTTGAGGGGCAAATGGAGGCTCATGCCAGTAAGGCCCAGGAATGATCTCAGACTCCTATCAGACCCAGCAATGCTGGCCCTCTCCTCCACCGCAGGTTGAGAGACAGAAGTGAGAGCATGAAGCATCCCATGTCTGCAATAAAGACAATTGGGCAAATCATGGTTATCTTAGGACAAGAATACTGTGCTCTGTTAGCTCACCATTTCTAAGCTGCTTATTAAAAAATCTATATTTTACTTCTTCATTTGTGTGTGTGTGTGTGTGTGTGTGTGTGTATTTTTAAAGATTTTTATATACAAAGTTCAGTCTATGTTTGTTAAACTGAAAAGAGAAGGACTTGGGGCCATACTTGGGTTTCGGGGTGGCAGCAGCAGATATAAAATGATTTTAAAAACCATAAATATGCCCTGGCCATGTGGTTCAGTTGGTTGGGTGTTGTCCTGAGCACCAAAAGATTGCCTGTTGGATTCTGTCAGGGCACATGCCTGGGTTGTCTGCTTCATCCCCAGTAGGGGGCGTGTAAGAGGCAGCCAGTTGAAGTTATGCTCTCACATCAATGTTTCTCTCTCTCCCTGTCTTTTCCTCCCTCTTTAAAAAAAATAGGCTTTTTATTATGCACAGAAAATTGACATATCTTCATGAGATTCAAGTCTTTTCTGATTAGGATCACACTGGCTCCAGTTTCATAGGTGCCCAAGTGACTCCCTCTTTTCTACCCCACAAATGGTTTTATAGAATTCTAATTTTTAACAGGGTTGCAAACTCAAGGCAAATGTCATAGTTTTATTTTACAAAATGTCGATACCCTACATTCCGAAGGAAAGAAATGGATGCAGATGCTCAAATCTAGACTTGAGACAAGAAATGTGATTGAGTAATCTAGTGGTGAAAACCCATGGACATCCCCAACCAAAGCTTATTTAAGCAGCTTTAATTATATAGAGAAAGCAAAAGAGAGAATGAGTATCAAAGTATACAAAGAAATTAGGAAACCAAAATGGAAGCAAAAGTATAGCACACTTTACCTTAGGTCAGGAAATAGTAGAGCAGTGGTTCTCAACCTTGGCTGCACATTAGAATCACCTGGGAATCTTTAAAATCCTGATTTCTGGGCCTCATCCTCCGGAAATTCTGTTTCTTTGTTACTCATGTTGTGGCCCCACCCCATCACAAACAAGCAGAATTTCCGGAGGATGAGGCCCAGAAATCAGGATATTAAAGATTCCCAGGTGATTCTAATGTGCAGCCAAGGTTGAGAACCACTGTAGTAGAAAATGAAACTATAGTTGAGCACACCTAGTGGCCAGATCTTGGCTTCTAATATCATTCTCCAAGAAAGGAACCAGGGCTCCTTAGAGAAGTGGCTGATTCTAGGACTGGGGCACAATGAATCCGGAGTATCATACAGTGCCAGAAAGTAAGGAACTGCTCATGAAACAAAGCCACCACAATGATGGCAGTATGTCCAGGCAACAGAAGAGCCAACTGAAAGAGGTTCCAATGGCCAAAGCTGGACCAATTTCAGCAAAAATAATTAAGTGGTATTGAATTATTACCAAAGTACAAAATACATATCCATTAGTCTATAATAATATAAATAAATGATTGAATGAATGAATGAATAAGTAAATAGGGAGGCAGAGGCCTCCAATCTTGGAGTGGTCCTATGTTGTCTCAGAATGTGGTAGTACTAAGGCCCTACCATCTTGTATTTTGGCACTGGTAGAAGAGAAAAAAAGTGTGTTTTTTTTAAAGGGCACCTGCAGTAAGGCTACCCTCCAGGCCTGATTGCCAAACTGGAGAGACCTAATATTCCATGACATACAATTGGATTACCAAAACCTGAATCCTCCTGGGTCTCTTAAGGGTGAGCTATGGCAGGTGAATTGAATCCTTTTACTTCTGACTTTCCATTGAAACCTCTCCTTTGCCACAGAAAAAGAATGGCCGTGTCATGTCAATCAATGTTTTCCCAGGGAGCCAGGATACAAAGGGATTCCAAATACCACCTGAAGAAGTCTATAGCCAGATAACCCCACCCAGACCTAGAAATCAGTGCCCAGAACCACCAAAAAATTGAGTGGAGGAGCGCCAGCTGGTGTGGCTCAGTTGTTTGGGCCAAAGGTTGATGGGTCAATCCCCAGTAGGGGGTGTATAGGAGGCAGCTGATCGATGTTCTACCTTCACATCAATGTTTCTCTTCCTCTCCCTTGCACTCTCTTTAAAATTAGTGAAAACATATCCTCGGGTGAGGATTAAAAAACACACACACAGTCATGACAGTTGTTTACAAAGTAAAATATAATATGTTGGGTGCTGATGAATGCGATGAAGAAAAAGCTGATCAGAATGATGGGGTGCTCTTTTATTTTTATTTTTAAAAATATATTTTTATTGATTTCAGAGTGGAAGGGAGAGGGAGAGAAAGATAGAAACATCACTGATGAGAGAGAATCACTGATGGGCTACCTCCTGTACAGCCCCCACTGGGGATCAAGTTCACAACCTGGACATGTGCCCTGATGGGGAATCAAACCTTGACCTTCTGGTTCATAGGTCAACTCTCAACCACTGAGCCATGCTGGCCAGGCTGATAGGGTTCTCTTTTAGATAGAATAGTCAGGGAAGGCCTCTGCATTCAGCAAAGACCTCGGTGAAGGAAAGGAGTCAGGTGTGAGGATTTCTGGAGAACAGAACAGGAGGAGGGCAAAGGCCCTGAGGCAGCTACATGCCTAGTGTGTTGGAGCAATACTGAGGCCTGCTTGGCTCTGTCTCCCTCCCTACCTCCATTTTTCTCCTTTCTTCCCCCTCTTCCCTCTTTCTTCCTCCCTCCCTTCCTCTCTTCTCTGTCTTCCTCCCTTTCTTCCTTCCCTTCTTTACTGAAAAAAAAAATGTGTTTTAATGTTCAGTTTAGAGCAGTGGTTCTTAACCTTCCTAATACCGCGACCCTTTAACACAGTTCTTCATGTTGTGGTGACCCCCAACCATAAAATTATTTTCGTTGCTACTTCATAACTGTAATTTTCCTACTGTTATGAATCGTAATGTAAATGATATGCAGGCAGGATGGTCTTAATGAGACCTTTAACACATAGCCCTTTTGACTTCCATGGTGTTATAGACAGAGGGACACAATACAGGCTTAAAGAGCCTGGGGAAGGTATTTTGACTGAAACATTTCAAACAGTTTTTCTTTTTTCATAAAAAAAAGAGCTTTTTAGTTTTACTTCTTTTTTTTTGGTATCTTTTTTAAAAATTCAAATGCCCACCCGGGCTGGTTTGGCTCAGTGGATGGAGCATCGAACTGGGGACTGAGGGGTCCCGGGTTTGATTCTGGTCAGGGGCACGTGCCCAGTTGCAGACTCGATCCCGAGTGGGGGTCGTGCAAGAGGCAGCCAATCAATGATTCTCTCTTATCATTGATGTTTCTTTCTCTCTCTCCCTCTCCCTTCCTCTCTGAAATCAATAAAAAAAATATTTTTTAAAAAATTCAAATACCCTTGATTACCCATGGTCAAACAGTAAGATAATAAACCAAAAGGAAACAGTTATTAAAGATTGGTCTTCAGCTCTGGCTCAGTTGGTTGAGCATCATCCTGTGCATCAAAATGTCACAGGTTCAATTCCTGGTTAGGGCACATGCCCGGGTTGTGGGCTTGATCCCCAGGAGGGGGCTTGATCCCCAATAACAGGCAGCAAGTTGATGCTTCTCCCTCTCCCTTTCTCTCTCTCTCAAATCAATATAAATATTTTTTTAAAAAGATTGGTCTTGAAACATTATAGCAAATGATGCCACGCTTTCCTATGATCTTGCCGACATAAAACCACAACCACACCTCAGTGGTTACCAAACCATTCAGCAGAGCTTCCTTAACTTTGAGCATTGGAAGCTACCAGTTGGAATACTACTATTTTTTTTTTCAAGCTCTGAATAGCTTTAGGGATCTCAGCAAGAGCTGGAGGAACCAGCTCAACCTTGGCATAGTGCCAAAATGTGGCCAATCTACATTTCAAGTAAATCACAACAACCTTTACCAGTGCAGATGCCTTCTCCATGAGGTTACGGACAAACTGGGCCATGGTTCTAGGATGGAACGTCTGTGGCCTCGGCCAACGAGCTGAATGTCCAAAGAGCTGTTTCTTGATATATAAAAATGTCAAAAATCTTTTGTAGAGTCCTAAGACTTCTCTGCTTGTTAGGGCCACATTCTCAAGGAGAGTTCGTTACACCCAGATATTATCACTGAATGTTAAAGATTCATTCTCCCATCAGATACCATAAGCTCTCTTCTTGGTCTCATGACTCTCTAGGCAGCACATGTTTTTGTAGGGGCCAAGGGAATTAGCCTTTTCTCTTCTAAAAGGGCCTTCGCTTTAGGAAATATACCTGGTCATTTGAATCCTGGCTTTACCACTGCTTAGCTGTGTGATTAGGAAAATCACCTACCCTCTGTTAGCATCAGTTTTTTTCATCTATCTCGGCGATGTTCAGGTTTTTGTTTATTTTAGGTAGAGCCACTTAAAAAATAAATAGTGCCTGGCCAGCATGGCTCAGTGGTTGAGCTTCAACCTATGAACCAAGAGGTCACAGTTCAATTCCCAGCCAGGGTACATGCCCAGGTTGCTGGCTCGATCCCAGTGGGGGGCATGCAGAAGGCAGCTTATCAATTATCTAATCATTGATATTTCTAGCTCTCCCTTTCCATTCCTCTGAATAAAAATACAGTTTTTTAAAGATGAAAAATGCATTTAAAAAAATTAAATAGTGCCCTGGGGTTAGAGTGTCAGACCGAAGTGTCTCAGGTTTGATTCCTGGTCAAGGGTACATATCTTGGTTACAGGTTCAATTCCCAGCCCTCATCTGGGTGCATGCAAGAGGCAACCAATCCATGTGTCTCTCTCACATGGATGTTTCTCTCTCTCCTTCACCTCTCCCTCCTCTAAAAATCAATGGAAAAAAAATATCCTTGGGCAAGGATTTAAAAATCCTATTTACTAAAAGGGCAATATGCAAATCGACCAAACAGCAGAACGACCAGTTGCTATGACACACACTGACCACCAGAGGGCAGATGCTCAACACAGGAGCTTCCCCATGGTGGTCAGTGCACTCCCACAGGGGGAGCACCACTCAGCTACAAGCTGGGCTGCCGGCTGGCAAGCGCAGCGGCCCGCCTACATAGCAGCGCAGGAAATGGGCCTAAGCTGTCAGTCAGACATCCCCCACTGGCTCCTAGACTACAAGAGGGTGAATGGCGTGCACTGGGCCTTAGTAAATAAATAAATAAGAAATAATATGCAAAACCTCAATGTATAAATATATAAAAGATACCCTGCTCAGGTTGAAGGGGAGCTTGGGGAGCCCAGATTTCTATCCACTGTGCCTCCTTTTTGTTCCCCCTCCATCCTATTTCAGGTAGCCCCTAGAGCAGCGGTTCTCAACCTGTGGGTTGTGACCCCTTTGGGGGTCGAACAACCCTTTCACAGGGACCATCGGAAAACACATATATAATTACATATTGTTTTTGTGATTAATCACTATGCTTTAATTATGTTCAATTTGTAACAATGAAATTGGGGGTCACCACAACATGAGGAACTGTATTAAAGGGTTGTGGCATTAGGAAGGTTGAGAACCACTGCCCTACAGGATCTCCACAAACTAGGAACTTCACAGGGCACTGTTTGAAGATCACTGCTTTACCCATAGGAACTGGCACAACTTTACCAGTCCCTAGTCTTGATCCCTCATGCTCCAGATCTTCACATTTCTTTAGGTGCCAACAGCCATGCAAGAGAAAATCCTTCTGCACCTGCTTTTGCCCTATTTCCCAATTTTCATTTCCAATCTGAAGACTTGCCAGTTTCCCAAGTGATTGGCAATCAAGAATAATCTTACTCATTAGGTGATTCTTCCTCCCACTCTGTTTTCTTCGCAAGACCTTAACTCTTGGGAAGCAGTGATGTGGAACTGCCCATGTAAAGGATTATCCGTGTACTTGAGAAGCACCCAAGGAACTTCACCCATCTGACCTTTCCTTTTAGACTACTGAAGTCATCAAGGCTAGGTACAGAATGGAGATGGGCTGGTCCATCATCGTGCACCAGGAGAAAAGGATCTGAAAGATCCAAGAGCACTCCAAAAAAATGCATCAATCCAAAAGGGTCAGGCTGAGAGGCAAAACCTTACAATGAGATTACAGCGAGAGACAGGAAGATGGGCTGGCTGGCTTGGGAGGAGAAAAGAAGCAGATTCTAAACTTGCTCTGTACAGTATGCCACTAGTCACATGGAAGTATTGAGATGCCCTGTACGTGTATAATATACACTGGATGTCAAAGACTTAGAACAAAAAAGGAATGTAAAATACCTCATTTATAATTTTGATATTATGTTTGATCCAATCGAATTTATAATGATTCTGTTTATATTGATATTGAAAATGATAATATTTTGTATATATTTGGGTTAAGTAAACTGTGTTATTAAAATTCATTTCACCTATCTTTTTAGTTATTTATGTATTCATTTTTTTATTTATTTTAAAATATGGAGTACTTCATGAATTTGTGTGTCATCCATGCACAGGGCCATGCTAATCTTCTCTCGATTGTTTCAATTTTAGTATATGTGCTGCCAAAGTGAGCACCCTTTTTACTTTTTTAGATGTGGCTACTAGAAAATTTTAAATCGCCTTTACAGCTCACATTATTGGGCAGTGGTGCTCTAGACTCTGGCTCTAGACTGGAGAGACGTCCTCAGACAAGGAAACAATGAAGCAGGGACATGATCAAACCTGAAACCTTACCTTCAATAGAGAGGCAAAGGTAAAGAGCACACCCCTCTCAGACTTCCTCCTCTCACAAGTAGCTGAGATGAAGTCTCTCTGCCCATTTTGCTCGGTGAAAGGTTTAACAAGTTTGGGAGGATGCTGAAGGTGGGAGCAGATTCCCTCAGGGCCCTACCCTTTACTGTACGTGGGCCTGGAACCGGCCCCATCACGGACTCCAATATACACTCCAGTGCCCTAGGTTACTTAATTAGGTTCAGTTACATAACACAGACAAAGCCTTGTGAAAATTAATCAACAGAAACCTCATTTAAAATGGTGTATGTGGAGGAAGGGCCTCTAGAAGACCATTTTCAGGCACATATCACTCAACACACACTATTGACCCCAACAGGGAGAGGCACCTGGCATCTCTGACAGAAAGTGATACCACTTGTCTACCTCAGCAGGAGGAAGAAAAGAGTCCTCCCTGCCCAGTAACAGCTCAGCCAATGGGAGATTTACACAGCTCAAGTCAATGACAAGTCACTATACTTTGACCTTTCAGTTTCCTTCAATGGACTCTGCCTTTTACAACAGCTCCTCCCAAGTCCACAAAAGAGCAGTTTCTCTGGACATGGGCGGGGTTTGCCATGAGACCTGCACGTTGCATATTGCAATTCTTTGTTGTTCCTGAATAAACACATTTTTGCTGGAGAAATATATGGCAGTCTATTTGTTTAAGGTCAACCACCCGAAATAACAGTCGCATAAACAAGAGAGAACTTTAATTCTCAAGGAGAAAAAAAAATTGAGAGAAATAATCTTCTGTTTTGTTTTGCTACTGGTTTTTTGGACTTAGTCTATTATATGCAACAGGGCCTAATGAGAAAGGGTCGCACGGATTTCTAATAGCCATCGTGGACCATGAGAAATGAGCTAATGAGGACAAAGAAGCAAGATAGAGGGAACTTGGGTCCTGGATTACAGAGGAGCTATCATTGGTTTATTGTCTCATGATGCAGGAAGGCCATTAGAGTTCCACATTCCAGGCAGAATAAAAGTGAAAAGTGCAGGAATAAGACCGTTTCCTTCTTTTTAAGAGACTCCCAGTAGTACCATACAATGCTCTATATTTCTTTCCTTTTTTAAAAAAGATATATTTTATTGATTTTTTACAGAGAGGAAGGGAGAGGCATAGAGAGTTAGAAACATCGATCAGCTGCCTCCTGCACACCCCCTACTGGGGATGTGCCCGCAACCAAGGTACATGCCCTTGACCAGAACCCTTCAGTTTGCAGGACAATGCTCTATCCACTGAGCCAAACCGGTTAGGGCACAATGCTCTATATTTCATTGGCCAGAACTTAGTACAGGGGATAGGAAATGGTATTTAGATAGGTGAATGGATGCCTTGAATAAAATCAAAATTCTACCACTGAGAAGAAAGAGGAAAATGAATGTTGGAGTGGGCAATACATTTGTACCCCTTGGGTACATGTTGATGACCTGGATCACTCTGAAAGGACCCACAGAATGGTTCTGCAGCTTCCAGCATGGGCGTGTGGATAAAAGAGAAGCCACAGAGCATGGACCCTCCGAAGATCTCCCCCTGGTTCTCACAAATGAAGGGAGCATAGAGCAAATCAAGCCTGTGCACGGGGACAGGTTGAAGACCATCTCTAAAGCAATCCTGCGTCAGTAGCAATTGGATGATTAGGAGTGTGTAGTAGTGATCACTTGTGTCCCATGTTTGATAGGTGTCCCAGTTGGTGGCTTTATTGATTCATGTAACCAAACTGCAAGAAGGGCAGGTGCAGTTGGCCTCAGGGACCACTGGAGTCACTTAAGCGGCACCTTCTCCCTGCATCATCTGCAGCTTTCCTTCCTGCTGCGGACTGGCTTTCGCACAGCTGGGAATTTGTCTGCCAAATCAGCCTCACATCTACCCCCAAAAAGGAGCTGCATCTTCCTCCCTCGGGATAGAAATTTTAAAAATGCCCAGGGGAGAGTTCTGATTGGTCCAGTGTGCATCACAACCCTGTCCAGACATTAACATTGAGTGGGGTGAGGGGAAGGAGGAGCCTGACTGTGGATGGACAAGATAATGCTTTGTAGAAACCTTTATTCAAATGAGAGATGAAAATACAGAGAAAAAGTTTTGCCCTTTGTTGTAAATTTCTCCCCAATTTGATGTTTGCATTTTAGCTTTATCCATTCAATAAACACTGCAAAGCACTCATTTTGTACTAGACTCCTGTACCCTTTGGTATCTTTCAGTCATGGTAGCAGTTGATTAAGTTACAATTTTTACTAAACCCGCTTCAGTCCTAAAGATATATTCAGCCTATTGATAGGATTTAGGTATCTCCTGAGTCCTCTCAATAATGTCTATTCTGGCCGTAACCGGTTTGGCTCAGTGGATAGAACGTCAGCCTGCGGACTCAAGGGTCCCAGGTTCGATTCCGGTCAAGGGCATGTACCTTGGTTGCGGGCACATCCCCAGTGGGGGGTGTGCAGGAGGCAGCTGATCGATGTTTCTCTCTCACCGATGTTTTTGGCTCTCTATCCCTCTTCCTTCCTCTCTGTAAAAAAATCAATAAAAATATATTTAATAAAAAATATAGGGTCTTCCCCTACTCCAGTCAGCTATGGTCAGGGGAATACAGTTTTAAATGATAACCATGCCCCTAGACCCACCTGTGCAGGGGGTGGGTGAGTTCTCAGAGAATGCTTGCTGTTAGAACTTCCCAAGACAGATCCCCAAGTGGGAAGAGAGGGGTAATGAACAGCTAGGACCACCCTTTTTATTTCTTGCCTGCATACTTGGCAATAGTTAGTTGGCAGTTGACAATCAAGGAATATCTTACCTTGAACAACCCATTCTTTGATCAACATAATGGTTTGTTTTGGTCCCACAGAGAGCAGAGGCCTCTAACACTTAGAGTCCGGGTGATGATAGAAGCAGAAAACAGCTTGGTCATGAGACCATCAAGATTTTTTGTTTTTGTTAATCCTCACTGGAGGATATTTTTCCATTGATTTTTAGAGAGAGTGGGAGAGATAGAGAAACATAGATGTGAGAGAGACACATCAATCACAAATTAATTAGTTGCCTCCCACATGCACCCCAACTGGGGCCAGGGATCGAGTCTGCAACCGAGGTACATGCCCTTAACCAGAATCAAACCCGGGACCCTTCAGTCCATGGGCCAATGCTGTATTCACTAAGACACATTAGCTAGGGCCACCAATATTTTTAATCCCAAAGAACGCTGTCCTCAAAGTGAATTCTCAAGTAGATGAACTAATGTCACTTATGGATTTTGTGACATCATAACAAGAAGAGAGATGTGAAAAAATGTTAGTCTTATCTCACTCTACAATTTTCCCTTCAGTGATCCTATCCAATTCTATGGTTTTAACTGCCATCTCTAGAAAAGATGCATAAATCTATACTGTAGTTCTCCCCGCTAGACTCAGCTCTATATGTATTTCCAACTGCACTATGTATTGTTATAAATATTCAAAATTCATTGTGACTAAAACAAAACTATCTTTCCCCACGAATTTGCTCTTACCACATTACCAAACAAGCACTCAATGGCGTTTCCTTATAACTACTGCCAAGCTAGATGCCTCCCTGCATCCTCTCCATCTGTCCCTTTTGGGTAAACATTCATGTCTTATCTGGACAACTGCAATGAACTCCTCACTATCTTACATTTTCTCTCTCTGTCCTCCAGTCCATTTTCCATGCTAGAATCAGATTATCTTTTTAAAAACATAAGTCCAGACTCTGGCCATTGTGGCTCAGTTGGTTGAGAGTTTTCCATGCACTGAGAGGTCACTGGTTCGATTCCTGATCAGGGCACATGCTCGGTATAGGGGTTTCAGGCTTGATCCCCAGTAGGGATTAATGTTTCTCTCTCTCCCCCTCTCCCTTTCTCTCTCTAAAATCAATAAAAAAAAAACATTAAAAAAAATAAGTCCAGTGTTGCTCTCCACATGAAAAGCTCCTGATCACCTACCAAAGCTGCTTAGCAATCAAAGCTCTTAAGATTTTTCTAGCTTTTGCTTGTCCAGCTGCATCCCCCATTATGTGCCAGGCATTACACCTCACCTCCTCTTTACACCCTATTAATGTCAATCTCTCACCCTTCTGGAAACAAGTATTTTCCAGCCTAGATGCCAGAGTGTATATTCCAGAGCAAGGCATAGGAATGCAATGTGCCATAACGGAGCTATGCGCAAGTGCTAAGGGAGCCCAGAGGAGTATCCATCGGTCTACGGGTCTACGTGCTTGGGGAAGAGGAATTTTAAGTCCTGAGTAGGAATTGCCAGGTGGAATCTAAGGGGAAAGGACCATCAGAATAAAAGGCTAGGAGACGGAAGGAGGACAGGAGCAGCTTTCGGAGTGGTTAGCACTTCACTGTAGCAGAGTGTGTGTGGTGGGGGAGGGAGGCAGGGGCCTGGCAGTTCTGGCCCAGCTAAACTGTAGAGGGGCCAGTACAGCCTCTTCGGGGAGCAGCTTCAAGAGATTTGCAGGACAAAGAGATCCCTCTGGAATACAGAAAGAACCTAGCAAAGTGCAAAGCTTTGCCAGTAACTCAGAAGAGAAATGCTGTGGGCGAGAACCAGGGCAGGGAAGGCCATGGTCTCCCTGAGAGAGTCACTGAGTTGGATTTAATAAAAAATGGAGGGACGTGGCACTCTCGCACAGGGAGAGGTGTCAAGGAGGAATCTGGTTACCTAAATATGAAAGAATATAATGTTTTTATTTAAAATTTTTATTGTTGACACTATTGCAGATGTCCCCCTTCCCCTCCCCCTTTGCCTACCTCCCCCTTGACCCTCACCACACTGTGGTCTGTGTCCCTGAGCTATGCATACATGTTCTTTAGCTAATCCCTTCCCCTCCTTTATCCAGTCCCTCCACCCCTCTCCCCTCTGGCATTTGTCAGTCTGCCCAAATTATCCATGCCTCTGGCTCTATTTTAAAAACAAAATTCAACAGAGTACATGTGAAGATCCAGTTGACTTTGTTAAGCATATTATGAATCAGGAGCATTCCATGGAGCAACTAAATGGGCACTCCAGCCCTCGCCGGCCTGCGAACTGAAAGGTCCTAGGTTCAATTCCAATCAAGGCCACAAGTCCAGGTTGTGGGCTCGATCCCCAGTGGGGGACTTGCAGGAGGCAGCTGATCCATGATTCTCTCTCATCAAGGATGTTTCTCTCTCTTCCTTCCTCTCTGAAATCAATAAAAATATATTTAAATAAATAAATAGGCACTCCAAGGGGCTGTACAAAATGGAAGGTTCTTTATAGGCAGATGGGTGGGGCAAGGTTACAGTTAGCAGAAGATTATTTTTTAGTCCAGGTGTGTGGTGGGGAGGGAACAGTAAGGGTTTTTATCATGCAGATTGCCTCTGCATCCTAAAGGGAGGAGTGGGGGGAGGGTGGAGAGGACTCACATGACAGAACCTCATCAGTGTTGGCCAGAACATTTTAGACTGGTTGATTAAGATTATATTTCTGGGAAGGATTGAAACTACAGTTAAGTGAGGCATTAGGTCTAGGTTTGGTATCATGGGCATAAGTGACACTATTTTGGGCCTGCGACGTTCTTTTTAACAATAAAATGCCTACCCCACCGGAAAAAAAGTGTGCAAAGCCTCTAGTTTTTGTGCCTGGTGCATGGCAGGTTTTCAAGAGGGTTTAAAGATTACAAACCGTTTTTAATACATGATACGATCTCAGAAGTGTGGGATACAAGGCTAGACTACTTACCAGCATGAAAACCAAGGCCAGGGCTTCCAGCTCTTCAAGTCAGTGGGGGATGGAGTTGAGATTCCAGACCAGGCCTTTGACCTGGGACCCAAGCCTCCCACAAAGCCTGGAGGCCATTGTAAGAATGGACAGCCTGATATTATGGTGGCTGAAATCTTTTTTTTTTTTAATATATTTTATTGATTTTTTACAGAGAGGAAGGGAGAGAGATAGAGAGTCAGAAACATCGATGAGAGAGAGACATCGATCAGCCGCCTCCTGCACAACCCCCACTGGGGAAGTGCCCACAACCCAGGTACATGCCCTTGACCGGAATCGAACCTGGGACCCTTCAGTCCGCAGGCCGACGCTCTATCCACTGCTGAAATCTTTTAAGCAAGGTATCTTAATTCTCCTCCCCAGAAAGATTCCCAGAAATGAAAGGAAGGTAATCACAATTTTAATGGTACACTGTGACAATCCTGAAGCCCTGATTGGCTGATTCGGGAATTCAATCGGTAGGTAAGCTGGTTGGGTGGGGGAGGGAGGCTCTTAGAGTTGAATAAAAAACCATTAACTTCAGCTAATAGCAAAGACAGTGGGGGTCCCTGGTGATTGTGGACACTTAACTTGTAAATGGCAAACAGGAAGGCACCTACGGGTCCTTTGTTATATGCTAATGAAGTGGCTCTGCTCAAACAAAGGCTGAAGGGAGATTAGAGGAGTGTGTTGCCTGTTCCCACACAGGGCTGGCAGTCCCGGACCCGGAATTAGGATGTGTTCCTCTGCCCTACTTGGCCTTGCGACCTAGAGCAAGACCCTGAGCTCCCGGGACCTCTCTGGTTTTTAGTAAAATATATATATAATCAAATCCAGGGGTGGCTGCTGCCTACCGTCCAACTTGGCAACCAGGTCATAGATCATCTTTTTTGCTAGTCAAATCAACCAAGAACTAAAAGCCTCTAAATAGAGTGGTGTTTGCAGGAAACATGAGCACCACCCTGAAGCTTTTTCTGCTTTATGCATGTTGCAAATCCTTCCCAAGCATCCATGTTCATGGAATCTGTGGTGGTACCTGATGGGGTCCCTGCCCTCAACGACTGACATTTGGATAGGAGACAGGACACGTGGGCAGACAGAAAGCTGGGTGGGACACGTAGACAAGTAAACTATACAATATGTTAGAATGGGACCCATGTCACACAGACTCCATTGTTACCGGAAAATGGGCTGAGCCCGAGTGGGTCAGCCTCAGGCCGGCCTAGAGTGTGTGGGTTCTTGACTCTGTGCAGGAAAGATTTCACAGCAGGTTTCCAAGCGACTGAGGGTGCGTTTATTAAAGCTGGGGACAGTGAAACAGGGGGTGCTGGGAAAGAAAAGGCAACAGGAGAGCCTGCTGTGGCTCTTTAGAAATACTAGAGGGAAGATATGAGCCCAGGCGGGCTGATTTGGCTCACTGAGAAGTCAGAGAAAAGGGGCCTTGGAGACAGGTTAGGGGGGTTAGCCCAGGACAAGCTGCCACTGCCCGTTCCTCTTCAGGCCGCAAGTCTCTGGAGTCCCTCAGGGTTTAGGAGTTGCACATCTGTGGGGGAAGAGAGGCAGAGGCTGAAAGGTCAGGAGTGCTCCTGGGAGGGAGGGTGTGAACTAGGTCCTCAATTTTGAGGGTTTTTAAAGGCTGGGAATTTAGGGGAGGTCTTAGGGGAGAATTCAATCGAGTATTCATCAGCTTCTCCAGGTGTGCCCTTTCATGGTTCGGGTCTCCACTGATTGGTCTTTGCAGCTGGTCCTGGCATCGCCCGCCTGGCTTTGCTGCTTTTCTGAGGCAGGTGCTGAAATACAGCTGAGGCGTAGGTGTTATTTCTAAGGAGGCGACCTTCTGTATCTGGCTGTAAATTCCTCGGCCAGTTTGTTCAGCTATTTGTCTCCGTTTTCCCATTCTACTTGCCAAGGAATTTTCCTAGCTTCTTCCTCTCCTGCCTCCCCATCACAAGAGAGGCACAGAGGTGGGAACAAAGCCCTAAGGGAGACAATGGGGCTGGTCCGGGAAGCTTCACAACGATGTGGTCTATGAGCTACAGAAGTCTCCCACTCCTGGCTGATGACTACAAATCAATGGAGGACTCTATACATACAGATTCCTGGGCCCCTGCCCCAGAGACACAGATTTTGTAGGTCTAGGGTAGGGCCTGGGGGTGTCTAGTAAAAAACGAACAAGCCCAACAATTAGAAAACAAAGTGCCCTGCCTGCCCAGTGCTCCTGTGCAACAGCCAGTTTTGGAGCCTGTTGGTGCAGTGGGTGGACAGGCCCAAATAATCATGGTATTTCAGTAGAACCATTGAGGGGTGTTAGTGCTGGGGGAGGAGGTTTGTGTATAAGCTGAGAGGCTCACCCAATGAGGAAGGGGGGGGGGGCAGATCCTGAGGATGTGACTGTAGAGGCAAGGCCAGAAAAAGGCCATGTCCTGCGCAAGGAGCAAGAGTGGCTCTGAGCTGGCGGAGTAGACAGAGAAGGGCAGGACGTGAGACAGAAGGGGAATCTGGGGACAGCTTGTAAAGACTAGCCTTGATTATTATGCTGAGGAATATGGACTAGATTGTGGAGACACCGGAGAACCAGCCAAGGTTATTTTTATGCTCATGATAACCTTGATAGAATAATAGAAGGTCTTGTTATTGTAGGGATTTGGTTGTCTCTTCCCTCTCTCTCTCTTGTATTAATGAATAATTAAGAATGCAAGTGAATTTCAATCAGCAAATTTAGAGCAGAATAGGAGGAAGCATGTCTTAAAACAACCTCTCCTTTGGCCTGTTGAAATAGCTTTTTGTAATTGGATACCTTGCCTTAGACTTGTCTGTCTCAGATTGGTCCTCCTTGCTGCTTCTGAAAGGTACTGTTGCTAAAATGCTTGTCACATCCTTGCTTAAACCCTCCAGTGGCCCCCTGTGGTCTCCACACAATAAACTTTCCTGTTAGCTTGGGGACTCAGGCGGTTCTGGTGACATAGGACACAGGCATTCGTGGTCTGGTGGCATCTTCTTATTGTAGGTGTTTTTGTTTTCTTTTGGTGTATGTAAGCTAATTTAAGTTATTTTGCAAATGTTAAGCCTTGTCTCTACGAACAAATTAACTTTATTTTTTATTTATTTTTTTTAAATATTTTATTGTTTTTTTACAGAAAGGAAGGGAGAGGGATGGAGAGTTAGAAACATCGATGAGAGAGAAACATCAATCAGCTGCCTCCTGCACACCCCCCTACTGGGGATATGCTCGCAACCAAGGTACATGCCCTTGACTGGAATCGAACCTGGGACCCTTCAGTCCGCAGGCCGATGCTCTATCCACTGAGCCAAACCGGTTAGGGCCGAACAAATTAATTTTAAAATGTGTGTTTCTGTACTTGATTCAGGAAAGTGGATCAGAGCGCCGCTACCTGGAATTACAAACTCATCTATCTTCAGTGCCCACAGAGAGACAGCAGAGGGAACATAGGACCACATCCTTGAGACTATTATAAATTTTGGTCAGCCATTACCCCTCATTTCTTCTCAAGTTGCTTAATGTTTCCTTTTAAAAAAAAATTTTTTTTTTATTAATTTCAGAGAGGTAAGGAGAGGGAGAGAGAGATAGAAACATCAATGAGAGGAAATCATTGATTGGCTGCTTCCTGCACACCCCCCCACTGGGGATGGAGCCCTCAACCCCAGCATGTGTCCAGACCGGAATCGAACCATGACTCTTGGTTCATAGGTTGATGCTCAACCACTGAGCCATGCCAGCCAGGCTCCTTTTTTTAAAAATTTACCATCTGTTATCTCTTCATTTAATTTTTCAAAGGCCTGGACAACTTCAATCTTCAGATTTTTCAAATGTGGATGATTCCAGGTTCCTACAAAGCTCCAAGCTTCCGTCATCTGGAAGTCTCACAAGCCTGAGTAACTACCTCTCTCAAGTTCTTCAGCTTAAATCATCCCCTCTCTCAGGAGCCCCCATATCTTCATCTGTTTCCCATTGACAGAATTCTCTAGAGCCTGGGTTGGTCTCATCCTCCGGGACTCCTGAGACCTCAGACATCTGGGGTATCTGAAGTGGGGGCCAACCCACAGGAGGGGTCCTCAGGGAATAAATACCACCTCTCATATTTGAGTCATTTTTGCCTTTCCCATAGACTGGGTGACTTATAAACAGCAGAAATTTATTTCTCACAGTTTGGAGGCTGGAAGTCCGCGATCAGGATGACAGCATGGTCAGGTTCTGGTGACAGCCCACTTCTGGGTTGCAGAGTGCCAACTTCTTGTTGTACCCTCACATGGAGGAACGAGTGTAAGAGAGCTCCCTGGAGTTTTTTTTATAAAGGCAGTCACCCCATTCCTGAAGGTTTCACCCTAATGGAATCACCTCCCAAAGATACCTCCCCCCACCTCCTAATACCATCACGTAGTATTAGAGCTTCACATTAGAATTCCAACGTACAAATTACGGGGAAACACAAACATGCAGTCCATAACACCAAAATAAAAGAAGGAACTTTAGCTGTTAGCTCTAATTGCTCCCTTGTCTTCTCGAACACTTTTCTCTGTTGAAATTGTCTTGTAGGCAGCCTATCTGTTTTACAGGGTGGCCATATTTTATTTCATTTTTTCAGAGTTCAGCTTTTTATTGAATGTGTTACAAAAGAGGTTTAGTAAATAAGACCAAAGCCCGTGTTCTCATCAGACTCCTCAGAGTATTTTTTCTTCCACTTTCTTCTCCTCAGCAGAGGCAGCAGTGGGGGTGCGGGCAGGTAGGACCTCCTGCTGGTGCAGCACTAACTGCAGAGGCAGGTCCACCAGCCCCTACGTGGCAGATGAGGCTCCCAATGTTGACATTGGCCAGAGCCTTTGCAAATAAGCCTGGCTAGAAATGTTCAACGTTTACACTGGCTGCTTTATAATGAGGGCACTGATCTTATCCTCCGTCACCCTCACCTCATCCTTGCGCAGGATCAGGCTGAGTGGATACAGGTGAGCTCCTAGACAGAGGCCAAGGTGTGGGCCAGTGCTGCCCTGAGCGGTGCTGGTTGCCAGATGAAGTGAGGGCCTCATCCCAACGTGGCCTTAGCTTCATCAGAGAACCGAGCACCTTACCAGCTGGGAAAAGGGTGTTGTATTGTCAGCTCTGCAGGTCTAGAAGCGTGATATATTTATGCCAACTCACAGGAGACTGTTACATAAATCAAAATGCCAATGTATTACACTTTAGCCACTATACTTTTTTTCTTTTTAAATCGATTTCAGAGGACAGGGACAGAAAGAGAAACACTGAAAGAGAGAAACATTGATCTGCTGCCTCCTGCACGCCCCCTCCGGGATTGAGCCTGCAACTCAGGCATGTGCCCTGCCTGGGAATCCAACTGGAGACCTCACGGTACATGAGATAACACTCAACCAACTGAGCCACACTGGCCAGGGTAACTATACTTCTTTTAAAATTTACATGAGATAACTTGATTTTTAGAGAGAGAAAGGGAGGGAGGGAGGGAGAGAGAGAGAGAGAGAGAGAGAGATCTGTTGTTCCACTTATTTATGCATTCATTGGTTGCTTCTTGTGTATGTCCTGATTGGAGAGCGCATCCGCAACCTTGGTGTATTGGAACGACACTCTAACCAGCTGAGCTACCTGGCCAGGCCACTACTATACTTCTTAAATACAAATACAGGGCGTCCCCAAAATATGTATAAACACTTTGAATAATTAAGTCCAATGGGTTAAATCTGCAAAGAAAGACCTATCAAGTGAGCTATCAGCTGTTACAGTGTATATACATTTTTTGGGACACCCTGTATAGTCATGTTGGTTTAGGACAGTCAGCGATTCTCAACCTGTGGGTCGCGACCCCTGAAAATACATCCTGCATATCAGGTATTTACATTATGATTCATAACAGTAGCAAAATTACAGTTATGAAGTAGCAACAAAAATAATTTTATGGTTGGAGGTCACCACAACATGAGGAACTGTATTAAAGGGTCGCAGCATTAGGAAGGTTGAGAACCAATGGAAATTCCTTAGCTTGGCATTCAAGGCCTTTACAATCTGGCCTTGAACCAACTTGCTATTGGTTCTCATATGTCATGCATGTCCTACCTATATGCAGTTCCCTTTGTCTGGAATGTCCTTTCTGACACTTTCCCAGACAAAACCCATATTTTAATTGAAGGTTCAGATCAAATATTACCTTTTTCCATCCTTTTCTGACAAACCCTGCCATTACAGCAACTATATTAATTGCTTCCAATTCAAGGGTATTATGGTCCTTATTAGATTATAACTTATATATCCTCATGCCTGCCTCTCCCATTAGATAGTGAACCCCTTGAGAATCAGAATGCTATTTCATCCAAGGTAACCCAGAGTACAGCACATTGACTAAGTACAAGAATCTCAAAAATGTTGCACTGAACTTATCCATTTGTATTTTCTGCAGTTCTTTTCTTTTCTTTCCCAAGTTCCTTATAAAAATTAATTTTGAAAATGAGAGCCTGTCTCAGCTGTCTTTAGAGGAAAGGAGGAAAAGGGCACTTGTTCATGCTGGGACTGAGAAAACGCACATCTCTGGGGGGCCAGGGAAGGTGACTACTGTGAAAATGCAAGCGAGGAACCCCACAGGGAGGAGAAAATGCAGGGGGGAAAGCTAGAGCAAAGGACAGCTGTTTCTTTCCACCAGGAAATTTCCTTCTGGGATCTTGTCTTTCCTCAAATCGGGGGATTTCTGGACTCTGTAAATAAGGGCCAGGCTCCCTTGTGTAGGGTCTCCTCCGTGTTTGTGTGCAGTGGGTGGAGGTAGTTTTCGTGATTGAGACTTGTCTCAGGTGGGATAAGAAGACTCAGGACAGCGCTGGTTGGTGTGGCTTAGTTGGTTGACTTTAGACTCATGCACCGAGAGGTCTTTGGTTTGATTCCCGGTCAGCGCACAGGCCCAGTTGTGGGCTTGATCCCCAGTAGGGGGCATACAGAAGGCAGCTGACTGATGTTCCTCTCCCTCTCCCTTCCTCTTTTTCTAAAATCAATAAAAACATATTTTTAAAAAAAGAAAAAACACCAAAATAATAAAATAAAAAATAAGAAGAATCAAGACAAGAGTTTTAGTTCATGGTTGCCCAACATCCCACCTCCCTCCTTCCAGCTAATCTAAAGGTAAGAGTGATAATGTGGGTGAATGCAATAGAACAGATCTTGTAAGACAAGGAAATGGCAGCCACTGGAGAAATAACAGCCAGAGGCCTGAATCCAACCTGACTTTGTCCTGGTGTCTCCTAATCTCATTCCCACAGTGGCTAGGACCATTCCTCTGCCTTCCCTTCTCCCCTCCCCTGTTCTGACTCCCACGGAGCCTGCAAACCTTTTAGATCTGCTAGAGAGAGGGAGCTGGGTGGGAGCTGTGCAGGAGAGCCATAGACCAAGGCTCCCAGCCTTTCCTCATCATCTGCGTGGTGTTTACCACGTCCCCAGCCTTGAAGACATTTGTGGCGTTCTCTGCCTTACTGAAGAAAAACGGATTTTGCTTCAATTCCTGATTCCTGTTTAAATATTTAGTTTAATCAGCACAGGCCCAAGTGCCTTTTCCATTTCCCCTGGTGCCTGGGAGCCATGCTGACACCGGCATCATAAATAATGCATCCACATGCTGCCGGCTGGGAGTCACTCCATCCCTCAAGTCTCGGGGCCTGCCCTCTGCTGCAGCTGCTCTGGGAGAGGCTGGACTAAAACAGAAAAGTCAGCCTTGAGGTTTGAAGGCTCTGTCTCAAACCCACTCCTGGAGGGAGTCATAGCGACGGGCAAGCAGTCCCCACTCCAGCCCAGATCCCAGGCCGTGGGACAGGTGTGAGGGCGGATGTGTTGATGGGGAACACCAAGGCCACAGAAAGTTCAAGCTCTCGCTTCTAAGTTGCCCTGGCCTGGTGGAGAGACGTCAGGGCCACCTCGAAAGGTCTGACCTAGACTCCGTGTGAGTGTGCAGCAGAGGACAAGGACACCAGATAGGAGGAGGCAGCGGAGTTCGAGGGCAGAGAAATAAGGAGACTTTATGAAACGCTGGAACCTTCTCCCTCTGCCTCCAGAATTCTGGCCCTAACACGGGCTCTGCCCTCTAGTCCAAGAACATAGTTCAGATTTCATCCCATTACACTAGAAGCCTGGGGGTGGGGGTCGGGGTGGGGATGAATGTTGGGGCTTCCAGGAGGTGGACAGTTTGTCTCCTCTTAAAGAAAAATGATGACGACGATGACGATGGGATTTGACTGGGCAGGTCCTGGGTGTCCTTTGCCAAAACCTCAAAAAGGTTAAACTGCTTCCAGGTGCCCTCTCCTTGGAGCAGGCTCCTCAGCTCTCTGATCTGTGCAAATAAATGGAAATACTGTGTTGGTTACCACTAATGACATGGTCCTGGCCGGGCTTTATAAAAGAAGCTCCTTGGGGCAGCTCTTTAATAGTCATGCTTTTCTTCTTCCAAAACTTTGCAGAGATAAAAGGAGACATAAACAACCAGTTATTTATCCAGTAGTTCAAAGTTTATCTTTGAGTCCTCCAATATTTTCTGTCCTTTTTGAAATCAAGAGTGCAAATAAACTTCCCTCTCAGTCCCTTTTGGAAAGCACAGCTGCTTTCCAGATAAGAGATAAAAGGAGCTGATGAAAGGAGCAAGTTCTGGTCTCCAACCCTCAGTCTGGGGAGTGTCAGGAGCCCACCTGCCTGCCCTTGTGGTCATCTACACAATAGAATATCTATGGCCAGAACCCTATCAATTCATTTCAAGCTGCCTAGGACCTGGACAGTCAGGAAAGATGGCAGGGGAGTTGGTCTCCAATGACCGGCACTTTGCCATATCCAATTTTGCTTGGCTTCCGGGGCCTGTATTCCTCTGGCTTTTCTCTATCTCCCTCATTGCTCCCATATTCCCCCCTTGTGGCTCTCCTCTTTCTGATCACCACATGAGTAGCTCTCAATCTTGGCTGCACATTAGAATTGCCCGAGGGTTTTCTTTTAAAACTGAGAGTGGGGTCCACTCCACACTAATTAAATGGGAATCTCTGGGGGTGGGGCTCAGTATTGTAATAGCTCTGGTGTAGTCAGGGTACAGAGCCAACCTGTACTCAGTACTGGCTTGTCCCTCCTCTACACTATATCCCTGGTGATCTGACAACTCCCCAGCTTCATAGATTGCTTGCACAATGGTAACTCCCAAATTTGCATTTTTTAATTTTTTTTTAAAGCTTGGGCCTCTGTGCTGAGCTCCACAACCCAGATCCAGTTGTCTGTTTAACACCTCCAAACAGATATTTATTTATTTATTTATTTACTTACTAGAGGCCCATTGCATGACATTCGTGCACTGGGGGGGGGGGGGGGGGGGGGGGGGGCCCTGCACCCTCTCCAATGCAGTCCTGGACCCCTCAAGGGGGTCCTCAGCACTGCCCTGGAGGCAGGAGAGGCTCCCGCCTCCACGGCTGTGCTCGCCAGCTATGAGCCCAGCTTCTGGCTGAGTGGCACTCCCCTGTGGGAGCGCATTGATCACCAGGGGGCAGCTCCTGCATTGAGCGTCTGCCCCCTGGTGGTCAGATCACCTCATAGCGAACAGTCATTCCACCATTCAGTCTATTTGCATATTAGGATTTTATTATATAGGATTTTTAATTTATTTATATTATTTCATTGAATTTATTGGGGTGACATTGGTTAATAAAAATATATAGGTCTCAGGTGTACAATTCTATAATACATTATCTCTGTAAGTATTGTGTGTTAACCAGCCCAAGTATCCTTCCATCATGATTTATCTCCCCTACACCCTCTTCTACCTTCTCCTACCCCCCTTTCTTCGGGTAATCACCATACTGCTGTTTGGTGAGTTTTGTTTTATTTTGTTTTTGCTTAATCTCTTCACCTTTTTCACCCAGCCCCAAATCCCCCCTCTGATAGCTGTCAGTCTTCAAACAGATATTTAGAAACATTTAAATTTGTCCTCTCATCTTCTACATCCAATTCTTCCGCAAGAACTGTTGGCTCTATCTTCAAAATATATCTTCATTGGCCATGACAGCTAACATTCTATTGGAAACCTTTTTTTGTTGTTGTTGTTTTGTTTTGTTTTAAAATATATTTTATTGATTTTTTACAGAGAGGAAGAAAGAGAGATAGAGAGTCAGAAACATCGATGAGAGAGAATCATCGACCAGCTGCCTCCTGCACATCTCCTACTGAGGATGTGCCCGCAACCCAGGTACATGCCCTTGACCGGAATCGAACCCGGGACCTTTCAGTCCGCAGGCCGACGCTCTATCCACTGAGCCAAACCGGTTTTGGCTGTTTTTGTTTTTGTTTTGTTTTTGGTTAATCCATATCTGAGGATATTTTTTCCATTTATTTTTTTTAGAGAGAGTGGAAGAGAGAGAGAGAGAAAAAAAACATCGATATGAGAGAGACACACATTGAAGATCAAACCTGCAACCCAGGTACATGCCTTTGACTGGGAATTGAATTCTTGATCCCTTGGTGTGCGAACCAAAACTAACTACTGAGAAACAATGGCCAGGACCTCTCTTTTATTCTTTTATTCTGTTTCAGTGTCCCTTAGTCTCTGCATAAAGTGCTCAGTTTGGGCTGAATCTATGTTTATTTAAAATTGAGTGGAGGATACCATCTATACTAGTTTCCTAGGGCTGCTGTAACAAATTACCACAAAGGAGGTGACTTCAAACAACAGAAATTTATTCTCTCAGTTTTGAAGGCTAGAAGTCAGAAATCAAGGTGTCAGAAATCAGGAATGTTCCTTCTGGGGAGCTCTGAGGATTCTATGTCTCTCCCTTTTATCTGGTGGTTGTTATGATCTTTGTCTGTCCTTACTTATAGATTCACTAGTGACCCGGTGCATGGATTTGTGCATATTGAAAGGAAATTAATTAGAAGGTGGCCGGCAGGGCAGGACTGGGCAAGATGAGCCAGACATGCCTTGGAGCCAACCTCCTGTGGTCCCTCCCCAGCGTCTGCAGAGTGAGCAGGGTCCCTCTGGCAGGTGGAGTCTGTCCATCTGGCCTGCGGGGATCAGGGCCAAAACCAGCTCTCCAGCATCCCCCAAGGGGTCCCAGAGTACAAAAGGGCACTCTGCAAAGTTACTATCTTATAGGGTGTGGAACACAAATTCAAGTGTGCAGTACACCAGATTCGGGGCCAACAGTGCCCCAGCAACAACATAACCCACAGCCTAAGGTGGAATTGCGCAGTTCCATGAGGAATCAAGCTCCCTCTTCTCTGGTTCCAGGGTGCATCACCTAAGAATCGCCGCTGACAAGTCATTGCAGCTTGGCAGTTCCTGCGTTGAGCATCTCCCCCTGGTGGTCAGTGCGCGTCATAGTGATTGGTCGGATGGTTGGACACTTAGCATATTAGCCTTTTATTTATTTATAAAATATATTTTATTGATTTTTTACAGAGAGGAAGGAAGAGGGATAGAGAGTTAGAAACATCCATGAGAGTGAAACATCGATCAGCTGCCTCCTGCACATCCCCCACTGGGGAAGTGCCCACAACCCAGGTACATGCCCTTGACCGGAATAGAACCTGGGACCTTTCAGTCCGCAGGCCAACGCTCTATCCACTGAGCCAAACCGGTTTCGGCAAGCCTTATATATATATAGATAACTTCAGTCTCCACCTCAACCTTCACATGGCCTTCTCTTCACTCTGCATCTTTTCTTCTGTCTCTTATAAGGACACTTGTCATTGGATTCAGGGTTCAGCCTAATCCAGGATGAAATTATATCCAGATCCTTAATTTTGTCTGCAAATACCCTTTTTCTAAGTAAGGTCACATTCATAGCTTCCAGGTGGGCATATCTTATGGGAGTCCACCATTCAACCCACTACCATCTTAGAGGCAAAAGGGAGAGGTAGGAAATAGATTTGCTTTTTCAGGCTGTGTTAAATCCATTCTCCTGTTCTTCCTGTCTTCCCTCCTCCACCCCACCTTGGCTGCTTTTCTAGAACTGGGAGCAAAACTGTCTTTATCTGAGAAATCTGCCGGCCTTTGTGGGATGGTCAGCCTGGGGCATTCTCCCTTGTCTTCACCATCTGTCTTGGTCAATGACTTGTATGCCTCTCTGCCCATGCCCTGCATGTTTGCACATTTGGACCTGGACTCTGATCTTCTGAACCTGGACCTGCTAAACCTGTTTTCACCAAGCTGAAGGACTCAGGGAACCTGCTTCTTCCCCTGGGGCCAGGGTTTGGCTTACTCCTTAGACAAGACTGGCTGGGTCTCTGTGCTGATGGTAATTCAGAAGAGGATATTTCTAGCCCAGGTCTCTCTCCTAAACTTCAGGCCTGTTCATCCATCTCTTTCCTAAAGAGGAAATATCTACCTGGATGTTCTCAAAAGCATCTTGAATGCAACTCATCTAACACTGAACCTGTCGACTATTTCTTTTTCCCCAACTTGCTTTCCTTTCTGTATTCTGTACTCACTGAATTGAACCTCTTTCCACCCAGTTGCTTTTAACTTAATATTACCCTTTCACTCCATCCCTCTCCAAATTCACCGGATCCTGTAGCTCCTACTTCTTAAATCTCCCTCAAACCCATTTACTTCTCTCACATTCCCACTGACTGTATCCTAGGTTAAGCCATCACCCTTTCTCACCAACTTCTCAACTGATCTGGCCTGGACTCTCTGCTCTCTATGTTACCAGTGATGTCAGTTCCTGGTTCTTGAGTTCAGCAAAGAAAATTCAGAGCCAAAAACTCTAGCACAAGAAGTTGAAGAAGTTTATTTAGCATGCAAAGCGAAATATCCTCAAGAGAAGATTTGAGAGTGCTGTTCAGAAAGTTGCCTTGGCCTTTTATCATTTACTAGGGGCCTGGCGCACAAAAATTTGTGCACTCAGGGGGGTCCCTCAGCCCAGCCTACGCTCTCTTGCAGTCTGGGACTCCTCGGAGGATGTCCACCTGCTGGCTTAGGCCCGCTCCCTGGGGGATTGGGCCCAAGCTGGCAGTCAGACATCCCTCTGGCATCCCGGCAGCCCTTGGGGGATGTTCACCTACCAGCAGGGAGCAGACCTAAGCTGCAGTCGGACATCCTTAGTGCTGCTGAGGAGGCAGGAGAGGCTCTCGCCACCACCGCTGTGCTGGCAGCCATCAGCCTGGCTTGTGGCTGAGCAGAGCTCCCCCTGTGGGAGCACACTGACCACCAGGGGACAGCTCCTGCATTGAGCATCTGCCCCCTGGTGGTCAGTGTGTGTCATAGTGACCAGTCATTTCCAGTCATTCTGCTGTTAGGGTCAATTTGCATATTACTCTTTTATTATATAGGATAGAGGCCTGGTGCACTGGTGGGGGCCAGCTGGTTTGCCCTGAAGGGTGTCCTGGATCAGGGAGGGGGTCCTACTGGGGTGCCTGGCCAGTCTGGGTGAGGGGCTGATGGCTGTTTGCAGGCTGGTCAAGCCCTCCCAACCCCAGTGGGGACCATGAGGGTTTTGCCAGCCTGGGTGAGGGACTGATGGCCGTTTTCAGGCTGGCCATGCCCCCTGGTGACCCGAAGCTCCCAGCCTCTCCTTTTTTTCTTTCAGCGCCTCCTTGAGCGGAGGCCAGGGCAGGATGGAA
>NW_006383011.1:18731006-18733682 GCF_000327345.1 Myotis davidii | reverse complement strand
TTTTATTGATTTCAGAGAGGAAGGGAGAGGGAGAGAGAGATAGAAACATCAATGATGAGAGAGAATCATTGATTGGCTGCCTCCTGCATGTGCCCTACTGGGGATTGAACCCACAACCTGGGCATGTGCCCTTGACTGGAAATGAACCTGGGACTCTTCATTTTGCAGGCTGACACTATCTGCTGAGCCAAACCAGCTAGAACATTGCCTTGGTCTTTTAGAAAGAAAACAGAAACAGAAGAAATGAGCCAGCTGCGCTCCATGGACTCAGGAAACAAGTTACAGAAACAAAAGAAGGGCCCTTGGAGATAGTTTCAGGGGGCTAACCAGGGTCAAGCTGCTGCTGCCTACTGCCCCCCTGGTTACAAGTCTTGTAGGGACCCTTAGAACTTAGGAGAAAAAAAAAGCAAAATATATGCCTGAAGAAAGAAGGCATAAGGTGTGCTCTAGAGAGAGAGCACCTGCTCTGGGTCTTTTGTCTTAAGGGTTTTTGTTATCTAAAGGCAAGAATTTTAGGGGAGGTCTCAGGGGAGGATCTCAATAGCATATTCATAATTTTTCCAGGTGTGTTCTTCAATATGCTGATTCATCAAATGAGTGTATAGAGACTGGCCACTGTGGCTCAGTGGTTGAGCATAAAAAATTTCAGTGTAAAGTTGTGAACCTTATGCTGCTGACTCTGGATTGAACACAGACTCCTCATCACTTTGCATTGCACAGCTAGATGTGGTCAGGGACCCTGCCCGGAAGCTTTATACATGGACATACACTGTGGGCACTGCCGTTCCTTGCAGTTTGTCAGCTTTAGAAAGCCCTCATTCTCCTCTTAACTCATATTTCCAAGTGTTTGTGTTTACACTGGTTTATTTCCCAGCATCTGAAGAAAGTGATGCTTTAAAAAGTTGTTTTTTAAAATGGAAACAGCCTACACAGGTATCTATATTCATGTAAATGAAAGACTATTGACATTACCCACAATTACTCCAGTAGAAGGTAAACTTGTAACGTTCAGTAAACTGCCCCCAGAACCATCCCACCACATGGATCCCATTCTAAGCCTGGCCTGTGTAGCTAAGTGGTTGAGCATAGATCCATGAACCAGGAAGTCATGGATTGATTTCCTGTCAGGGCACATGCTCAGGTTGTAAGCTCAATCCCCAGTAGGGGGTGTGCAGAAGGCAGCCGATCAATGATTCTCTCTCATCATTGATGTTTCTATACCTCTCTTCCTTCCTCTCTCTGAAATCAATAAAAGCATATATATGTTTTTTACAAATGAGCATACAGAGTCAGGGTCGTGGTCTCTACTAGTTGGCTGGTGGTAGGGTAGGGGGGTCGTGGTTATTGCATCTGGTCCTGATGCCAGCCATGGCATTGCTTCACCTGCTTTTGCTGCTCTTCTGGGCCTGGAGCAGAAACACAACTGAGGCCTAGATGTTACCTCTAGTTTGACCAAAACTCCGTCTCTGTGGTCAACAGACCCGAGGCTTTGTTCCTAAGGTTCTTTGATGCTGATCAGGTTCTTTGATGCTCTTTGTCCTGAGGGCTTAATTCTTAAGGGAGTGGTCATGCAAGGGAGGAGGAGGAAGGTAGGTCAGGGTGCTGGATGTGGCCAATTTGCATCAGCTATCTGTCTCAGTTTCTCCATTCCATTTGACAAGGAATTTTCCTACCTTCTTACTATCCTGCTTCATCTCCACTCACTCTCTTTGCTGAAGCCTGAGTCATTTCCATAAACACTCCCTGAGATACCCCTTCAGTGCTTCCCATTGCCCATTAGGATTATTTTTCCTGTCGGTCCCACACCCTATACTGCTCAGCCATCTCTCACTTAAATGCACAGCTCTCCAAACATTAAAAAAGGGAAGTGCCAGTTAGGTTAAACTTAATCTAGGGGCTCGTCCATGCCCCCATTGTGATGTCTAGTTCCTTTTCCACTATCTAGAGACAATGTCACTAGAGAAGGAAACTGTGTGGATGCAACCAAAGAGCTGAGCTAGCTCCCCTTTGAGGGTACGAGGAAACCAGAGAACCCTAAAACTCACACTTTTAAAAAGCAGGACATTCTGGGATTGATCCTGGTTTTCCTGTGTTTAGCACAGAGATACTAGGATGTGGAAGGAGAAGCTCCATGCCTGGAGAAGCTTCTCCAGACTCTGGTTTCCTTTCCTGTAGGGCAGTGGTTCTCAACCTGTGGGTCGCGACCCCTTTGGGGGTCGAACGACCCTTTCACAGGGGTCGCCTAAGACCATCGGAAAACACATATATCATTACATATTGTTTTTGTGATTCATCACTATGCTTTAATTATGTTCAATTTGTAACAATGAAATTGGGGGTCACCACAACATGAGGAACTGTATTCAAGGGTCACGGCATTAGGAAGGTTGAGAACCACTGCTGTAGGAGCTCCCTTGCTTTGACTCTTGCTGTCCCATACCTGCCTTTCTCCCTGTGACAAAATCCTCCTCCTTTAAAAAACCAGGACCTCCTTAGAATAGCTGCAACAGGCTAACCTCTTTTCCAAAAGAATTTTACTAAATAACAAAATGAGCTAATGAGAGAGAAATCATAGAACACACAAGCATCGGGTTTAAGATTACTGTAATTACATTTTAGACCTCCATGCTCCTTCAGTGAGGCTGGCCACCAGACTCCTAGACTTGGCATTTATAA
>NW_006383011.1:18728887-18730977 GCF_000327345.1 Myotis davidii | reverse complement strand
CCCCCCCCCCCCCCCCCCCCAACTTGCCGTCTTGTCTATAGCTCTCTTGCGGTCCATTTCTGTTCAGCTACACGGTGGGACACTTGAAGATTGACTCAGAGAATGTTCCGGGCTTTTAGGCAATCCCTTATCTAGTCTTTTAATCACAACATCCATGTTAGGAAATTTTACCCCTGGGAGAGCTGGATTGGCCCTGGGGCTCCTGGCATGGTCTGAGAAACACTTCTTTGTAATGAGGGTAGCTGGAGCCGGGAGAAGAGACCTGATAATTATGAAGCTCTTAACATGGGCTGAACACTTGACATATTTAATTTTTAGCACGGACCTTTGCTGTAGGTGTCAATCAGTAGTTGTATTTTGTAGAACTTGGAACTCAGAGGGTTGAGTAACTTGTTCAAGATTTTGAAGCTAAACGGCTACACTAAGAATGAAGTTTGGGCTGGTTGCTGATGTTTGTGACCATAAGGAGGTTGAGGTGCCCTTGCTTTCTTTGAATGTGCAGGCTTTCCCCCCTTATTTGCCTGGTTGGAGGGATTCTTTCAGTCTAAAAACATTAACTGAACTCCCTTATGTCCATTCCTCTTTGACAATAAGAGGTACAGGCGTTTCATAGACAAAGTCCTTGCCTGCTGCCAGTTTACTGGGTGACTTCAGGTGAATTATTCAACCTACTTACATGTCAGAGATCAGAAATGGAGTGATAGCAGACAAGGCACAGTATACTTTTGGTGGTATTGTCAGCTATGCAGTGTGCATAACAGAACACTTATTTTTTTCTCTGGGTCAAAGAGGTGATGCAGGCTCACAATTTGACACATGGTATAAAACTCATGGGGATCTCTGGGTCAAAGAGGTGATGCAGGCTCACAATTTTGACACATGGTATAAAACTCATGGGAATCTGAAACTTCCTGAAGTTTTTTTTTTTTAAAAAGCAACAGACATCAAGTTATTTGCATGATGCTCTACAAAGCTTTTCAGATATCTTCACCACTGATTCCTCATCCCACCTGTGAAGTGGAATCAATGTCCTCATTTTAATAGAGGAGGAATCTTGGGGCCGCACAGTCAATCAAGGTAATGCAGGCAGAGGTGCTTAACCTTATTTTATTTTTCAGCGTGCCTCTGTTATTTAGAAAATTATTTTTTGACCTCAATAATTTGTAATAGTGCACAACACAGATACCATCAACAGGCAGACGAAAACACAAAGCCAGAGTCCATAACACGTAGCTGTAAATCATTAGAAACGCCAAACAATCCATAACAGTAAGGGATCATCTTCATGTTTATTATACAACAATGTCTGGGAGTCGTTTGGAATGGGTTGGCTTCTCTCAAGAAAGTTGTTTGTGTTCAGTTGAGGGATAGCCAGCTAAGATCCAACTTTTTTATTTTTATTTTTTTTAAATTTTTATTTCTGTGAGGGTATGAAGGCTGAGCAAACAGGGATTGTCTAGAGAATTAGCACGGGAAAATAATAACCATATAAAAGCTTTAGGCACACAAAGAAGTTAACAGTCCCACAATCAACAGCAAGCTGATTGACAGCATGCCCTCCTTTGGGGGTGGCGGTGGCGATGAACTGTGGAGCCCAGGCCCCCGGCGAACAAAGGACACCCTCCCCCACCCTCTTCTCCCAGCAGGGCCCGCAGTGTATTAGGCCTGTTTAGAGGCAAGACCTCCCGGGGTGGGGGAGTGGGTTCCGTGCCGCCCAGTTTTGGGGTGAACGCTGGTAGGCCTGCCAATGCAGAGAGGGTGGACTTGGAAGGGAGCCCGTTTCTCCCGGGTCCTCGCGGGGCCCGGGCTTGGGGGAGCTGGAAGCACCTGGGGGCGCGGCGGGGGGGAGGTGCATACTGGCCCCTGGGCCTCCCCCGTCGTCACCAGGAGGGCGCCCTGTGCGTGCACCTTTTTGCAGCCCAGGGTTTGCACGGAGGCAGGTACCTACGTGCTAGAGGTCACCTTTCCTGGGGCTCCCTGGGGGGCACCTGCCTCGGGTGGCAGGTGACAAGGGGCCCTGGGTGGGGCTGTGGGGGCGCCGCAGAGGCTGACCCCGTGGCCCCACCCTAATCCTCTAAGGGTCCCTGGCC
>NW_006383011.1:18715538-18727969 GCF_000327345.1 Myotis davidii | reverse complement strand
GGAACGGCCTGCGAGCGCGGCCACTTTGCGGGAGAGAGCTGCCGAGATGCACCTTCCCCGCGCACCCGGCCCCTCGCGTCCTGCAGACGCGCAGTGGGAAGTTTCCAGGGCCAAAGCCACGCTTGAACAATTTCGTGATCCTTTTTGTTGGGAACCTGCAGCAGTTTTTTTAAAAAATAAATATCAAGATCCTAAGTGGATCTGGAATACGTAGGGTAAAAGATATTAAAAAAAGAATGATGCCGTCTCAGACAGCCCCCCTTCCCCGCATCTTCCTATCTAGACAGAACTGTGGGAAAGTTTGTCAATGTGTTTCCTCTTACCTGCTCCGCTCACCTGATTTTTTCTTCTTCTTCCAAGTTGATGATTGCAATGCACTTTGAGCTGCCAGGCCGTTCAAGATGCTCTGAGTTGGTCTTAGGTCCATAGTTTTATGTGAGAAGCCTCCCCCAGGGCACAGTGGATTGGAGGGGAAAAGATGTGGAAGCAGTTATAGTACGAAAGACACACATGTTGAGTCAGCCCTGACGACTCAGTGATGACAAGAGGTGTCTTCGTTATTAAAGAAATGACACGTGTGGAACAGGAGTCTAGGAGAACTCCATAAAACATGAATTGAAATGAAAGTGCCAGGAGAATAAGGGTCTGTGAATAGTAGGCACAGGAGAGAATATATTAAAGTTGCATCACGAAAGTTGCTTTTACCAGGGAATGAATTACATGCTTCATTTTTGAATGTGAATCGCCTAATATGCAGTCACAGATTCACAGATGTGAACTTTCTCTTGAAAAGATTAAGCTCTTTACTTTCTTTAATTACAGATTATGTCTACTTTGAGAATTCCTCCAGCAACCCATACCTAATCAGGAGGATAGAAGAACTCAACAAGGTATACACTGCATGTTCTTGATTCTAATATTAAAAAATAATTGTTTCTATGGAAGATAATTGGGTAAAGAGCATAAGAGGTGATTTTACTTTGTCTCAGACTTTCTGGAATTAGAGACTTCAGATTAGAGAATTATGCAGGATTCTGAATATTCTTTGCCTTTTTATAATTACCTCTGATATTAAATGTTATTGAATACTTAACATCCGCAGATTTCTTCAAATTGCTTAGCGCTCAGAGCAGGTCATTCCTGTAATTCAGTCCCTTTTTATACTTAGTCATAATTTTTAGGGAGTTAATTTTTTCCTCTTCCAGCTTTAGAAGGAGGAAGCTAGCAAAGATAATGTTGAAGGGAACTTGTAAAATTCTGCCCTAATTATACTATGCTAACTAGTATAATATAAAGTGGCTGTGTAGCTTATGTCCAAGTAAATAAAACTTTCTCTGATCACAGGTGTCCAAGGACATCAGAAGCATTATGACTGTAGTAGATGAGCATTTACAAAGGAGGCACATGAAAACATGGCCATCAACTGCAGGAACCATAGATTTCTAATGATGCTCTGGTTTCCTCCACACCCCTTTGAGGGTTATTGGTGTAGCTTATGAGAAGGCATAGTGTTAAAATGCTTGGGGCTTTCTAGTTGATAACTTTACCCCAAAATACCATCTGGAGACTGATCCAGTTCTGAATCTCAGGATGCCGGGTCTGATCAGGGACACACCTGTCTTTCAAACCTTGAGATCTTGGTTTGCTTCTGGGATTATAGCAGGGGCCTTGCATTTAAAAAAAAAAAAAAGAAGGCAGGGTTTTACCTAGGTCAGGGACTAGATCTTCCCCACATTCTGTTGACAAAGAAGAGCCTAGATTCGAAGAAGTCAGCCAGATGACTCCTATGGCTAGGAAATTACTAGTTTGTTCTGAGGCAGTTCCTCCCAGTAAACAAACAGTGAATTTTGTTGTTGTTTTTTAAATATATTTTTATTGATTTCATAAAGAAAGGGAGAAGGAGAGAGAGAAACATCAATGATGAGAGAGAATAATTGATGGGCTGCCTCCTCCACGCCTCCTACTGGGGATCAGCCCACAACCCAGGTACATGCCCTTGACCAGAACTGAACCTGGGACCATTGAGTTCGCAGGCTGACGCTCTACCCACTGAGCCAAACCGGTTAGGGCGGGCCTTGCATTTTTAAATCTTCTGTAGTGTTTGTGACCACCGCCAAATGACGACAGTGGCTTCAGGACTGGATCAGTCTGTGAGTGGGAACCTCCACTCTTGCTGCTCTGCACCTCCCTCATTTGGCTCCTAGCATGGTAGACAATGCTATTTCACTGCTTCTCACACGTGACAGTTTAGTTGTTAACATTCTCTTGTACTTTGCTCTTGTTTCCATATCTTTTATCACCTTTTAATATATGTAATTATTGTTATATTTTCATTGCTGTTTCCCCAAACTAGAATGTAAGCTCAGTGTGTGTAATGATTTTCTCTGTTCACTAGTGCATTCCAAGTGTCTTAGAATAGTGGCGGGCCCATGATTATGACATTAATAAATATTTGTTGAATTAATGGATTTCTCAAATGTCTGGTGTTAATAATTGTACATAGTTTTACTCTTTACAAATTATTTCGATTCATTTGTTTTACAGATATTTCTGAGAACCTGCTACTTGCCAGTCACTTTTAGATAGGCACTTTTAGGAATTCAGGGATGAACAAAAAAAAGTGGAGACAGACATCAGCCAAATAATCCCACATGAAGGAAATTGGAGCTTTGCTAAATTTATAAAAATCAGAGCGTGATTGTCTGGAAGCATATATTCTGGGGATTCACATTCGTTACCTCTGTTGAACCTCACAATGGTAACCTTAAACCTTTAAGGTAGATGCGTTATGAATTGTGGTCATGAGGCACACAGTGGTTAAATGAGTGGGTTATACGTTGAGCTTGAACATAGATCATTTTGCACTCCTTTATATTACCGTGCATTTCAAAAGTACCCCACCTGCCCCCCACAGTCCTCACCTTCTCCCTGCCTCTCTGCTTTCAGCAAAGATTCATTAATATAATAATTGTCTTTTGGGAGCTGAGGATGACAGAATTGAGGAATGGGATTCTCTTTAATGTCAAGAATGGCAGTTTGATTGGATGGAGTGTTGGTAAACAGGAACTGAGATTGGTTAGTTAAGTACTAAATATACATGTAGGGCCTTTATTTCTGAAGGGGTGTGAAAAAGATATTTTTATTTTTTTAATTTATTGTAATGGGATCCACACCAAGAGGAATGGGTGAAGGGTAAAGATATCTCACTTTAAATAATTCATTAAACAAATATTTCTTGAGCACCTATTATGTACTAGGGGCTATGCTAGGCTCAGATACACTATTGAACAGTATGGACACAGTCCCTGCTTACATAAAGTCTGTGTTCTCATGAAGGAGATGAGGGAGATACATAAAAAGATGTTAACAGGCATAAAGAAAATAGTGATAGCCCGGCCAGTGTGGCTTAGAGGTCGCGCATTGACTTATGAACCAGGAGGTCATGGTTCGATTCCTGGTCAGGGCACATGCCTGGGTTGTGGGCCCAATCCAGGAGGCAGCCAATCAATGATTCTCTCATCCTCGATGTTTCTCTCTCTCTCCCTCTCCCATCCTCTCCGAAATCAATACAAATATATTGGGGGAAAAATAGTGATAAACTGTTAATTTCTAAGAGGGAAATAAACCTTGCGTAAGGAATAATAGAGGTCACTTCCTTTGGACAGAGAAAGAAGGATATTAAGGACATTGAAGTTGAGACCTAGAGGATGAGAAAGAGGCAGCTGTGAGGGTGAGGCCACAGAGTATCCAGAAAGGGCTTGCCTATTCAGAGGTCAAGTTTGCAAAGTGGGGAAGTTAACATGATTGGACAATCCAAATAATGATTTTAAGAACACTTGATATATAATTGATAAGCCAGAAGAAGAAGAGACATTAACCTATTTTATTAACTATCTTATCTTCTAAATAGAATTTTTAAAAAGTCAAATTCCTAGGATAAATTGTCAATCACCATTGTAATCGAAAATGCACTTTTATATGCTGGTTCCTGGTTTTTATAAAAAGATCCTATTTAAAATGTTACTTGCTTAGGTTGAAAGCTGGACTATAGGGTTTTTTGTTTGTTTTTTAATTACAGTAATATATTTTAGTCTCAATTTTTCTGGAAAAGTTTTGGGAACTTTTATGTGCAAAACTAAATATGTATCATTTGATGAGCATAGTTCAACATTGGTTATCATATGTTCCCTCTTTTCTTCTCTCCTAATTTGTACCCAGATATAGTGAAGATGATTTTTTGGAGAAAGAATATAAGGTTAAAATAGAAGAAACTTTTTGGTAAATTTTATTTAGTCACTACCTAGGTTGGGTGTTGGTCTTGCTTCTAAAGATTGAGTCTATATACATGTTGAAAGAAATCTTTCTGCACATAATAATGAGGATGTAGTCGCAGAGACTTTTGGAAGCTATGCTTGTGGATATATTAATGTGTTATTTACTATTGGTTTTTTTTTGTTATGGTATAATTTATGTATCTTCACATTCTGCACATTTTATTAACCTGCAAACTTGCTCTGAGATTCATTTGAATGTTTAGGGTCTTAAAATTTTTTGGTGGGGGGAGGGGAGTCATGTCTTTAAGCATCTGATGACGCCCCCCACCCCCATCTACATTTGCACATAATTTCAGAAGGTACTCTCAAAGCCCTTCTATGGAATGCAAGTTAATACCCCTCCTGTCATTTGGGATCTTTTGGGACTAAGCACAGAAATTGGGAAAGGAAGTCACTTTCCAGTGTTCTTTCCTTTGGTTATATCAGGAATTTTCTGAAATGGAAAGTGTTTTTAATTTAAAAAAGTACTTTATAAACATGATATAGAAACAAACATGAGTATGAGGTTGACTGAAATTATTTTAGAGCTTAAGAAAGCCTCCTATCGCTAGGTAGGAGATACTTGAGTAAACATGTTTGACAGAATAGAGAGTTTAAGATGCTGCAACCTAAATGGAAAAAAGAACCCAGAAAAGAGCCCTAGCCACTTTGGCTCAGTGGTTGGGAGAGCATCGACCTGCGGATTGAAAGGTCCTGGGTTTGATTCCGGTCAAGGGCACGTACCTTGGTTGCAGGCTCTTCCCCGGCTGGGCCCTGGTCTGGGCCCTGGTCAGCGACTCCTGCAGGAGGCAACCAATTGATGTTTCTTTCGCCTCAATATTTCTCTCTGTCTTTCCTTCTCTCGTCACTCTCTCTAAAAATCAATGGAAAAATATCCTTGAGAATTAAAAACAAACAACAACAACAAAAAACCCAGAAAAGAAATTGATGTACATTATGGGTTCTTTGTACATGTGCCCACTTTTCCCACCTGTGGGTTTTTGCTCTAGGCCAGTGGTTCTTAACCTTCCTAATGCCGCGACCCTTTAATACAGTTCCTCATGTTGAGGTGACCCCCAACCATAAACTTATTTTCGTTGCTACTTCATAACTGTAATTTTGCTACTGTTATGAATCGTAATGTAAATATCTGATATGTAGGATGTATTTTCATTGTTACAAATTGAACATAATTAAAGCGTAGTGATTAATCACAAAAACAATATGTAATTATATATGTTTTCCGATGGCCTTAGGCGACCCCTGTGAAAGGGTCGTTTGACCCCCAAAGGGGTCGCGACCCACAGGTTGAGAACCACTGTTCTAGGCCTTTTTCTTTGACAGTTCAGTCCTCCAGGCTTCAGCTGTTGGGACTCCTTTTCTTCTTCCCTAGCATGCTAAGGTATCCTCCACCTCATTTCCTCCATGAAGCTTTTTCTGTCCTTTCCCCAACAGGTTGGACTAGTACTTCCTGCCTCCATGAGTGAGAAGTAGAGTCTGGAGGGGAGAGGAAGAAGTAAAGGAAAATTGTGCTGGGAATATTGTCAGGGATGTTTTACCTTTATGTTAGTTGTGGGGAACCAGTGAAGGTGTCTAATCAGGTGAGGGACAAGATAACTGGGTTTTGGAAGATTTGGAGAGGAGATGACATGTGACCAGGCATCCTTGCTGGAGTGGAGGCTTAGTGAGGGCTGGCACACCATGTATCTGCAGTGCTTAGCTCAGTGCTTGGGCACATAGGAAGGACTCAAAAAATTTTGGTGAGCCCTGGCCTGGTAGCTCAACTAGTTAGAGCATCATCCCCATTAGAGCGTCATCCCCAATACCCTGAGGTTACAGGTTCAATCCCTGGTCAGGGCACATACAAGAATCTATCAATGAATGCATTAAATAAGTGGAACAACAAATTGATATTTCTCTGAACAGCACAGTTATATTTCTCTCTCTCTCTCTCTCTCTCTCTCTCTCTCTCTCTCTTTCTCTCTCTCTTTCACCCTCTCCCTTCTCCTTTTCCCCTTCCTCTCTCTCAACAATCAATAAAGTTAAAAAAAAATTTTGGTGAATAACCAAAGAATATATATATCTCTCCAGGCTTTATTTAACCTAGGTCACAGAGCAGTGCTTTTCAAGCCATTTGTGGTAAAGAGTTTTCACTATCTCAGATTGCTTTTGTAAAATTAAAAAGGCAGAAAAGTTAAATTTGAAATAGGCTTATAAAAATACAAGGTCCCGCCCTGACTGGTTTGGCTCGGTGGATAGAGTGTCGGCCTGCGGACTGAAGGGTCCCAGGTTTGGTTCCGGTCAAGGGCATGTACCTTGGTTGTGGGCACATCCCCAGTGGGGGGTGTGCAGGAGGCAGCTGATAGATGTTTCTCTTTCATCGATGTTTCTAACTCTCTAATCCTCTCCCTCTCTGTAGAAAATCAATAAAATATGTTTAAAAAAAATACAAGGTCCCATTTTTCATTGTTAGATTCAATAGCTATAAAATTAACTCTCAAATGCTATAATACACAAACTCTCAATCCTGTACTCATTTTATTACTTAGTACATACAGTGTGGACTGAGTCTTGGACCACATTTTGGTAGCTCAGCTTTAACGGGATGCTTGAGGGTGTGTATGTGTGTGTATTGTAGAGAAATACTGTAGTCTTAAACTACCTAATAGCCAAGTGTGTACATAGTCCAGAAGAGAATATTTATTTTGAACTATGCTTCTCCATCCCAATCATGTTTAAATAATTTAATTAGCTTCATAGAGTATTCCTATGGAAGGAATTCACTGATGAGGCAGAAAAACTATTCCTTGAAACTCTTGTTTTGGGTTTTTAATATACTTTTAGGTCAAGAAGACAAAAATGATAAAGAGCTTATAATTGAAGTCATTGATAGATTTTATTTACGTGGGAATATTGGCTTGCTCTTTTAGCAGATTGCTGGATCATTATTGCTGGAGGATATATTCGATCACAATATTGTGAAATATAGAAACACTTTGGTTAGGACTTAATATGATTTCAATTTTAAGGGGCAGTATTTCTCTAAGACTATTTTTCACTCTAAAACTGCTGCTGAACTTGATAAAATTGACAAATTTACTGCAGCATATATATATTCTTATTTCTTTATGTTTGAATATATCTGTAAGCCCAGAGAAATTCTGAAAATTTGTTTTTAAACGTGTTTGAAATTGGAAATCACAATAGCTTTTTATTGTTCTCTATATGTTTTTACAAGGAACTTTGTAATAAATGATTGACTTTCTTGAAAGCTCTCAGAATTCATAAAGAATAAGAGTGTTGGAGCCTGGGCCCCAGCTGCAGTAAATTACAACTTAACTGAATATTGATTGTATTCTAGACTGTAGTCAGAAAGAAATAAGAGCTTCAGTGTTCATAACTCAAGGTTTTTAATACTTTCCTGTGGGAAGGTAAAGTAAGTACTACTAAGATTATTGACTATTATGGGTTCATAGACTCCCTTAGGCTGGAGAATGCTTTTCCAAGTCATCCGGCCCATTCTACATCATGGCTGTCCTGGACCCACAGAGCTTCCTCATCAGTCCATTGTGGGGATGTGCAGGAGAAGGCTGGGTGATTCTACTCTTAGCCTGTGCTTCTGGGAGTAGTTTTAGAGGAGATATGTTTAACTGTCTTAAATAAATCCTATTGTGGCTTTTGATGTTTTTGGGATTAGTTTCCTAAGGCTAATCAGATTTAACTGTGTCTGGCTTTATTTGTTAAAACGGTCTGATTAGTTTAATTGATGCCAGAAAGTTATTTTATGTTTGACATATTAGTTCTACTTAGAACCGGAACAAATGTTGCTCATCCTTATTTGAGTGTTTTAGCTCTCTGATTATTCTGCAGTAGTGGTTGGCACAGTGTAAATGAGAGTGATCTTATAATTGTGCTGTATCTAGTTTTGTTTTATAAACTACTTGAATCTTATACTCAGTACAGATGACTTTTGTTTTTCTTATTTCTTAGACTGCAACTGGCAACGTGGAAGCAAAAGTAGTATGCTTCTATAGACGACGAGATATTTCCAACACGCTTATAATGCTTGCAGATAAGTGCTCTAGTAAGTTGTTTTTTTTCTTTTTTTTTTTTAAAATGTTAAAATCAAATCTGATATTGTTTTACCTTTTATTTGGTGTGTGGAAGGTGTGCGGAAGAGGGGGTAGTCTTATACGGCGAGTATATAACAAACTCTGTATTTTGAGTGGAAATGTTAGGGGGTCGTCTTATACGCCCAGTCGTCTTATACGCCGGTAAATACGGTAGTTTTGTTTTATAAACTACTTGAATCTTATACTCAGTACAGATGACTTTTGTTTTTCTTATTTCTTAGACTGCAACTGGCAACGTGGAAGCAAAAGTAGTATGCTTCTATAGACGACGAGATATTTCCAACACGCTTATAATGCTTGCAGATAAGCATGCTAGTAAGTTGTTTTTTTTCTTGGATTAATAAAAAAATGTTTTAAGTCTTTCATTATCCATGATGCGAGGAAAAAACCTTTTTTGTTACCTGTAGGTTTTTGCTTTCTAATTTGTCTTCCTCTTAGTTTAGATGGGAGTAATTTTTTTGGGTGATGCTTGGTTTTAGTATATTTTTTTAGGTTGTATCATATGTTTCTTAATTAGTCAAAATGTTGAAATAGAAGTCTTTGCAAGTAGGCTTCAGCAGACAATCAGGGCAATGTTTTTCCATCTCTCATTTTTGATGGTGGTTTGAGTGTACAAATAGGAGGAAATTTATACTTCACTGATATTTTCTTGGAGGACTTCCCCCTGCCCCTTAAATAGTTGGTTAATATTTACATTTTTAAAAATTCTGAATGTTATGTTTATTAGGCATGTATTAAAAATTGCTAGGAAAAAATACAAAGTGATGTTTAGATACTCATTCCTATAGGTAACAAACTCTGAGCACTTCTTTTTTTAAAAAATATATTTTTGCCTGGCCAGCACAGTTCAGTGGTTGAGTGTTGACCTGTGAACCAGGAGGTCATGATTCAATATCTGGTCAGGGCACATGCTCGGGTTGTGGGCTTGATCCCCAGGGTGGGGCATGTAGGGGGCAGCCGATCAATGATTCTCTCTCTATTTTTTTTCTTTCTTTATATTTTATTATTTCAGAGAGAAAGGGAGAGGTAGAAACATCAATGATGAGAGAGAATGTACTCCGTTATACATTTTAAGGTTGACATCAAAAATTTTTCTTCAAAATTTAAATAGTTGCAGAAATATTTCTAGTGTGTTGTAAATACTGACATTTAAAAATTGTTGATTCTATTAAAAAAGAAATTTTGCAACCATTTGCCCACCGTCATAGGTTAAAAAAATGTATGAACAAGCTTTGTTTTAACAGTTTGAAATCTTATGTGATCCCTTTTTTTCCTTGAGCTCATTTCCATTTGTTTTCTCCACAGAATTTTAGCCTGATGTAGTTTGATGGGTTTCATCATCATCATGTCATTCTCAGTAACAAAAATGAATGTATAAATTAAAATGTAAAACCTGTTTATATTTCCTGTCCATAAGGCTCAGTCTTGCTTTCTTTTGGACTTATTATAATTATAGTACAGATACTATAAAATGTTTGATAATTACTCAACGTAAAAATACATTTTTACTGGAAATCATCTCTTAATGAGACGGGTGGAGCTTACTCTCATCCAAAATAATGCGTCCTTGCAATACTATAACTCATTGCTAGAATGAGGCAGGGTTTGGCATTGATTCCATTCCTGATTTTTGTGTTTATAGATATAGGTTCTGACAAACTTTTTAATTTCAGTAAGTAGATGAGATTGGTGGAGTTTTGCTCATTTATTGATTTATCAGGTATATTTTGAGCTCCTTGTGTGTTCTGGACACTCTTGTATGTTCTGGTGGTCAGCAGTCAACAAAGCAGCAGAAATCCCTGATCTCAGAGCTTACAAATTATCTCATTGTTTGTTCTTCTGAGTTGTGTGTGAAAAAATGATGTAGCAGTTTTTCATCAAAAGTGATTTTTGAAATGAGTTAGCAGCTGACAATTCAATTAGAACCTCCTTCAGTTTTGCTGAGAGCAGAGAATTTGAAACCATCAAGCTTGGAAGAGGTTTGTTAACCAGTCATTAGAGTCATTCATGGTTTCATTTTCTGAGAAGCACAATAAAAAGGCTTTAGCAAGACCTAACAAATGGCTGTTAATTATACTTTTTTCTTTCACACGTAGGGATTGTATTACCTATGGTTCTACCAGAGAAAGATATATGTCTTTCTTATATATACGTATACTCTCCTACGCATCCACAGGATCACCAACTGGTTTATATAAATACTAGCGGCCCGGTGCATGAAATTCATGCATGGGTAGGGTCTGTCGGCCTGGCCAGTGATCAAGGCCGATCTGTGGACCAACCGGCACGGTGATCGGGGGGTCCCCCACTGGCACCTGCCTTGGCCAGCCTGGTGTTTCCTGTTCACTGGCCCTGACCCCGAAGTTGCCACTGGTTGCCTCCCTCTGTGGGGCTACTGGTAGGGCATTCGGGGGCCCCCCCGCTGGCATCTGCCTTGGCTGGCCTGGGGCCTGCAGGCTGGGGGCAGCTCCTGCATTGAGCATCTGCCCCCTGGTGGTCAGTGCACAGCATAGCAACCGGTCACTCCACCAGTCGCTCTGCTGTTCGATCAATTTGCATATTAGGCTTTTATTATATAGGATGTAAAGAGATTTAGTGCATGTAATAGACTAAGATTGTGGGGGTTGGCCAGGCAAGTCTGAAATCTGATGGTGAGGCCTTTCAACTGATTGGATGAAGCCCACCCAGATTACTAAGGATAATACCATTTACTTAAAGCCAGCTGATGTTAATTGCATCTACAAAATATTTTCACAGCAACACCTAGATTAGAGTTTGAATAGCCTACCTAGCCAATTCAACAGAATTAACCATCATAGGGACCTTATTTAAACCAATATACTTAGAAAGGTTTGGAAAAGTTGAAGTAATGTTCAGTAAGTATACCTTTATATTTTAAATTCATGTCTGATAAAATGTTCAAATCTTATATTATGTATGTCCTTAAAATGTATTTAAATATGTGATATGTCAATTAATACTAATAGCCGAAACCGGTTTGGCTCAGTGGATGGAGCGTTGGCCTGCGGACTTGGGGGTCCCGGGTTCGGTTCCGGTCAGGGGCATGTGCCTGGGTTGCGGGCACATCCCCGGTGGGAGATGTGCGGGGGGTGGCTGGTCGATGTTTCTCTCTCATTGATGTTTCTGGCTCTCTATCTCTCTCCCTTCCTCTCTGTAAAAAAAATCAATAAAATATATTTTAAAAAAATTAATACTAATATATAAAGTATTTATATTTTCATCAGATTATTGGAACTGTAGATTTTATTTATTTGTTTGTAGAAAATGACCACCAGTATACCTTAATGGCAAACCTAGTCCTTATTGACCAAGCAGGCAGCTAAATCACACTGATTTTTTGTCAGAAAGTCTGATTCCTTTTGCCAATTTTATTAAATGAGTACTATGCATTTCCAAGGCAACCGTCTTCTGAATTCTAAGATAGTCTCCTGGATAATGCTCAAAGCCTCACTGTGATGGACTAAGGCCTTCTGTTGTTTTTTTACAGATGCTCTTTGTTTTTTTGTTTTCTTGGGACTTTTTTGGGGGGAGCTATGCATTTATTTTTGACCACCATTCACTGTTTGGAAACAGTGAAGTCTTTAAGTGAAATTGTTCATATATCTCCCTGTTGATTGATCGGTAGGTAGATATCTGATGTCATAGTCAAATATTTTTGAATTTATAACATTCTAACACTGGGCAAAATGCCTCAATTCTAACACCACACTTCTCTGTAACTGAAATATGTATAAGATGCAAAATGCTTTGTGTGAGTTTCTGATATCTTGGTTAAAGAAGCTTTGATTTTGTCACTGGAGGTCCCTGTGTGGTGCCCTGCAGATTTCTACTCCCTTGAGTTGTGTTCCACTCTAAGATATGGGTGGATGAGAGGTGGGTGAGAGAGGGGCAGTGGGATGAGAATAGAAGGATCAATCAGCCTGATGCCTTGAGCCTGTGCTAATTCTCAGGGAAGATCAGTAGG
>NW_006383011.1:18709368-18715477 GCF_000327345.1 Myotis davidii | reverse complement strand
CTCAGTGGATAGAGCGTCGGCCTGCCAGGTTCGAATCCGGTCAAGGGCATGTGCCCGGGTTGCGGGCACATCCCCAGTGGGAGATGTGCAGGAGGCGGCTCTTCGATGTTTCTCTCTCATCGATGTTTCTGACTCTCTATCTCTCTCTCTTCCTCTCTGTAAAAAATCAATAAAATATATATATATAAAAAAATTGACCTCCTTAAACCTGTGTTTCTGTGTGCCCCTTGGAATGTCTTCATGTGTCCTCAGAGGGGTTCAGGTTCTTTTAAAGACTTCAGATACACTGTACCACTTTTCCTGGGCCTTTTTTCCTTATCTTGGAGATTCTTTCATATCAGTACTTTCTTCTTAATGGCTGCATGATAGTCCACAGTTTATGTACTGTAGTAATTTAACCATTCTGTACTGGTGGAGGGTTCTGGTTTTTATCTTTTGTTCTCAAGCAGTTCTTAGAGTACTTACCATGTAGACACAGGTATGAGTACAGCATTTATATTTAGCATAGATTCCTAGAATTGTAGTTGTGGGGCCAAAATGTAGTGCGTTGTAATTTTGATAGATATTGCAAAATTGCCAGCCTCAGACTGGGTACAGTTTATACCTACCAGTAATGAGTGCTTATTCTCTCCCACCCTAACCAATATAGTTTACTATCACGTTTTTGGTCTTTACTAATTTCATAGGTGGGACATGATACATTGATATAGTTTTATTTGTACGTTTCTTATGAAAATGTAGCTTTCTTATAAAATTCATTTATATATTTTTTTCTGTGAAGTATTTATATTCTTTACCTATTTTATATTGAGTTTTAACTTTGGCTAAATTAATTTGTAGGGAGAAAATCTTTAGTTAACTCAGTAGGGAATAAGAAAAGCAAATATCCTTACATTTAAGCAGACATGTTTAAACTTATATTTTTTCCTCTCCCCTTAACATCTTCTATGTATATAAAAGGCTAAGTGACCAACCGTCCGTCCCTTCGGTACATATGATGCACACTGGCAATCTAAAAATAAACGTTGACTTACGCATGCGCGATACATATAAAGCTCTCACTGGCGCCAATTGCACACATGTGTTTCGATCTGTCATTGTCAATCATGACTTTGGTTGTTTTTGTTGACGTTCTGAAGCTGAAAGAAAGCGGTGTTGTAGTCGACAGACTAGGTCTGAAGACCAACTATTGGCACAACTATCCCCGTCTGACACTGGCCTCCCATTTAAATTAATTCGAAGAGTTTCCTGTGATGCCAGCATTTGTGGTGACTATTAATAATAAATCACAAGGACAAACTCTAGACAGAGTAGGAATATTCCTACCTGAACCTGTTTTCAGACATAGTTATATATTGCTTTCTTTCCAGTTTGAAGAGCGTGTGACATTAAAGTTGTAAATACTTCATCAGAAAGGAAATTAGTCAAGCACTAATTTGAAAGTGTTTTTACTCTTATTGTGGTATACAGGGAGATATTAGAATAACTTTAATCAATTTATCAGTCATTGTTTTTATCAGTGTTTTTATATCATGTTTTTGTTGTTTTATCATGTTAATTTATATACTTTTCATATACATTTTACTAATTTTCTTTCATCTCTGACACTTCTATTGTAGAGAAAGGGTGGATAGCGATATTAAAATATTTCTTCTAATTAATTTCCTTTCAATGTGCATGAATCCGTGCACTGGGCCAGTAGTAAGGAAATAAATGTAGCTCACATTTTCTTCCTTCCTTGTTCTCTCCCTTCCCTTGTTGAAACTATGCAGTGTTTAGTTCTAGATTTTTACTAAATAACAATAATGACAATAACAACACATAGCACCAGACACTGTTCTAAGTGCTTTTACATATATGTTCATTACATAGCTACTCTTTAAGATTTATAGTTTTACTTATTTGTTGCCTCTCCACTGTTTCTTGTATCCAAGTCATCTTTATTTTTAATAACACTTGTGTTTTGCCTTGCTGAAATATGTTCTCATCTAAATTATTTTTTCAGAAAGCAACTGTGGGTAGTGAACTTATTAAATCTTCAGACTTTTTAAAAAAATATATATTTTATTGATTTTCCACAGAGAGGAAGGGAGAGAGATAGAGAGTTAGAAACATCGATGAGAGAGAAACATCGATCAGCTGCCTCCTGCACATCTCCCACTTGGGGATGTGCCCGCAACCCAGGTACACTCCCTTGGCCGGAATCAAACCCGGGACCTTTCAGTCCGCAGGCCGACGCTCTATCCACTGAGCCAAACCGGTTTCGGCTTAAATCTTTACATGTCTTAAAAATGTGTTTACTTTACCATCATACTGCACTGCGAGTTTGTCTCAGAATTTTGAAGATGTTCTATCATTGTCTTCTGGAATTCAGAAGTCTGATTGTCTCATTCTTTTGTAAGTAACACATTTTTTTTTGTTTTCTGGAAGTTTTTCTCTTTTAGAATTGGCATTCTGAAATTATCATAACATGTTTACTTGTTGGATTTATTTCAGTAATCATTCTATGCATTTTTGGTGAATACGTTAGTGTGAGGGAGGACCTTTAATTAGTTTTCAGCTCAGGGATGTTTTCTTCTAAGATTTCTGTTTCTATGTTTTCCCTCTGTCCTCTGTTCTCTTTATGGAATTCCTAGTAACAAAAGTTTGTGACTTCTGTTAACGTGTTCTCATTCTTTAATTTCTTAGAACTTTATGGGACTTACTGGGAGAATTCTTTGATATAATACTCTAACTTACGTGATCAGCATCTTATCTACTCTGAGATTTATTTAGCCCATTTGTTGAAATGTTATTACTTCCAAGAGGAATACTAGAGAGAGAGAAGGGAAAATAAAGAACTTTTTCTTATTTCTAATTTTTGTACTTTGACCACAGATTTTATTAGCAGGGATAAGGTTAAACATACTCGATTTCTAGATGTCCGTTGTATTTTTCTTAGGAAGTTTGACATTATTAGAACACAGCCCATAATTCTGTGTCTCAGTCTATAAAGTATATAGGTACATATCTAAGTCTGACATGCTCCTTTTCTGAATCCAGGGACACACCTGGCTAACCTGAGACACTGAGCCATAACTCTGCCCCTGGAGACCCATCTCCGTCCTTTCCAGGCAATTACTGCCAGTTGATTGGAGTTGGTACAAAAAACTACTCTCTGTCAACACCATTCAAAGAAATAAACAATCATTTATAAGGACACTTTTCTCTCGCTATTTTATAATGTTTTTATTTTTGTGAATGACATTTTGTAATTAACAGTTATGGCAGGTTTGTGTCTCATTAACCAGATTATTATCTACTGTAAATATAAAAAGGTTTATTATTTGACAAGTTAATTATGTTTTATGATACACATTTTCTTATTAATCTGTTACTTGGAGTGTTAATGAGTGCTATTATCTTTTTAAACAAAGCAAGTACTATATTATTACTTTAAAATTGATGTCACATTGTTTATTGATTATTAAATGAGGCATTTCAATAATTAGCTTCTTTAAAGGGCTTTTATTAGTTTTACTTAATTTGTGGGTTGGAAAGTTTTAGACTGATTTTTTTTGTTTTGTTTTTTAAATATACTTTATTGATTTTTTACAGAGAGGAAGGGAGAGGGATAGAGAGTTGGAAACATCGATGAGAAGGAAACATCGATCAGCTGCCTCTTGCACAGAATGTGCCTGCAACCAAGGTACATGCCCTTGACCAGAATCGAACCTGGGACCCTTTAGTCTGCAGGCCGACGCTCTGTCCACTGAGCCAAACCGGTTAGGGCTAGACCAGTGATGGCGAACCTATGACACATGTGTCAGAGGTGACACGCAAACTCATTTTTTTGGTTGATTTTTCTTTGTTAAATGGCATTTAAATATATAAAATAAATATCAAAAATATAAGTCTTTGTTTTACTATGGTTGCAAATATCAAAAAATTTCTATATGTGACACGGCACCAGAGTTAAGTTAGGGTTTTTTCAAAATGCTGACATGCCGAGCTCAAAAGGTTCGCCGTCACTGGGCTAGACTGATGTTTTATGTTTGACTAGTTGAATGAAAATAATTTTTGTAGTCAGAGTACCTATCTAAAGTTTTCCAGAGGTTATCTCTTTTTTCTTTAAAAAAGAATTTTAAAAATATAATTTTATTTTTTCCATCACCATTTTTAAAATTTTTAATTTTTTAAATATGTTTTTATTGCTTTCAGAGAGGAAGGGAGAGAGGGAGAGAGAAACATCAATGATGAGAGAGAATCATTGATCAGCTGCCTCCTACACACCCCACACTGAGAATTGAGTCTGCAACCTGGGCATGTGCCCTGACATAATCAAACCATCACATCCTGGCTCATAGGTCGACGCTCAACCACTGAGTCACACTGGCTGGGCTTTCCATCACCATTTATCCCCTCTATGTCCTTTTCTACCTGCACCCCACTATCCTCCAGCTGATTTCTTTAAAAAAAATCTTTTAATTGAAGTGCAGTATAAATAGACTTCTGTAGCTTCTTCCTGCTATTTCTATTTCCACTAGTGCATTTACCTTTTTGTATTGCCTTTATTTAGAAAGGTCTGGAAGGACCTTATAAAAAGTCTGTTTAGCCCTAACCAGGTTTGGCTCAGTGGATAGAGCGTTGGTCTGCGGACTGAAGGGTCCCAGGTTCGTTTCCGGTCAAGGAGGCATGTACCTTGGTTGCAGGCACATCCCCAATGGGGGGTGTGCAGGAGGCAGCTGGTTGATGTTTCTCTCTCATCGATGTTTCTAACTATCTCTCTCCCTTTTTCTCTGTAAAAAAATCAATTATATATATATATATATAAAGTCTGTTTAAACCTTCTGTATTTTATAGCTGAATCCTTGACCCAAGGTTACCTAGATGGACTAATATTCTGTCCTTTGATTGATGTTTTCTGAATTTTGTTTATTTATCTCTTTAAAATATATTTGGAGAAGTTAAATATGAATAGACTCCATTTTCTGTTTGTCCTATTTGGCATTGTGGAAAAACAGAGGTTTTGGAGCCAGACCTGGGTATTAATGCTGGTTCTGTCTGCCCTGTGGCCTTGGGCAGATAGATTAACCTTGCTGATCCTTGGTTTCTTCATGTTCACAAGGGCTTGCAAACACTTTCTACCTTATTACCCTCTCTGTCTTGAGGGTTATTGTAGGAAGTACATAAGTAAAGTATCTAGTTAATCATGAGATGTGCAGAAAATGATAACTTCTTTTTTTGTTTGTTTTTCATTAAATTTTTTAGACATATCTATTATTATTTAAATTGAATTTATTGGGGTGACTTTGGTTAATAAAATTATATAGATTTCAGATGTATAATTCTATAATACGTCTTCATATAGTATTGTGTGTTCACTAGCCCAAGGCAAGTCTACCTCCTCCCAACCCCCTTTCCTTCTGTGTCTACGAGTTTTTTGGTTTTTTTTTTTAAATCTCTTTACCTTTTTATACCAGCCCCCACTTCCCTCTGACAGCTGTCAGTCTGTTCTCTGTATCTATGGGTCTGTTTCTAATTTGTTTGTTATTTTATTTATTAGATTCCACATATAAGTGAAATTATACGGTACTTGTGTTTCTCTGACTGGCTTATTTCATTTAGCATAATACTCTCGGTCCATCCATGCAAAGGGTAAGATTTCCTTTTTTATGGTTGAGTAGTACTCCATTGTGTAAATATATCACAGATGTTTTATCTACTCATCTACTCATGGGCACTCGGGTTGCTTCCCTTGCTTGGCTATTATAAATAACACTAGTGGGGAGTGTCCCTCAGCTCGACCTGCACCCTCTCCAATCTGGGACCCCTGGAAGGATGTCCTACTGCCCGTTTACAGGGATCGGGCCTAAACTGGCAGTCGGACATCCCTCTCACAATCTGGGGCTGCTGGCTCCTGGGAGAGAGAGAAAGAAAGAAACATTGATGTGAGAAACTCACCTGCCTGCCAGCTTGCTTGCCCCCAACTTTCCCCCGCTGTCAGCGTACTCGCCCCCAAATCCGCCCCCCCCAGCCTGATCACCCTCAACTGCTCCCTGTACCAGTGTGCTCACCCCAACTAGCCCCCCTGCTGGCCTGCTCATCCCTAACTGCCCCACCCTGATGG
>NW_006383011.1:18693322-18708984 GCF_000327345.1 Myotis davidii | reverse complement strand
ATTTGTTTCCTTTTCTCAGAGAGAGTTAGAAAAATCACAACTCCTTTTATCATAACAGCAGCAAGGGCCATGCCTGTGGGAGGAGGAGCAGGGAACCAGGGCTTCCCCCTTGCTCCTTCCCCGCCCTCCCTCCCTCCATTCCTGCACTGGTCCAGCTGCTATCGCCATCATGGATCCGCTCAACTCAGGCTCTGGCCCCGCCCATGTCCCAGGGAGGAGGATGCGCAGTTTCTTGCAGACATAGAAGCAGCTGTGGAGTAGGGAGGTGGCGGTTATTCCCCTGAGCAGGGGCTGAAGTCCTTGTTGAAGTCTCCACTCCGGAGCCTGCGAGTCCGAGTCCTGGGAGGCTGCGCATTGGAAGCACCACATTCCTTTCAGTAGAAACTGAAGATTGATAGGAGCCTGCCGGCTGAGGGGAAGGACCAGGAGGTCTGCCTTGCACCCATTCGCCAATCCCCAGTCCCGCTTTGCTGATTGCGCCTCCTGAGCCCCGCGCCACCTGGGGCGGGGCCCCCTGTGATCACCGCGCTCTGCCTGAGCCCCATGCTGCCCGGGCCACACACCGGGGCCTGGATGGCGGCTCCCGCTGTCCCGCCCTGCCTATAGTATGCAAATTAGCCACCATCTTTGTTGGCGGTTAATTTGCATATTGCTCTGATTAGCCAATGGGAGGCATAGCGAAGGTATGGTCAATTACTATGTTTGTCTATTATTAGACAGAATAGCCAATGTAAGTAGGGGTATATATATTCTTTCAAATTAGTGTTTTGGGTTTTTTTTTTTTTTTTAAATATATTTTATTGATTTTTTACAGAGAGGAAGGGAGAGAGATAGAGAGTTAGAAACATTGATGAGAGAGAAACATCGATCAGCTGCCTCCTGCACATCTCCTACTGGGGATGTGACCGCAATCCAGGCACATGCCCTTGACCGGAATCGAACCTGGGACCTTTCAGTCCGCAGGCCGACGCTCTATCCACTGAGCCAAACCGGTTTCGGCATGTTTTGGGTTTCTTCGGGTATATTTCCAGAAGTGGAATTGCTGAGTCATAAGGCAATTTCATTTTTAAATTTTTGAGGAAACTTCTTACTTTCTTCCACAGTAGCTGCACCAATCTACATTGCCACCAACAGTGCACAAGGGTCACTTTTCTCCACATCTTTGCCAACACTTGTTTGTTGATTTATTGATGATAGCCATTCTGACAGGCCTGAAGTGATATCTCATTGTGGTGTTAATTTGCATTTCTCTGATGATTAGCGATGTTGAGCATCTTTTCATATCTGTATGTCCTCTTTGGAAAGTGTCTAGTCAGGTCCTTTGTCCATTTTTTAAATTGGATTATCTATGTTTTTAGTGTTGAGTTTTATGAGTTCTTTATAAATTTTGGATATTAAGCCTTTATCAGATGTATCATTGGCAAATATGTTCCCCCATTCAGTGGGTTGTCTTTTTATTTTATTAACTAGAGGCCTGGTGCACGATATTCGTGCACTGGTGGTGGTGGTGGTGGTGGTGGTGGTGGGGAGGTGCCCTGCACCTTCTCCCAGTCCAGGACTCCTTGGGGGATGTCTGACTACCGGGATCGGGCCTAAGCCTAGAGTCAGACATCCCTCTCAGTCTGGGACCCCTCACTTCTTACCACCTGTCTGCAGCGGAGGTGGGAGAGGCTCCTACCACCGCTGCTGTGCTCGCCAGCCATGAGTCCGGCTTCTGGCTGAGCGGCGCTCCCCCTGTGGGAGTGCACTCACCACCAGGGGGCAACTCCTGCATTGAGCATCATCTGCCTCCCTGTTGGTCAGTGCGCGTCATAGCGATTGGTCATTGCGCCATTTGGCCAATTTGCATATTAGCCTTTTATTATATAGGATGGTTTCCTTTGCTGTGCAAAAACTTTTTAGTTTGATGTAGTCCCATTTGTATATTTTTTCTTTTATTTCCCTTGCCCTGAGGAGACAGAGAAAATATTGTTATGAGAAATGTCAGTGAGTGAGAGAAACAGAAACCAATCTGGATTTGATCTATTACTGAGAATTAATTAGGTGCTTACAAAATGATGGAATGGTTGAGGAAACATCCAAGGCTGGGCCTTGGGAGGACTCCCAGAACCATACAGAGAACTAACCCACAGTGGAAGCTGGTTCCTCTGAAACCTTCTTTGGAGCTAAGCTAGCAGCATGCTTTTTCAGTTGCCCCTCACAGCCAGGATGTTGGAAAATGATCATCTGAAAGCCTCAAGTTGGAAAATGGTCACCTGGAAGCCTCAGTCCAGGGTTTTAGAAGTGGTATCCAGAAGCTGCTGACATGCTTTCTTGACACCTAGGAACTTAGAGAATGGATACATTGCTGCATGAATGCCTCACCCTTTTAAGTTTGCTTGCTAATGGCTGAGAGTCTCAGGAAGATGGCCCCTGCGTCATAGCCTCCCAGTACACCTCATGCCAGTTTCCATGCACAACTTGGGAACTGGAACTAGAGCTGGAAATCCCAAACCCAGTCATTTTCAGTGGTCATTCCATGCTCCTTCCAGTAGGTGATTCTTTAGTCATTCAAAATAGAATTCATTTCAGTATGAGCAAATGTCTGTTCTGGGTGCTGGGGATGTTAGCAGTGACCAGACACTGTCCCTGCTCTCAGAAAACCCGAGAGGAGACTTTTAAAGTGAAACCAAGTGCTTTTAGGAAATGATCATTCACAAGTTTGAGTACCTCAGTTGCCTGTTCATTTTATAAAAGAGTAAAGAGAATTGTTTCATGACAGTTTCTCATAGCACGACAGTACAGATGGAAGATTCTTTCTTCAGAGAGATGGAGAGATACATAAAAGGAGAAAATCCTCTTAGATCTGGCCAGTTCTCTTGTTGAGCGAAGGTAGGAGGTATCTTTAATGGCTTCTACTATTGCCCATTTACCATCACCTGTAAGGCTTCCATACATATTCCTTTCCTAAAAAGCCAGGCAGGCATCCGTGGCATAAGGCAAATTCTAGGCGTAATGTCCAGAGGTTCTCTCTTCTTTTCCCTATTATCTTTGTTTTCTTCATCTAAGATGTAGAAGGGGGCTTCTTACTCTTATACCATGTGTGCAATAAACAAAATTTTAAGGCACTGAAGAGGGTTATTTTTCTTCCATTTTTCTTGACATCTAGGTGTGGTTTTCTTCAGTTCTAGAGGACAAAGATGGGGAAAAAAATCATAGCTCGTGTCAAAATTGTCTCTGCATTAGACAACAGATACAAATAATTTTTAAAAAAATAGACTTACAAGTAATCCTGGGATATTGTAAGATATCCATTGTACGCCGAAACCGGTTTGGCTCAGTGGATGGAGCGTCGGCCTGTGGACTGAGGGGTCCCAGGTTCGATTCTGGTCAAGGGCATGTACCTGGGTTGCGGGCACATCCCCAGTGGGGAGTGTGCAGGAGGCGGCTGATCGATGTTTCTCTCTCATCGATGTTTCTAACTCTCTATCTCTATCCCTTCTCTCTGTAAAAAATCAATAAAATATATTTTTTTAAAAAAGATATCCATTATACATTTTGTATATTACATTTTGTAAGATTATACATTTTGTAAGATTATACCGACATTTTGTTTGATTTTAATTTTGGGCAGTCTTTAAGCTTAATTCAGGTGTATTTGCTCTGTGTGTTGGTTATAGATCAGTATAATTTTTTCTGGCCTTTGTTCATAGGCTTTGCATTTTAGTAAATGTCATAGTAACATTGTATATCAAAAGAGATTCTACACTTTCACACTACAAATAGTTTATCTTGGATAAGGAAGAAAAACTAACATTATGATCTCTATGTTTGAGGTGCTATACCAGGTACTCACATACTCATTTTGTCATTTTAATGTTTACAGTTAAAATTTGTTAATTTATGTTATTACTGCTGTTTCTATAGTGGCCCAAAGAGAAGTCAGTAACTTACCAAAAACCATAGCAATGTTAAGTGGAATTAGAATTGAACTTTTTGAGGGTGGTGCCCCCAGTCTTCTTACCATCTGTTGCCATTTTCTTTACATTGTGGGGACTTAAATATTTGCTAATGAATGTCTCAAAAGCTCCTGCCTTTCTAATACAGGGAGGAGCCTTTTCTATCAGTTCAACCTTTAGTAATATTTTCTTTTCTAATTTCCCTCTTCCCCAAGTTCAGAGTCTTCTTTAATAATAAAAAAAGAGATAATAGGATACCTCCATTTACAAGTGCAGCCCCATATCTGCCTGATTTGTCTACCACCAGGAATCTGAGTGCTACTAAGAGAATTAAAACTCCTCTCTGGGAAAAGCAGGCCTGGCTGCGTCATTTCTCTCTTTGGCAGGAGGCAGGGAGGCCGACTGGATGTCATTTTGTCTTCAGTCATGGATCTTCAGCATCACAGTTTTCCTCCAGAGGATTCATCTGGGTCAGCAACCTCACTTCTTTTGCTTACACAACCTTGCAGATGCTACACTTTTTACCATATGACATGGCTCTCAGTGTGCACAAAGTTGGAGCCATGGACTGGGACCCCCGTACTGTTGGGGATATAGACTTTGAGGGCTTGATATTGACATCCAGGCTGAATCCTAGAATGTAGATGGCCAACCTTTAGTAATAATGTACAAATAAATGAAATAAGTTGCATTGCTTTATATATGTTGGTATCTCTCCCATCACTTCATGTAGAGAGCCATTTGGCTTAAAACACTTCCCTCTTTTCGTACTTACGTTCCCCATTTTCAGGTCATAATACTTAGGTCCCATTATATCAGAAAAAGTATTAAGACAAAAATCAGGGCGGGAGGTATACTACAAAGGGCAAAGAATGCCCCATGTGCCTTTGGGAAGCACAGCCCCACGAGACCAGTAGTTGGTGCTGTCTTGTGCTTCTCTTCCATGGGGAATAACGAGTCCGCACCATGTGCCTTTCCTGGAACATGTTTCTCTATCACCTGCCTCCACCACTATCACCGTCCGCATATTGGCAAGGGGTGAATAGGTACGGGTGAGCTGGAAGAGCTGTTTTACTTTGTACATGCAGCAGTTACTGGTAGGAAAACATCGATTGGTGGTCTCCCTCAGGCACCCAGATGGGGGATCAGACCCACAACCTGGGCCTGTGCCCTGGATGGGAATCGAACCAGTGACCTTTCTGTGCACGGAACAACACTCAAGCAACTTAGCCACACAGGCCAGAGCTCCCTGACTATTTTCATTCAGCACCATACTCGTGGCATCTCTCTATGCTATTGCTTGTTATTAGTTGTTCTTTTTTCTGGCCCAGTAGTATTCATTCTCCTATTAATGGGCATTGAATGATTTCTAGTTTTTGGCTTCTATGAAAAAAAGCTGCTGTGAACATTCTTGTGAAAGTCTTTTGGTGTACTTAAGCTCTCATTCCCCCTGATAAATACATAGGAGTGAAATTGCTGGTTTATAACAGGCTTAACATGTCAAATTGACTTCAGCATTATTGCCAAAAAGTTTTCCAAAATGGTTAAACCCATTTTCACTGTCTCAGTTTGAACGTATGGAAATTACATTCAGTTTATGTTCTTGATAAGATTGGTAGTTTCAGTCTTTGAAATTTTAGCCATTATGAGACCACAGGTTTTCTTTTAGTAGGCCAAAGCATAACGCTTAGGTTGAGTAATATGCGGGCTAGGTGACCAGCTATACTGGTTTGCCTGGTACTGAGGGGTTTTCTGACCGTAGGAATTTCAGTTTTAAAACCAGGACAGTTCCAGCCACCCTGAATAAGGTTCTCTGCTGATTTAGTCAGCAGGATGTGAAGGTAAAAGCAGGAAATTCATAGTCAAGCCAAGCCCAAGTACTGATAAGGAGCTGGGCAAGCTGTACCCACTCTTGTATTTTCTTGTTTAAAAAGACAGGGACCCACCCACTCCACCCCTTTCCCTTCAGGTCTCGCCTTAAAACTGTGTTTCTTTAGGAAGGCCTCTCAGGATACGGTAGTCTCCTCTGTCATACTTCTGGAGCGCCTTACATAATTTACAATATTTATGACACTTGGAAATGTATATTCTTGTTTATAATCCTGGGTCAAGTGCAGTTTTTATCAGGGCAGGACTTTTTGTCTTCCTCACAGAATATCCCCAGAACACATTGGTAGGCACTTCAATAAATTTTTTTTTTCTTTTGGGAGTGGGATGGGGTTTGGGGAGGAAATAGGTGAAACAAATGGCAGGGCAGGTTACTGGGAGATGTTCTTCAGCCATGAAAGTTTTGATCCAAATAGTGGTTGAAAGTTCTTGAGTGTTGTGTTTTTTTTAAATCAAAGCAGGGGAGAAATGTGAGTTGTGTCCATATGAATTGGAGAGGATGATGGTCTGGTGGTGCTGTAAAATTTGGTTATTTCTAATCCTTTGATTTTGTTTCTTAAGTTTTAAAATTGATAGCAAATGGAAAAATGCATGGTGACATGTTAAGCCTGTATAAAATTCCAGATGGAATTTGACGATATTACAAGATTGGGCAGCCTTTGCCAGATGCAGTATTCTTTGAATACATAAATGTAAAGCAGAAATAGCTTAAATTTCTGATGGGATCCTAATTTGCTAGAGAACAAGATATGAGTCATTGGATCTCACACTGTGAAGATAAAATTTCTGAGCCAGGTTTCTTAAACCCAATAAAGTAAAAACCCTTGCTTCAGCCAGTTTGTTTTTAATTTCATGTTAGACTTTCAGTTAATACATCTTTTGCATAAGTTCCTGAATACGTTTTAGGGGGTCTGTGAGGACAAAATAATTTTCATAATAATATTAAGTTGCCATTTAATTTTTTCATCGATTTTCTCCTGAGTACAATAGCGGAGTTTGTCCAGAGGCTCTATGACACATGATAACATCATTACCCTTATGATAATGGATTATGTGCTTGTGATTTCTTGCGTTTCAAATATTTCTCCATTTTAATTTCTAATATGGTATTGGTAGATATAACTCATATAAACAAAAGTTCTTTGAGGTCTTTGATAGGATTTGAGAGTATAAAGCATCTTGAGATTAAAAAGCTTGACAATAATTGGTATAGGTGTTCTGCCAAAAAAAGTTTTAAAATTAGTGTTTTATAAAATGACTAGAGGCTCCGTGCATGAAATTCACTTGGAAGAGGGAAGTGCACCTTCCTTGGGGGAGCCCAGCCTGCACCTTCTTGCAGCCTGGGAGCCCTTGGGGGACTGCTGGCTTAGGCCCGCTCCCTGCGGGAAAAGCTCCCGCCACCGCCACTGCGCTTGCCAGGTGTGAGCCCGGCTTCTGGTGCACTGACCACCAGCGGGCAGCTCCTGCATTGAGCGTCTGCCCCCTGGTGGTCAGTGCATGTCATAGTGACCAGTCGTTCTGCTGTTTGGTCAATTTGCATATTAACCTTTTATTATATAGGATTCTTAATGCCTAACTGGCCTGACTCTACCCCAGAGTTTCTAAATCAGGATCTCCATGGAGGGATCTGGATATCTGTTTTTGTTTGTTTACAAAAAGTGAAAACATTTTTGATTTGTTTTAATTTTAATAAGATTTGCCTTCTAAATTAGGAGCCATTGTTTTAGGAGATAGAAATAGTTATCCAAATGTCAAAGAAAATCATATTAAATTTTACTTAAAAAAGTAATAGCAGTTTTTTTTCTGTAGCACTGTTAGTCACTGTGCTGAGCAATTTATATATGAGGGAGGAATTAAGTACACATTTCATAGATGAAGAAACTGAGGATTAAAAAGAATAAATACTTTGCCCAATGTCACCCAAATAGGCATGTGTGGTGCTAGACTTTGAATTCAAGTGACTCCAAAGCCTAGTCTCCCATCCACCCTGTTAGATTTTGAAAGAATTGGGGAAAGCATCAGAATGAAATGTGAAAAGTAGAACCCCTTTGAACAGTAACTTTATACACACCCACACACACACATATTTTATTGATTTTTTTTACAGAGAGGAAGGGAGAGGGATAGAGAGTTAGAAACATCGATGAGAGAGAAACATTGATCAGCTGCCTCCTGTACACCTCCTACTGGGGAGTGCCCACAACCAAGATACATGCCCTTGACCGGAATTGAACCTGGGACTCTTCAGTCCGTAGGCCAACGCTCTATCCACTGAGCCAAACCGGTTAGGGCTGAACAGTAACTTTTTGATGGTTACTTTGTTCACTGTTTTATGCCATAACTTTGTGAGTCTGTCCTTGTACCCACTGACTTGAGCATTAGCTGATAGTTCTTGATAGTCTGCAATGAACGTTTCTTGAGGTTCCATCTCTCTTACCTCACAAGTAAACAGCATGGATGCAAAGATAAATGACCCATCTTTGTTCTCAAGGGACTCAGTGAATCAGATGACTGTAGTGCAAGGCATATTGTACCTTAAGCACCTTAAACTTTCTTGAGTGCTGCTTTGTAGCAGAGAGGAGAGGCCTCCTCCAGCTGGAGATTGACAGGAGCCTCGTGGATCAGGCACTGAAATGAAATCTCAGAGGCTTCTTCCAGCTTTACAATTGATCTCCTTACTATTGTTCACTTTTCATCCATTTAAATATTCTCCCTGTTTATCTCAGGCATTTCTTTATAGAAATAGTTGACTCTTAGTTGTTTCCTGTTTGTGTTTTTGATAATCCTCACCCGAGAATATTTTTTCATTGATTTTTAGAGGGAGTGGAAGGGAGAGGGAGAGAGAAATATCAATATGAGAGAGAAACATTGATTGGTTGCCTCCTGCACATGTCTGCAACCAAGGTATGTGCCCCTGACCAGAATTGCTTCAATCTGGGGGCTGATGCTCTATCCATTGAGCCAAACCTGTTTATGATCTCCCAAGATGAACCACTTTAATATTCTACTAGAGGCCCAGTGCATGAATTTATGCATGGAGGAGGGGGGAGGCGAAGAGAGGGAGGGTGTGAGGGACTGCAGGAGGTTGGCCGGGGGGGAAGGTATCATGGGAGGTTGGCTGCCGGCTCCAAAGGAGGGAGCTGGCCCTCGGCCCCCTTGGGAAAAGGGCTGCGTCTGCCGCCACCCACCCCAGTTCCCTGTCCTAGCATGGGGCCCGAAGGCCCCGGGTGGGGTCAGGAGAGGAGGCTACGGTCGTCTGGCCAGACACGGAAGGAATGGGTGCTGGACATCGATGCCGCCCTGCCACCATGCGGTTCCCTGCCTCCGCCCCCCCCCCCATTCCCTCACTGCCGCGCTGCCACCCTGGGGGGCAGGTGGCCCCCGGGGAGGGAGAGGACAGGAGCGAGACAAACCCTTGGTTTGAGGGCTGACTTTCAATAGATTGTAGTGAGGGAACTGCTCTGCTACATAAGAAACCCTGACCCAGAAGCAGGTTGTGTACAAATGGTTTAGTGCCAGGGGCTGCTGGCGGGTGGCTGGTTGCAGGGAGGGACCATGGGCTGTTGGCTGGCCGCGGGAGGTTGGCTTGGGAGTGCACTGACTACCAGGGGGCAGCTCCTGCATTGAGTGTCTGCCCCCTGGTGGTCAGTGTGCATCATAGCGACTTGCCGACTGGTCGTTCTTGTTCGGTCGTAGTGGTCGCTTAGGCTTTTATAAATATAGTAGGAGCCCAGCACATGATTCGAAATCGCGCGGTGCCACCCACTCCCTCTCTGGCCTGTGAAGCAGCCATGGCCGCTGCTGATCAGGCCCTCCCCCAGCGCAGGTGCATGGAGGCCCCTGCCGGCCCGCCCCCAATGCTGGTGTGCAACCTCCTCCTGTCCTGTTGACCCGTTATGGTGTCCCGGTTAATTAGCATATTTCTCTATTTTATACTGTGTGTGTGTATGTGTGTGTGTATAGCTAGCTAGCTAGCTAGCTAGCTAGATTTTTTTTCCTCTTGGAAACCAACATTTATTTGTGTATTTATAAATATGTAAATTTATTGGTATTTAGTTTAGAAATTGATTGTTATACAGAATGCCAGTTGAAATTTATGTTTTGTTGTGATGATAGAAAGAGATGAAGAGAAGTGAGATATAGTAAAGAAATGATTATCAGCTGTGGTGATTATCCCCATTAAAGAAGGAAATCCACAGTTTAATGTGGATTAGAGGTGTTATCTTTCTGTTGGGTCCTACTCACTTTTTATTTTAAAGTATTTTTAGTAAGCAGAAAAGAGAATAATGAATTACTAATTATGAACCTACTAGTTAACTTTGTCTTCTTAGTATTTTGACATTTATTTCATATTCTTATAGTGCTGTGTGTATCCCTCCCCAACTCCATTCCCTTCCTAGTTTCCCCATAGGTGAATTGCTGTACTACCTTTGGTGGTTTTTTTTCCCTATTCATGTTTTTATACTTTTGCTACATATATGTAGTATTTATATAGAGCATTGTTTTTGCATTAAAAAATGTTATTGTGTATATATGTCCTTCCGCAGATTGCTGTTTATTGCTTAGTATCAAGTTTTGAGATCTATGTTAGTGTGTGAATTCACTTATTCATTGTAAGCTACTGAGTGGAATTCCATTACATGACTATACAGTAGTTCCCCCTTATCCACGGTTTCTCTTTTCAAAGATTCAGTTACCTGCAGTTAATCATGGTCTGAAAATATTAAATGGAAAATCCAGAAATAAACAGTTAATGAATTGTAAATTGCGCACAGTTCTGGGTAGTATGGTGAAATGTCACACTGTCCTGCTCCGTCCCCCCTTGGATGTGAATCATCCCTTTTGTGTAGTGTATCCACGCTGCATATGCCACCTGTCCATTAGTCACTTAGCAGCTGTCTTGGTTATCAGATCGAGTATATTGCAGTGTTTTTATTCAAATAACCCTTGCATGCCACATAACTTTTATTATAGCATATTGTTATAATTGCTCTATTTTATAGTTAGTTACTTGTGTTAATCTCTTATTGTGCCTCATTTGTAAATTAAATTTTATCATGGTATGTATGTGTAGGAAAGGAAACATAGTGTAGATAGGGCTTGGTACTGTCTACGTCTTCAGGCATCCACTGGAGGTCTTGGAACATATCCTCATTGATAAGGGGGCACTACTGTACTGAAACTCATTCTTTCTTCTTTTGACTCAGCATTTCATTTGCCCTCCCACCCCCCTTTTTCAGGTTTAGCTTTTTTCTTTTTGATATAATTCACATATATCATTCACCCTTTAAAAAGGTGTACAATTAATGGTTATTACTATAATCACAGATTTGTGTAACCATAGCCATTATTTAATTCCAGGACATTTCACCACTCCAAAAAGAAACCCATACCCATTAGCAGTCCACTCCCCCATTTCTCCCTCCATCCGTCCTCTATTAACAACAAATCTGCTTCCTATCTCTGTAGATTTGTCTATTTTGGACTTCTCTTATAAATGGAATCATAAAATATGTAGTCCTTTGTAACTTTTACTTTCGTAATGTTTCTTTAGTATGTCTCAAGGTTCATCCATGTTAAAGCATAAATCAACACTTCATTCCTTTTATGGCCGAATAATATCCCATTATATGGATGTACAATATCAGTTTACCCATTTTATCAATTTGGGTTGTTTCTACTTTTTGGCTCTTATGAATAATGCTGTCAACATTCATTTACAGGTTTTTCTGTTGATATATGTTTTCACTTTTGGGTATATACCTAGGAATGGAATTGCTTGGTCATACAGTAACTGTCTGTAACTGCTAAACTGTTTTACAATGCAGCTACACCATTTTACATTCCCACAAATAATGTACAGAGATTTTTAATTTCTCTATTTTTCAAATGCTTCTTATTTTTTATTATAGTCATTCTAGTTGGTGTGAAGTATCTAAAGTTTTGATTTGCATTTCGCTAGTAACTGATGATGTTGAACATTTTTTCATGTATTTATTTGCCATTTGCACATCTTAGAGAAATATTTATTCTCATCCTTTGCCCATTATTTCATTGGGTTGTCTTTTTATTCTTGAATTATATAAGAGTTCTCTCTATATTCTGGGTACTTGACACTTATCAAATACATAATTTGTAAATATTTTCTCCTGTATTTCTTTGCTTTCTTGATAGTGCCCATTTAAGCATAAAGATTTTAATATTAATTTCAATTTATCTATTTTTTCTTTGGTTGCTTATGCTTTAGGGTCCACAGTGAATAAACCATTGCCTAGTCTAAGGTCATAAAGATTTATACCTGTGTTTCATTGTAAGAACTTTCTAGTTTTAGCTCTTACATTCAGGCCTTTGATTCGTTTTGACTTAATTTTTATATATGGTGTGAAGGTCCAACTTTATTCTTTCCATGTGAATATCCAGTTGTTCTTAGCACCATTTCTGTAGAAAACCTTATTCACTCCCCCAGTGAATTATCTCTTGTCCAAAATTAACCATAAATGCATGGACTTATTTCTGGACTCAGTCCTATTTCATTGATCTATATTGTATGTCTAGACTTATACCAATATCACATGGTCTTGGTTGTTGCAGCTTTAAAGTAAACATTGAAATCTGAAAGTGTGAGTTCTCTTAAGTTTTTCCCCCCAAAAGTTATTTTGGCTATTCTGGGTTGCTTACATGTTCATAAGAAATTTAGGATTACTTTGTCAGTTTTTGGAAAAAAGGCAGTTTGAATTTTGGTAGGATTGCATTGAATCTGTAGATCAATTTGGGGAGTATTGCCACCTTAGCAATATTAAGTCTTCCAGTCTGTGAACATAATCTTTCCATTTATTTGGTTCTTCTTTAATTTATTTTAATGATACTTAGAGTTTTTAGTTTACAAAATTTGTCTTTTGTCAAAAATATTTCTAAGTATATTTTTCCTTTCGGTGCTATTGTAAATGAAATTGTTTTCTTAATTTAAGTTTTAGATTAAGTTTTGTTCATTGCTAGTGATAGAAATAGAATTGATTTTTGTTTATTGATCATTTGCCTCTAGACTGCCAAACATTTTTTCTCTTCATTTAGGTAGTTCCCTGAAATCGCAGCTGTCATGAAAATTCTTCTAATTTATTCAACTTGTTTATTCCTTTTTTGAGGATTTTTTTTTTTTCTTAACAGGCAGGCTTGAGTTACCAAGCTATTTTCAGTCCAGTAATATGTCTTCAAACATTTGGGTACTTGTTAAATGCCTCTGTAAACAAATTGTTAACCACCTGCTTTTCTGTGCGGCCTGCATGAGCTAATATGTTATCACTGTGGGCAGATACTTCATTAAACTAGAGATCTAGGGAGCTGGAGAATAACTTGTGGAGAATTCTCCTCCTGCCAGCTCCCGCTCCCTGCTTCATCCCTCCCAACTAATAGAGAGGAATTACAATTCTGGTCTGTTCTGAAAAACACCCGGTTTCTGGTCCAGGACTTACTCCTCTTGCTTACGTTCTGTCCCTCGTTGTTCAGTTGATACATTGCTTAGTCGCCTACTCTGGTCTTACACATGTCACGTGCCCAATCTCTAAAGCTTTGCCTGAGGCCCTGATTGTAATCTGCTGCTGAGATTGATCTCCCATATCCCATGGCTGATGCTTTGGTGTTCTGGACGATACTCAGCTAGTTTTATTTCTTCTCTGACGGTGCCTCTTAGACATTATTTGTGCTGGCCTTATCCCATCCCCTCTCAGCTTGCAAGTGTAATTAGTGTTAGTGAGCTTTAGGCCATGCTTTCTTTCTCATCCTGCAGTCTAAAACTTTGCAATTTGTGGAGCCTTGATGGGTCATGCAGTTATATGGCACATGCAGTGTTAAGAATAGTGATATTTATATGCCCCTTAAAACTTCATACAATCCCTTTTGTGCAGGTTTCTCCTGTACTCTGTCTCCCCTCCTTGCCCCAGTGCCTTCTTGCTAGTAAAGTGTAATTTTGTGTGTGATCTTTGCTGGTGCTAATAATGCCAGTGCACATAGTTTTCTACTGGTGAAATGTTGTTACACTTGAAAGTAAATGGCTCTTTTAGTGCTGTATTTTTCTTTGAGTAGCTCATTAAAAAGAAAATTTAAGAATTTTAAATAATTTTATTATTTTTTTGAGCTAGGTGAATCTTTATAAATCAGTTTTTCAGGTTCATTTTCCATTCCGAGCTTTAAAAATTTGGAAGTAGAAAAGATCTGACACTTAGCCCATTCATTACCCTCACACATTTCAAAAGATCTGCCACAACTAGCGGATTATATGTGATAAAAATCTTTTTATGGTCCAGGGTCCATAAATAAGTATTAAGAATTGTGAGGAAGAGAAAAGTGTTGTGTGTTTGTTGCCAATCAGTGTCTCAAAATTAAGGCATTAGAGGCCTGAACTTGAGTTCTACTTTCTGTGTGAAGAGTGATCCCTCCTCCCCACCTTGGCTCACACTTGGTGCCTCAATGCTCCTGCTATTCCCATAGATGTACACGTCTGATCTAGGTAAGGTTGCAGAGGATCTGTGAGCCCCTAAGAGATAATTGTATTTAAAAAAATTTTTGTATCTAAAATTATTTGTGCCGAAACCGGTTTGGCTCAGTGGATAGAGTGTCGGCCTGCGGACTGAAAGGTCCCAGGTTCGATTCTGGTCAAGGGCATGTACCTGGGTTGCGGGCACATCCCCAGTAGGAGATGTGCAGGAGGCAGCTGGTCGATGTTTCTCTCTCATCGATGTTTCTGACTCTCTCTTTCTCTCCTTTCCTCTCTGTAAAAAATCAATAAAATATATTTAAAAAAATAAAAAAATAAAATTATTTGTGATTATATCTGTAAATAACATTTGGTCAGTTTTTTTCTTTAAAAAGAGTATTAGCCTGGCTGGTGAAGCTCAGTGGTTGAGCATCGACCTATGAGCCAGGAGGTCATGGTTCGATTCCCAGTGGTGGCACATGCTGGGGTTATGGGCTAGATTCCTGGTGTGGGCCTGCAGAAGACAGCTGATCAACGATTCTCTCTCATCACTGATGTTTCTATCTCGCTTTCCCTCTCCCTTCCTCAGTAAAATAAAAGAAAGTATTAAATAGTGCTTTTTAAAAATCTGATGTAAAACTTTGTCTTCTGTCTTCCATCACTTCCTTCCAACCCTGCTTCCCAAAGGCAAACACTTTGAATTGTTTCTTCTTATTAATGTTTTGCTCATTGCTTGTCTCCAATACCTTGAATAGTGCCTGTTTGGACACCTAATATCTCTTGGTTGAATGAATGAAAGGTTGTCCTTTCTTTGTTTCCATCATGATAGTTTATTATGCAACTAGTTGCCTAGTGCATGAAATTCGTGCACATTAAAAGGGGATTAATTAGAGGAAATATTTTAATATTGCTATTTGCCCTTTCTCTATAATAGAAGTGTCAGAGATGAAAGAAAATTAGTAAAATGTATATGAAAATCTTCTTCCTGTCAGAGTCTGGGGCACACCACAGGACCTAGAGTCAAGTCCCCACGCACCCACCTCAAAATCGCCCAAGACCCAGACCTGGCCTGCCTTCCGTCCCCCATTGGGCTAGATCCAGACCCAGCTGGTCCCACCCTTGTCAAGCCCTGCCGGGCAGGGGTTGCAGCCTCAGGTCTCCTGGTTCGCAGCCTGGGCGGAGGGCATGGCCTGAGGGTCCCCTGTCAAGCCCTGCTGGGTGGGGGGCATGGCCTGAGGTCCCCTGGCCTAGTGTCAAGGCGGGAGGTGCGGCCTGAGGCCTCCTGTCAAGCCCTGCTGGGCGTGGGGTGTGGCCTAAGGTTCCCCCTCAAGCCCTGCCAGGTGGGGGGTGTGGCCTGAAGTCCCCTG
>NW_006383011.1:18674457-18693303 GCF_000327345.1 Myotis davidii | reverse complement strand
CCCCCCACCCCCGTGGGTGCTGCCATCTTTGTAGTGGAGTGGTTGTCAATTTGCACATTCCCTCTTTATTATAAAGGATTGTGAGTTGAATATCAGTTTTCCTCTTAGATAGCATTGCTCTACCATCTTATCATACAATGTTGCTGTTCACCTGTGATTCCACTAAGTCTAGTTTTTTTGCACATGACCTATGTTTCCTTTCTGCAAATTTTTGTGATCTTCTCATATTAGCACATAAAACATTAATTATGCTGGGAATAAAATCTAGACATTCATCTTGCTCAGTAAGGGGAAATTTTCTTGAATCATTTCTTTGAGAGGTCTTCCCTCTCCCCTGTCCCCCTAAGAAAGGTAAAGAAATATGTTTTCTCTGCTGGTTCTTTCTGGAATTTTATTACTGGGATGTTGAACTTCATGAATGTTCTTTATTTTATTTTTTAAAACTTTATTATTATTATTAATTTATTTATTTTTAATCCTCACCCCAGGATATTTTTCCATTGATTTTTTTTTTTTTTTAGAGAGAGTGGAAGAGAGAGGGAAAGACAGAGAGAAACATTGATGTGAAAGAAACACATCGATTGGTTGCCTCCTGCCTGTGCCCTGACTGGGGTTTGGACCAGAGAGGAGCCTGCAACTGAGGTACATGCCTTTGCTGGAATTGAACCCGGGAGGGACCCTTTGGTCCACAGGCCAATGCTTTATCCACTGAGCCAAACGGCTCGGGCAGTGTTCTTTATTTTAAAAAAATCTTTAGTTATTTATCACTCTGTCTTAATGTTGTAATTTCTGGGAGATTTTCTTAGTGTTACCTTCCAATCCTTCTATTAGTTTTTTATTTGTGTTTTCTAATTTGAAATGTGTTATCCTATTTCTTGTTTTCTGATTATTCTCTCTTTTTAAAAAATCCTCACTTGCAGATATGTTTCTGTTGATTTTTAGAGAGAGAGGAAGGGGGGAAGAGAGAGAGGGAGGGAGAGGAGGGGGGGAGGAAGGGAAGGGGGGAGAGAGAGAAAGAGAGAAACACAGAGACAGAGATATCAATGTGAGAGATAAACATTGATCTGCTGCCTCCTGTATGGGCCCAACTCTGCAACCTTGGTATGTACCCTGACCAGGAATGAAACCCCGCGAGCCTTTGGTGCATGGGAAAATGCTCCAACCAACCGCCACCCCAGCCAGGACTGACTATTCTCTTTTTAAATGGAGTGTCCTGTTGTTACTGTTTTGTAGACAGACTTCCAACCCTTTCCTCTTGTTATTTAGCTTTTGCCCCACTATTTCTCCCAACACTTGGTATCTTTTCTGAGCTACTCTGCCAGGGCCCATCTGCCATTTTTAAATTGCAGTTTTTCTTCTTCCTTTGAAGCTATGTAACTTAATTTTATGATTGTAATTCAAATGAAAAGCTAAATATGTAAATTTAACATTAATTATATGAAGAAAATATTGAATGAAAGTTTTTTTGTCTCTCTTAATATCCAAATAGATATTGTGCTTTGTAATAATGAATTCTTTGAATTTTATTTGTGTAGAAGAAATTGAGGAAGAATCTGAAACAACCATTGAGGCTGACTTGACTGATAAACAGAAACATCAGTTGAAACATAGGGAACTCTTTTTGTCTCGCCAATATGAATCTCTGCCTGCAACACATATCAGGTAAGAACTTTTTAAGAAGTCGTTAGTATTCAATAATATCATGACAATTAAAAAACACTCCAAGCAACCTTCTTTGAGGCATTTTCCAAACTCTGCTCACGATCTTGCTCAAATTAGTTTACTAAATACTTCATAATGGAATCTTATCTTGAAAATTTATAGTGTGTCTTTGCATATTAAAGCCCTGAGAATGTTCTGCAGTAAAGTAACCACGTAGCTTTATTTTAATCCTGACTTTCCCAACTTATTTGGATTTCTATTAGCATCCTGTATAAAAGTGTCCAGGAGAGCCGAAGCCGGTTTGGCTCAGTGGATGGAGCGTCGGCCTGCGGACTGGGGGGTCCCGGGTTCGATTCCGGTCGGGGGCATGTGCCTGGGTTGTGGGCACATCCCCAGTGGGAGATGTGCAGGGGGCAGCTGATCGATGTTTCTCTCTCATTGATGTTTCTAACTCTCTGTTCCTCTCCCTTCCTCTCTGTAAAAAATCAATAAAATACATTAAAAAAAAAAAAGTGTCCAGGAGACATCCTGCATTTTGGGAAGTGCTGGTCTTTTCCAGAGTCCTAGAACATTACAGAGTCACTGGAGGCCCAGTGCATGAAATTTGTGTACGGGTGTGGTCCCTAGGCCTTGCCAGAGATTGAAGCATGAATGTCTAGCATGGAAAGGCAGGTCCCAGCTGACCTCTGGGCCCTGGGCAGCAATTGGGCCCCCAGGCCCCAGTGCGCCCCTCTCCATCTGAGTCATCGGGCTCCCGCCCAGCTCCCTCAGTGCCTGGGAGCCGGGTGGCAGCCCTGCCCCCTGCTGCCGCCACTGGTCGCTGTGATTGGCGGGGCGATTGGGCCCCACTGGCACCTGCCTTCGCCTGGTGCCGCCTGCTCACCTGCCCCACCATCCTGCCATGGTCCCGCTCTTGTTGGGGCCCATTGAGGCCAGCAGTGCCTACACTGCTGCCAGCATCGTGTTGCCGACCCCCACCATGTTCTGCGCTGCTCCCTTGTGGTCAGTGCACGTCATAGCAAGCAGTTGAACTCCCGGTCGAGGGGACACTTTGCATATTAGGCTTTTATTATATAGAATAGGATTAGAGTCCAAGAAGTAGGACCCAAGCTCTGGTTCTTAGGGCAGGTGACCTTTGATCCTGTAGAGTATATGGCCTTTTATTTTTCTTTTGAGGACCTCTGGGCTAAAAACTTTATATTCTTTATTACTTACTTGCATTTGCTTTGTGCATTAATAGGTTGTAAAAGTGGGAAAATTCAGTCTTGGTTTGTAGTTTGGGAAGTTGTGGAGGCGGGATGGTGGTTTTATATGACCTGCTGATAGTGGTATCATTTAAGCAGACATGGTTAAGCTGTTTCTCACTGTGGTTTATAATAGGTGCATCTTGGAGGTGTAACAAAATGTGTGAACTAAAAAAAGAGGTATTTACACACTTTTAGGATCAGGAAAACTTGGGGAGTTGGCATTTACTCAGCCTTTGAGATACTATGGGACATTTTTCAGGTAGAGGGAAACAGGTGAGCTTAGATGTGCAGGGAGCAGAATGTGTCCAGGGTGATAGGTGTGAGAAAATGCAGTGTTTCTGTCTCTTGAGGTAAAGAAATTCCTTCAACTCTTGTTCACAATCTTTATTTACTTTATTCAGTTCTCTTAAAAACTATTAATATAAGGAGTAAAATATGTTATATGTCAACTATTTATTTATTTCAGTAATTGCCCCTCCCTCCTCTTTAGCCTTCAATTCAGTATTGTATTTAAATCTGCCTTTTTGGGATTAAACAGGTTTGATGTGGTCCTTCTAACCACACACACACACACACACACACACACACACACACACACGCGCGCGCTCGCGCTCATGCACCTCAGCTCCAAGGGCCTCTTTTTAGAGTAGACATAGAGATCTTCTAAGGTAGGAAATGTATGACAAAGATACTGTAATTCTTTTCCCCCCAATTCTTTTAAGAAATGTTTTGATAACCCCCTCAATATAAGTTAACATATTGTTGCTTTATTTAGTTTTTTTTTTTTAAAGGAATACTGTGTTTAGATCGGCTATAGTTAGTATATTCTGTGTGAATTAGGTCCTTTTCTGAAAAAGATAATTAGGCCAGATAAGTTGGATAGTCATTTTACCCACCAATTAGGGGTATTTCAGGAATTAGGAGAGTAAGTTAATTTTTGCTCAAAAAGATAAAATGTGAAAACCGTTAATCATTTTCTTACAGATGTATGTAACTAATAAATGCTAAAGAGCCATATGAATTGATTATTTAATTGGAAGAAGCTAGAATATAAAAATTCATTTTAAGCTCAAGAAGTTATGTGGCCAGTTTTAAAAATCTTGCCAGTACAAGAATGTGACAAATGGTTTTTAAAATGTAACCAAAACACACAAGTATATTTTTAATTTACCCTCCTGATAGCTTAGAATCTGTTTACAAGTAATGCTAGTTTCCTTTAACAGATTGCTTGGAAGGGAAAAAGTGATGTGTTTTTCATCTTTCATAAGGACTGAGAGAGTATATTGAAACATAATTATCAAGACACCGTTGAACATAGAAATTACATGGTATATGTGATCAGTCACTGTTGAACCCATTTCCTGAGAATATTCCAGATTGGGTAGTTTACTAGGTGCTTGGTAAGTAAGACAAGGTCCCTATTTTATCAGGTGGCAATTCTTTTGAATTAAGATGGAGACACAGGCATTTGGGGCTTTGTTTTCTTCCCCAAATTAAAAGGGACATCTGTAGCTTTCACCTTTGAACAGCTGAATGGGGTTTGGGGCAGTCTCTGGCCAAAACATGGAGTCGTGCTGCCCAGCCCTCATGCTGATGTGGAACAAGTGCACGTTGAATGCGATCTGACATTTTGCTCCTGTTGAAGTCATGCCCTATCTATTTTGCTATAACAGAAGGAAATTACTGGAGCCCCGTTGTTGTTTGGCAGCAAAGAAGGCTCATTGGGTGAATACTGGCTTTTTAGCCTCAGGGACATTATATGTGCCCAGATTTTCCTTGTGCCATGTGGAGCATAGGAGAAAACCTGACTGAGGTATTCCTGAGGTTCTTTGTAATTTGTGAGCTATAATACTGTAGTTTGAGATGCTATGAGCTTCTCAGAATGACAGGGAAGCAACTCTTTGTTCCTTCTGATTCCCTGATTCCACTGGAAGAGAGAGATCCGGACAGTTCTGGGTAGGGTTAGTGATTCAGCTCTTTTTGTGAAATACATAGGACTTGAGCAATGAGAATGCTTTGGGAACTTTTTTGTTTTGACAAAGGGAAGAGGCAGCATGCTTCACACACAGTGTCTTAGGCCATTAATAATAAATTATATATGCTGCATCCATTTTATAAAGCACTATAAAATGGATTGTTAATGCCAGCTACGAGACCTGTTGTAAGTATATATAATACTATATTCAGTCATATACAGCCCATGTTTATTGAACTTGGCTTTTAAAATATCTAACATTTATTGAACCTTTATGATCACTGTTATCCCACTTGCTTTACATATATCTTATTTAATCCTCACAATGACTTGATGAAGTAGGTCCTGTTATAACCCCCATTTTACAGATGAGGAGACTGAAGCACAAAAATGTTAAGTAATTGTCAGACTCACAGCTTTTTTTAAAAAAAATTATTTTTATTGATTTCAGAGAGGAAGGGAGAGATAGAAACATCAATGATGAAAGAGAAGCATTGATTGGCTGCCTCCTGCACGCCCCATACCAGGGATTGAGCCTGCAACCAGGCATGTGCCCTTGACCGGAATTGAACCCAGGACCGTTTAGTCCACAGGCCAACACTCTATCCACTGAGCCGAACCAGCCAGGGCTGGACTCACAGCTTTTAAATGGCAGATTCAGAAATTGAACCCGGACTGCCTGGTTGCAGAGGTACAGCATTATGATGTGTACATGACATCAGGCATGGAAAGAAGCTATTCATAACTTGGTGACTAGGTAGGCTCACCCTATAATTCCTCCACCCAACAGCACCAATATTTTGGTGTATCATTAATACCTTTTCTAATCTTAAGTGTATTTGTTGGACTTTGGCCACAAGTTGCTGGAATTTACTTGGAATGACAATGTGTAGCTTCTTCTCTTGCTAAATAGTGCTTATTCTTCTGCACCACTATGTCATCTTTGCTCTTTCTAGCTTCGTTGATTTGTTTTTAAATATGTGAGAAATATGGTTGGAAAATGAGTGATGGAACAGCAGGAGGAGGGGATGACAGTTAAGTACAGGAAGGGTGTTCATTCAAGAAAGAATCCAAGTGTCACTGTCTTGGAATAGGCAAAGATTTTTAAGATTGTGAAGAGAGTCTTAATGTTTTCTTGATGTTTTACTATTTCATCTTTTGTATTGAAGTTTGTTTTATGTATATGGTGTGAAGAGGATCAGTTAGAAAACTAAGTTTAAAAAAAATAACCATTTACAATATCATCAAAGAACACTGAACACCTAGAAATAAATCTCAAGATGTTTGAAAAAGGGGAAAGATGTGTAAAAACTATTATAAAGTATTGCTGAAGGAATGAAAAGACTTAAGTAAATGCAGGATAAGTAAATGCATGACAGTATGTCAGTTTTCTCCACATTATTCCAAAGATTGAATACAGTTCCAAAGAAAAGCTCAGCAGTGTTTGCATGTGTGTGAAGTGTAAGTGTGTGTAAATTAAGCTGATTTTAAAATGTATGGGAATGTAAAGGATCAAGAAAGGTGAAAATAAGGAGTTTTAAAAGCGTGGTTCATGTACTCTGGAGTGTCCCTTTAAAACAAGCATGTGCCCTGATCAGGAATTGAACCGTGATCTCCTGGTTCATATGTTGAGGCTCAACCAATGCACCACACTGGCCAGCAGGGCTCTTTGTCTTTTCTTATATTTTCTGATTTTGGTTCTGAGCTAAGTCTGACTTTTCTCTTTTAGCCCATCTACTGATTCTTTAATTACTTAGTGTGCTTAGGCTCATAGGGTTGATAGTAGCACAATTAAAGGAAAAATAATGCTCCAGTGGTGCAATCGGTTAGCGCGCGGTACTTATAAAGGAAAAATATAGTAAGTGGGGAAAAACCATATCCCAATTTAACATTTTAAAGTTAACGTTTTTATACACACTTTTAAAAAAATGTGGTGGTTACACTATATAATCTTTCCTTTGAAATGATCAATTTATTCCCTATGGGTTGAAATGTTTCCTTCTCTAACCAAAACCACAATGCAGAAAGGCCCTGGGCTAGATGGAAGTACATACTGCATATTGTCCCTAGTACGGGTGTTCCACACAGTTGTGGAAATGCCTGTGATTTTCCTGGCAATCAAAACCAATTGTCATCCTGTTCTGGAGCAGGGGAACTTTCTAGTACCCTACCGTTTGGACGTTTCACTGGCTCCTAGCTGTAAAAGGGGAAGGTGGCACCAAGGAAGGGATAACCTCCTCCCTTGAATTTACTTGTGGACAGTTTCTTTCACATTTTTATCCAGTCTCCTGAATTGTGGATTAAAGTCTTAATCTTCAGTACTCTTCACATGCCACAGGCAAAATGGTCTTTCCAAAACATTGCTTGTCATTTTTCTTCATAAAGTCCACAGTAAGCCCTAACTTCTCTTCTTGGTTTTTATTCCCCTACCTTACTCAAACAGATGTTCCAATTTTGTGGGGGTTTTTTTTGGTTTTCTTTTTTTTGATCCTTCTTTTATTTTTATTTCTTAACATCTGTCAAAGCAATATTAACAACAAAAATATATCTTTGAATAGAAATGCTTAAAGGTTTCCAGATTCCTTTGTCTTCTTTGTCCTCCTCCTTTTTATAATCTATAAAATCATATTCCTTCAGTTAACATAGGCAGTCCTTGAATGTTTGTTGCTAAGATTTATTTAATAATTTAGAGCATTGGCTTTTAACCAGTTCTTAAGCAGTTTTATGTCCTCGGGGACTTTTGGCAAGGTCTGGACAGTTCTAGTCGTCACAACTCGCTGTGAGGATGCTACTATCATCCAGTGGGGTAGAGGCCAGTGATGCTACTTAAATATTACCCTACCAGCATAGCCCTTGCAACATATGTCAGTAACATGAAGGTTGAGGAAAATTTGCTCCCTTAGTATATATTGTAGTCATACAAATTTATGCACTTTAGCTAATGAGGATTCCCCCTTTTGCTTTAAATTTAAATTTTATTATTTTATTTTATTTTGTTTTTTAAATTTTTTTTATATATATTTTATTGAGTTTTTACAGAGAGGAAGGGAGAGAGATAGAGAGTTAGAAACATCAATGAGAGAGAAACATCGATCAGCTGCCTCCTGCACATCTCCTACTGGGGATGTGCCCGCAACCCAGGTACATGCCCTTGACCGGAATCAAACCTGGGACCTTTCAGTCCGCAGGCCGAAGCTCTATCCACTGAGCCAAACCAGTTTTGGCAAAATTTTATTATTTTAAAAATCAAATAAATGTGTTCCCCCACTGCAGTCATTTTCAACTTCTCTGCACGTTTACCACTCTGACACCGCTACTGTTAATTTTTCAGTTTTAGAAATCTCTTTACTTCCTCTTCCTTCACTTCTCTTCACCTTGTGGTTCCAATATATCACAACTTTTATTTAACTTAATGATCAATCTTTGTATTTTATGACTTGTAAATATTCCTTACATACTGGTACTCTTTCTCGGACAACCTTTTGTTTTCCTTAGAGTATGATAATTGTTTTGCTTTTTCCTTTTCATTAGTCTTCTAAAATGTAAAAAGTTTTTAGTGTTTACTTACTTGAAAATGTTTTTCACTGTTAATGGAGATTTGTTTACGCATAGAATTCTAGTTTAGAAATAATTTCCTTCAGAATTTCTAATCTTTCTGAAAGCATGGTGGATCTTTGAGCTTCATTATTTTATTTGGTTGTTCATTGTATTTAATGGATACGATGCTGTATAAAACTGTCTATTTGCTGAATTTCCAATCACAGAACCTAGCATGGTTTTTTTAATATGGAAAAGTCTTCAGAGCAAATGTAAACTCATAAGGCCAGCGAGAAAAATGCCTTTTTTTTAAAAATGAAGAAATAATGGCTTTCATTGAACAAGGACTAAGGTTAAAGCAGACCTTGCATCTGTCGTAGTGGTATCCCAGATTCAGTGTGCCTTAACGTCACTCACTGGTGATACTTGTTGATCAGGTAGATTCCTGAGCCTTCCCCAAGATACTTGGATTCATTCAATCTGGTGTGCCTAAGAAATCTGGATTTTTTTCCAAGCAGGGATGGTAAATTCTGAACCATTCCACAAACTGCAGTTATATGAAATTGAATGGAATTCTTCAGGCAGTATGGAAATGGATGCTAATTTAAACTTTCTCTTTTTCACTTATCCAGATAGGTAATATCTTTAGGTAAAAGAAATATATTACCTGTATGCACATTTTTACATATGGTTTTTGAATTTCTTGGATTATACAGGACATCCTGATAAGCAAACAGTAGGCTGATCAGCACCTGCCATTAAACATGGGACCATGTTGTGTTATGTTTATTCACATGTTTCTCTATCCCAGTACGGTCTCTGAAACAGTATATTTTAAAGAACTTTTTGAATGATCTGTGGGGTAGTATGTTACCTCCATGGAAATTCCTTGCTCTTGCATGGTTCCCTGTAGAAAAGCAGTATGAATAATTATATGGGCCTGGAGTGTTCTTTCTTTGTGTATGGTCTTTGATATATTTTATCATCATGTTTGGGTATCTTTATTCCTTAAGGATTGAAGTATTATGGGAGAGAACAATGAAGGTCATTGCTTGAGATTTAGCATAAATCATATTTAGAGTTTGATAATAATTCCTTTAGTTTGGGGTTTGCTTAAAATTTAGCATGTGTTTATCTATGTACCAATATTTGTTCAGCATAAAGGAAGACAACACTTTAAATCTCATTTAAACTACTTTTATCGGCAACTCTTGGCATGTAGCACGTGTTTATTACATAATCATACTTCATAAAATAATTCTGACTCAACATCCTGCTTTGTTAGCTGTTAATACGTGTACATGAATATTTTTGTGTTGGATTTTCATTTTTTAAAAAAAACATATTTTACTGATTTTTTACAGAGTGGAAGGGAGAGGGACAGAAAGCCAGAAACATCGACGAGAGAGAAACATCGATCAGCTGCCTCCTGCACACCTCCCACCGGGGATGTGCCCGCAACCAAGGCACACGCCCCCGACCAGAATCGAACCCGGGACCCCTCAGTCCACAGGCCGATGCTCTATCCATTGAGCCAAACCGGTCAGGGCGGATTTTCATTTTTAATTTGGGAAAAGTATAATATAGGTATAGTAAAGAAAATTTAAAAAGTAAAATCACCTATTATACTTTCATTTTTGCATAAAAGCTATATTGCCCCAAATAATTTATATTTTAGATTGGCTGAGGTATCCTATTGGTGTTTTTTAATCATGTGCCTATAAAACAGTATAACCAGTGTTTTCTATCTCCTAATATAATTTTGAAAATGGTTTAATTATTCAGTTTAACTTCTCTTGTCCTTTCAGACAGTATGGAGGAGCCTTTAAGTATGCTATATTATTTATATGAATTTCCAGTGACTGTTAACCCTAAAAATTCAAGTGACTATTAAAGAAAGTGGTATCTATTAAAATAACATTTAGCAGATTTTGCTCCTCCCATTAAAAAATACTCAACTTTTGAGAACTTAACAAAAATGAGTTTATTTCTTCTAGGTAATGTATTAATTGTTATAAATATTGCTTTGTTAACTGTTAATGAGGCAAAATAAAATGGAGCTTACTTTTGGAAAGCCCATTTATTTATTTATTTTCAAATTTTTTAAAAAATATATTTTATTGATTTTTTACAGAGAGGAAGGGAGAGAGATAGAGAGTTAGAAACATGGATGAGAGAGAAACATCGATCAGCTGCCTCCTGCACATCTCCCACCGGGGATGTGCCCGCAACCCAGGTACATGCCCTGGACCGGAATCGAACCCGGGACCCTTCAGTCCACAGGCCGACGCTCTATCCACTGAGCCAAAGCGGTTTTGGCGGAAAGCCCATTTATTATTTAAGCATGCTGCATCGGGGAGCACATAGCCACAGGTCAGAGAAGTTCTGTGGCTTCTGTAGATGTGCTCACAGCAACTGAGCAATTTCCCACTCATAATTTTGTCCTTTGTGAAAGCATGTCAGGTAATTGTTGACTTTTGAGTGTTGTTATGTGTACTGAAGTAATAATGTTAATTTTTCTGCTTCAGTGATACGCATGAATAAAATATATTAGAAAAATAGAAAATCTTTGTAACTCTTGGTAACCAAAATAGAGATTGGATATTATGGAGGTATCATATGCTCTCAGAGATATCTTTTGAAGTGATGTTAATTAACCTAAGGTGATTACCAGAAAAAGATGTTTTTATGAGAAAATGATCTTAAATTTGAGGAATATAGAAGTATTGCAAAATGTTTAGAAAACTAATTTTTTTTAACCTATGTGCTAGTATTTTACTTTGCTTGCGGTATTTTTTCCTTTGAATTGTTTTTCTTATTTTAATTTAATTTTTTCTATTGCAGTTTACATCAGTATTATTTTGTATTGGTTTCAGGTGTATACCATAGTGATTAGACAATCATATACTTAAATAATTTTTAATTGATTTTTTTTGACAGAAAGAGGGGGTGTGTGGGAGAGAGAAAGAGAAAGAGAGAGAGAGAGAGAGAGAGAGAGAGAGAGAGGGGTGAGAGAGTTGTGAGAAACCCACAGGCGCCCCAACCAGGGATTGAACCCTCAACTTGGGAATTGAACTTGCCACCCCTTGGTGTATGTGATAATGCTTCAACCAACCAAGTCACACTGGCCAGGGCATATACTTTACTACAAAGTGATACTCCCACCCCCACCCCCACTCACCTGGTGACATGCATAGTTATTATAATACTAGTGGCCTGGTGCATGGATTCATACACATTGAAAGGAAATTAATTAGAATTCCTGGGATGGCTCCGCGGCTCGAAGGGCATCTGCGGAGTGAGGTGGAGAGAAAGAGAAAGAAAACTCTTGGGCTCGAGATGCTGGCTTGCGGAGCTGGCTCAAGGTGCTGGCTCTGGTGCAGGGACTAATGCAGGTGGTCCCGGGTGGTGGCCAATGGGCGGGACTGGGCGAGACAGGCCGGACACACCCAGGAGCCCACCTCCTTTGGTTCCTCCCCAGCCGGCTGCACCTGGGGCGGTGCTGCAGCTTGTGGGCATCTGCAGAGTGAGCAGGTGGGGTCCCTTGGCCTGGCCTTTGGGGATCAGACGAAACTGGCTCTCCGACATCCCCCGAGGGATCCCAGAATATGAGAGGGCACTCTGCAAAGTTGCTGTCCTACAAGGTGTGGAACGCAAACGCAAGTGTGCAGTAAACCAGATTCGGGGCGACAGTGCCCCAGCAACAACATAACCCATGGCTGAAGGTGGAATCAGCCTGAAGGTGGAATCATGCAGCCCCACAAGGAATCAGGCTCCCTCCTCTCTGGTTTCAGGGTGCTTAACCCAGAACCACCGCTGCCAAGTCACTGTAGCTCGGCAGCTCCTGCATTGAGCGTCTGCCCCCTGGTGGTCAGTGCGCAACATAGGTACCAGAGGTCGGACAGTCACTTAGCCTTTTATACATATAGACTATGGACTGTATTCCCTGTAATGTGTTTATTTTTGCTTGTTATTTTGTGGGGAGTAAGTAGTGACTTTTGTTTAGAAAATTAAGTACATCATATTTAGAAAATATTTCTGAGCCCTGACGAATATCTATAACTTGAACAGTCAAAGTTCTTCTGTCAGGACTGGCCAGCGTGGGTCAGTGGTTGAGCATCAATGTATGAATAAGGAGGTCATGTTGCCCAGTGGGGGTCCTGGAGGAGGCAGCCAATTGATGATTCTCATCATTGATGTGTTTTTTTTAAAAAAAATATTTTTATTAATTTCAGAGAGGAAGGGAGAGGGAGAGAGAGATAGGAACATCAATGATGAGAGAGAATCACTGAAGTGAGACAGCACAGGTGTGAATATTTCTAAGTTAACGTTCTCAGGTTTTGGTGCACCTATGAGTCCTCTGGGGCGCTAGTTAAGACTAAAGATTCCTGCCCTGGCCAGTGTGAGTCAGTGGTTAGAGCATTGGCCTGTGCACCAGTGTTGTGGGTTCAAATCCCAGTCAAGGGCACGTACCTGGCTTGCAGGTTCGACTCCTGCTCCGTTGGGGCTCACGTGGGAGGCAACCAATCGATGTGTTTCACATAGATCAGTGATCGGCAAACTGCAGCTCGCAAGCCACATGCGGCTCTTTGGCCCCTTGAGTGTGGCTCTTCCACAAAATACCATGTGTGGGCGCACACGTACAGTGCGATTGAAACTTCGTGGCCCATGCGCAGAAGTTGGTATTTTGTGGAAGAGCCACACTGAAGGGGCCAAAGAGCCGCATGTGGCTTGCGAGCCGTGGTTTGCCGACCACTGGGCTAGGGCATTGTTGATGTTCCTATCTCCCTTCCTCTCTGAAATCAATAAAAATATATTTTAAAAAATCCTCCTGTCACATATATAGCTATATTGAATTTTTCAAGCTAGTGAGGATAATTTTAAAAGTGCTCATAATTTATGCCTCTACCTGGATAACCTTACTTTTTCTCAAGTCTAGACCAGCCTTTTTAAATTGACATAATTTCCAAACTCATGCGCAGGACTTAGGATCAAAGGTAGTTGCTATCAAACTTCAAGGTCCGCACAAGCCTATAGATCGTTATTTTGCCCCTTGCTCTGTAAAAGTTCCTAGTGTTTAAATTTTAACTAGTCTTTAGAGCAATTTCAATAAAGGTAAGTTAGTTAATCCTGATAGGAATGTGTATTATTTTTAGGTTATCATATGCAGTGGCTTCTTTAAAAATCTGGAGGTTATATTAGATACTGGTTTTCATTGTTTATATAATGTCTTTGCTTTAAAAATATAAAACCACCTCATATTTACTCATTATGGACTCAGAAACTGACTTAATCTGAAGGTTTTTCATTGTACTTTTTTCTTGAATAATTAAGAAATAACTATAAAATGCTTTATGATATAAGCGTTTACCGCCTAACAGTTCTTTCCATTTATAGAGGTTAGCTTCTCTATAAATGTCTACAAAAACAGTCTTATCTTTTAGATTATGCAACACCAGGATTGTAAAACCAGTCTTACACATATACATTTATGTATATTCCTAACTGCCATTTGGATTTTTAATGCCAACTTTACATTTTGAATATTCTGTATTTTGCATACATCACCACTGTGAAGGTGGAGTAGCCTTTCTTAAACGCTTATTTGTTCATTCACTTTTCCCCTCTTTCAACAGGGGGAAATGCAGTGTTGCCCTTCTGAATGAGACAGAGTCAGTATTGTCATATCTCGATAAAGAGGTAATTCACAATTATACTTGTTTTCTGTGTGTTTTTCCATTTTTTTGCATGAAGCCGTATCTTTTGAATTAATTTCTTTTTGTACCAAATTATTGCACCACTATAGCAGTATTATAGTAAAAGTATAATCACTAAAATGTATTTGGATAATTTGATTTTTCTGGTTGAGGCAAGAGTTGACAAAACCCCTGTGTCTGTCTCTCTCTTTTCAGTTGGTAATGAAAACCTGTATAAAGTACAGCACATGATTTAGCTGGTAGAAGAAATATTTTGGCTTATGAAAACATGACTTTACTGTAATTGGTCCTCTTTCCTGGTTTTTGTTTGTTTTGTTGCTATCATTGTTTTTAATAAATAGCTTTTCTTTTAGACTCTTTTAGATGAGATTTTACCATTGGTGGTGTGCTTTCTTTCCTGGAACCCTAACAAACTTTGTCAACTAAAAATATTTATTTCTGTAAACTTCAAGAAAAATTTTAACTATGTTTAGCAGGTTGAATTCGAGCATGTGCTTCAAATGAAGGGAGGAAATGCTTATAAACAGAATAACCTGTATTTCACTTTATACACAGTTGTATGTGACTTATTAGCATTGGTATTATGGGGAAAATATTTTACTGTTGGTGTTGGTCCAGTATTTTGCCTTTATATATAGTTTCATATTGTTTTTGTTTTCCCTAAATTTTTATTTTATATACGTGGTGTGTGTGTGTGTGTGTGTGTGTGTGTGTATTTTTAAAAAAGAATTAAAGGGACATATTTCTTATCATACTCAAGTATTGTCCTCATATTTCAAATGAAGAAAACATAAATAAAAGGATAGCTATAATATGTGGATCTACTATGTATTAGGAACTCTAATAAAGAAAACTAAAAGGAAATAAATATTCAAGGCAGAAAAAAAAGACTAATAGTCCTTATAACTTATGCTTGTTAAATTTAGAAAAGACGGTACTCACATCAGTCTGTCCAACAGAATGGTTGATAATAACATGGATATTGATAATGCTATAAATTAGCACAGAAGCAGAAATAAAAGGAGGGAACATTCAATATGTTCCAGTGTATTTTATTGGTATATTTGACTGTTGAGTGGATTTTTAAAAAATGGTATTTTTTTGCCTTCTATGTTATTAGCAATTTGGATATGCTAAGGACTATAATAGGTGAAAGTTTGCAAAGGTGTTTGTTTTTTTCACCACTTAGTCTTTTATCAGTCTTTGAGATAGGAACTGACCTGTGGCAGTGTGTTTCAGGAAACTTTAACAAAAAATTTTTTTTAAAAAAAATCTTTACTCAATTTCATTGATTTTAGAGAGAGGGAGAGGGAGAGTGAAACGGAGGGAGGGAGAGAGGGAGGGAGGGAAGGAGGGAGGGAGGGAGAGAGAGAGAGAGAGAGAGAGGGAGAGAGAGATATCATCATGCGAGAGAAACATCGATTGGTTGCCTCCCATACACACCCTGACTGGAAATGGAACCAGTAACCTTGCCGTGTACAGGTGACACCCAACTAACTGAGTCACACTGGCCAGGGCGCAAAATCTTATTTTATGGAATTCTATACTAACATTTTACAGACTGAAAGTGACCTAAAGTGCCTCTACTTTTATTTTTTTAAATATATTTTTATTGATTTTTTACAGAGAGGAAGGGAGAGGCATAGAGAGAAACATCAATGAGAGAGAAACATCGATAAGCTGGCTCCTGCACACTCACTCCCAACTGGGGATGTGCCCGCAACAAAGGTACATGCCCTTGACCGGAATTGAACCTGGGGCCCTTCAGTCCGCAGGCCGACGCTCTATCTGCTGAGCCAAACCGGTTAGGGCAAGTGCCTCTACTTTTAAAGCTGATAGTGAGCCAGTGGTAACAGCTTTAGTTACCTAATAACACTCTTTGTTGCTCCTGTCTTAAAAAATAAAGAAACAACAACTCTGATTATGTACTGACTGTCCTTACCCCCTGTCCCCCCCTCAATCTATTAAGCAGGTTTATATAATCTGCAGATTTTTTTTCTTTTCCTTAGATAGATTTTTTTACATGCGTAGATTGTCACATAATGGTGTGACTTTTGAACAGTTTTGCTGTTTAATTTTTCTGATAGTGAACCATGATTAAAACACTGCAGAATTTCTTAGTATCTCCTTTTTGGTTTTCTCCTTTCCCATTATCACAGCCTGTAAGACCTTGAAAGGAGAAAGCTTTATAATCTGACTCTTATTTGCAGTTTGCTTGGCTGGGTCTTGGTAAAGTGCTGATGGTAATGATGGGCCCGGCCTTCCAGGATGTAATAGAGAGGTTCATGCAGTAGGTGACCCTCAGTGTCATAGCCGAAAGCAAGGACAAGACTTTCCTGGTTCAGATGGCCTCCATGGTTACCCAGAATTCAGCAAAGGACTGGTGGCTGGGTCTTCTTATCCATTAGGCTCAGTAACTAGGGCTCTGTTGCATTTTATGGGACCATGGATAGTCAGGTGGGTGTGCTGCTGGTGGTGGTATGTATGTATGTATGTTAATATACCTACCTATGTATACATACAAATGTTTCAGAATTTAAAGGAGAACTATAGAATTATAAGTAATAAATGTTTAATTAAATGTTTACAGTGTGACACTTTAATCAGTAAACTGTATAAAAGCTCAGCTCTTCTATAGTTTAATTAATGTGGGTGTGTGTACATTTTAATAAAATGCGGATGGACACTCAAAAAGTAAGAGTGCCTATTATCTATGTAAGCATCCATACTGTTTAGTGTGGGCTTTGGACGTTTAAGTGATTACTTGATTTTAGGTATCTTACCTTTGACTCACGTGGCTTAACTTTGCTAGCTTTTCAAAATCCTGTTTTAGAGCAGTGAAATGGTTTTCTTTTAGACTAGAACAAATAATAAATCTTTATAATATATTTTTCTAAGCTATTTGTTTTGTCTTGATTTAATATTATACTGTATTACATAATGATAATAACTTCGTGTTCTCCTTAAACATTCATGAATTTGTTCACCAAAGTGAAATTTTATACACTCTGAAGTTTTGTGGTTTCATGATCATGACATTGGATTTTTTGTTTTATAAAATGTTTACCTAGGTATTTTCTGTTTGTTTGTTTTTTGTTTTTTTTTCCAGGATACCTTTTTCTACTCATTGGTCTATGACCCCTCTGTGAAAACACTATTAGCTGACAAAGGTGAGATCAGAGTGGGACCTAGATATCAAGCAGACATTCCAGAAATGCTCTCAGAAGGTATGACTTACTTTGGGTTTCAAGTACTATGAGAACATATACTGTATCTGAAAACTCAAACATTGGTTTTCTCAGTTGGGAGAAACAACTTTTAGGCTAAAGTTTAAAAGGGTTCTCCCAATTTTAGAATTGCAGAAAAAGCAAGGGATAATAATTTATTTCATCAATTATTCATTTTTGATGTTACATTTTCATGAGTGTTTTGGCTGTTTTCTCTTTTGTTTTTAAAGGGCAAACTTAAGAATGTTCATATTGTTGAATTTGTGTTTTAATGTGGCATGCTCGTGCCTTGAGATCCTGAGTGCCCATAAGCCGTCTAGAGGAAGAGGCCATGAACTCTAGTGAGCAGTTACATTTTGATGGAGATTTTGGCTGATCTGGATAGCTCAATGTAACAAAGAGATTCCAAGCTTTGTATTTTAAAAACATCTTCCTAGCAAAACATATATTATCACTGCATACTCAAAACTTTTATTTTGTGATTTCAAAAGTAAAACATTCTTACATTAAAACATGAAACACAAAATAGAGAAATGTATAGCATAGGAAATGAATGTCATCCCCTTTCCTTCATTTCAAACCCATGTTCAATTACTCTGATCAAAAGGGCATGTTTATTTTGTTCCCACTTTGGCTTATACTTCACCCAGGAATGGTCCATGTGCAGTGGCAGGTTGCATATTATTTTTGCAATTGCTTCTTTCAGTTAGCAGTGTATCTTAAGCATCTTTTCCTGTGTGTAGAGTAACTATTCTTTTTAGTGACTGTACAGTTCTTACGTTTGCATAGAGGTATGGTAATTTCCTTTTCCAGTCTTCTATTGATAGACTTGTAGATGTTTAGGATTTTTTTTTTTTTTGGTCATTACAAATGATGCTGTTAGAAAATCTGTACATATATTTATGCTGTGTAAATAGTTTTCAAGCATAACTCCTTGGAAGTGAAATGCTATGTACATTTTAGATATCTAAAATGCTTCTTTGCCATTCCAAAATACTGTATTGTTATAAATGAAAGAACCAGATGCCTTCAGCAACACTGTGATTATGAGGGATATTTTCCCCTTCACATTTTGAATTCTCATTATTTTAATTTAAAAAAAGATTTAGAATTTGAGATTATGCTTGTCTTAGTTATTTTTAGCCCTTCTGTAAATACCTTGTGCATTTTCTCCTTGGTTATTTACCTTTTTATGTACTGACAGGAGTTCTTTGAATATTAAAGGTAAACAAATACAAAGTATTTGCTCTTTGTCTACAACTATTGTAAGCACCCCTCACCCACTTCATTATTTTATTTTTAAGACATTTTAACAGTGATGTAAATATATTTTATTTTTTGTCATATAAAAGTTTAGAATTTATTAATCGTTTTCTTTTTTTTTTTAATATATTTTTTATTGATTAAGATATTACATATGTGTCCCTGTCCCCACCTTACCCCAACCCCCCCACCCCACTGTCCGTGTCCATTGGTCCGGC
>NW_006383011.1:18672238-18673559 GCF_000327345.1 Myotis davidii | reverse complement strand
GGGCGGTGCTAGTCTAGCAATTGCCTGCGCTATCCAGTAGATGGCGCTGCCGCGCAGGATTTGGGCGGAGCGGGTCCCTGGGGATCTGCAGGGAGGGAGCAGTTATGCTGCGACTCCCTCCCGATTGTGCGACTCTCAGTTCCGTCCCAAGGGACTCTGCCTCACAAAGTCTCAGCAACCGCTGCAAACCTCGGAGAGAACGCTGCCCTCGAGTTCCGACCGAGGCCAGTCCGTCCCACCTCTCCCGTCTGCGTCCCTAGCGACTCGCCCGGATCTGGAGCTCAGAGTCTGCTACTCCCTCTCGATTGTTTGCGCCGCTCCCTTCGCCCCGCCGTCCGCGCCGCGCCGCCAGCCCTGCTCCGCGCGCACTCGTACCTCAGAATTTCACTTCAGCACTGCGCCGCCTCTGAGTCTGGAAATAATATTCTCTTTACTCCTAGTTGTAGAATTTCCACTTAGCCAGCCCTCCTGTGGCTCTGGACGTTGTCCTTTCCCTGGATCAAGCTTAATTTGAATTGGTTGTTTAAGGCAGCAATCTCTGGTGTTAACCTATGCCGCCATCTTCGGTTCTCTAATCTTTTTCTTTAAGACCTGTGTGGTTTGCATTATTTACAGAAAGGCCTCCACGTTTATTTCTGCCCTCTGATTATTAAAGCACATAAGTTCTTCCATAGGTTCTTCTCTCTACCTTGCCTTCCTTCTAGAATATGTATGCAGAAAAGTTAGATCAACAGGTACTCAGGATAGAGTTTGTGAACTGTAGGACACATTGATGTCAGTTGTGGGTAGGTGGGATGGCTGTGAATAATGCAGACTGCAGACTTTTGCATTTTCATGAACTTTAGTACCAGGAAAGGTCAGTCAGTAATGATTAAGCCTGGCGAACAGAATGTTATGTCTGTATTCAACTGTGTTGGGACATGTGTTTTTTAAACTGGACTATATCAATTTATTATAGGCTGGGAGATTGCATTTACTCACATTCTGATTGGTGCAAACCGGCTTGTCTTCCAGAAACAGTTTTTGGATATTTATAGTCCTTCACATTTGATATTAGACTTATATCATTTAGTGTTCACTAAATTATTATTAAAAAACACTTGATTTTAAAATGTTACCAATAGTGCTGTAATGGTATAATGGATAATTTTGTACTCTGGATATAACTGGAAAATATGTTCCTAAAAGTGCAGTTGCTAAATCATAGGGCACATGTGTTTGAAATTTTTACAAAATGTCAACTTGTCTTCCAGGTAGTCATTTATAGGTGGGCTTTTTCCTTGTTGTAATTAAGGTATAATTTATATGTTGTAAGTACATT
>NW_006383011.1:18665048-18671520 GCF_000327345.1 Myotis davidii | reverse complement strand
TTCACCCTTTTTAGTGTACAGTTCTATGAGTTTTTGACAAACGTATATGCTCCTGGTGAGAGAGTTTAGTAAGTCCATCGATTGTGCACAGGCCAAAAGCCAGGAACATCCCTGGTGCTCATGCGTGTACAGGCACCCAGCCCAAGTCGTATATATCCTGGGCTGCCCTTTATTACTCCTCCCTGAACTCTGATCTCTCCCTCCTTCAAACTGTGCAGACCTGATGCTTATGTAATCCTTAATGCTGTTCTTATTATTTGACTTTTACCATTTTCTACTGCCTGAGTCATTGATTCATTGATTGTGTGGTTCTCCCTTGAGGACTGAGCATAAGCCTAGGTATATAAAAAGTCTAGAAATTTTGTGTATTGCTCATGTAGACATACATGCTGAACAAAGTAATGAAGCTGGGATGTTTCACGTAACAGTGGGCACAAAAATCAGGTCATGCAATCTCACGAGTTCCCATTTATCCAAAAACCATTTAAATATAATATTTGTCCCTGAAAAGCAAAAGTCTAGTCAGAGTGATATAATTTGCAAAACATGTCCACCTAGCTTAGAATTTCAAAAAATTATTTTAGGAAACAATAATACATAAAATGCAATAATTTACTCTGTAGTCCTCAAAATGGTCTTGAGGTTCTTCTAAGTAAGAGGAATGATTCTAGACAGCTGTGCCATTGGGAGAGTTACACCAGTTATCTGACAGAGGCATTCTTTATATTTAGAAAATGTGACTCAATGTTCACTAATAAAATAGATCTTAGAGCTCATTAACAAATACTAATTGCCTTTAATATAATGTTTCTCCTGATAGTCTTCTTACAAACTTTATTTAGGCACTAAAACCTTTTCTTTAAATATTACACAACATGACCTTAAATAATATAAGAAAAATTAGGTAATTACGGGTGAGGTGGGGGGAGGAGGCCCTATTAAATCTCTTAAGGTGTCCTAGGGAATCTTGGGATTCCGCTACAAGTTGAAAGCTGCTGTTCGGTACTTCACATTTCTTAGAATCTCACCTCTTCAATACATAGTCAAAATACCCAAGTTAAATTTGCACAGTTAGAAATACTTAGGATGAAATCCCTTTGTAACATAGCATAACAAAAGGGCTCCATTGTATTCTCTTTGCTTCTGCCCATTTTTTTAAAATCTTAAAATTATTTTATTGCAAATAATAGGAATCGTGTAAGATAATGATGCAATTACACTGGAAATAAAAGTAGTAGTACCTCAGATCATCCCGTCTAAGTCACTGTTAACCACTGTTATTAATTTAACATATTCTCCCAGACTGTTACATAAGTATTCTATAGAGACCCATAAAAGTATATTCCAAGCAAAGTTTCATGTGTTAGAGATCCAACTTTACTTTATCTATTTCTTATATGTTTTATGACAGGGCAAGTTTTTTTTACTGTTTTTTAAAGTTTCTTAGTGGAGAGATCACATCTCTTAAGATTTTTCCCCCCTTACTGTGGTAGTTTGTCAACAATTTGTCAATTTCTTCTCTTCCAGATTTATTAGGATTCTGATTGAAATTGTATTAACATTATATAGTACGTTGGAAGGTGATTGATCATTTCATAATATTGAGCAGTATGTGGGTCTGCTTTTGAGATTTCTGTTCTGTTCCACTGGTCTGTTTGTTCCTGCTCTAGTAACTCACTGTTTTAATTATAGAGACTTTGAGATATGTGTTAATATCTGGTGAGGATAGTCGCTGTATCATTTTTCGAAATGAGTTTTATTATCAGCTTGACTAACACCAGAGAGGGAAAATAACAATCTTCCTATTTTTATTGGGGTTTGCCATTAATTTTTAAATTATTTTAAGGAGAACAGACATTTTGATGAGATTAAAACATCTTAACCAGAAACAAGGGATGTCTTGCCCTTTGTTCAGGCCATTTTTGGGTCTTGTGGGAGTTAAAAAAAAAAGATTTAGCCGAAACCGGTTTGGCTCAGTGGATAGAGTGTCGGCCTGCGGACTGAAAGGTCCCAGGTTCGATTCCGGTCAAGGGCATGTACCTGGGTTGCGGGCACATCCCCAGTAGGAGATGTGCAGGAGGCAGCTGATCGATGTTTCTCTCTCATCGATGTTTCTAACTCTCTCTCTCTCTCTCCCTTCCTCCCTGTAAAAAAAATCAATAAAATATATTTAAAAAAAAAAGATTTAGTCATGTAGTTTTGTGTATTACTTGGCAAGCTTATTTTTAAGTCTATAATTTATTGGCTTTATTTGTAAGTATTCAACTTTAACAAAGAAAAACACCATATTTTTCATATAATTGAAGAAGTCAGTTTAGATTCTTATTTCAGCTTAAAGCATTTAGCATATACTAAATGTTTCTTTTCAGTTATAAATAGGTAGTCAATTACTGTAGATACAAGATTTAAAGAATTCCTTTTTTCTAATTAATATTTTTGTCAAGGGAGAGGGTGTTGGGCTGCAAATAGGTATGCCAGTGGTTAAACCACACTTGAAAAACAGGGACATTGTCATCATAGAAGCTTCCATATATAGCTAGTACCTGTTCGCAGGGAAATTAAATAGTAGAAAACATCATATTCAAGAAAGGATATTTATGGCCCTGGCCGGTGTGGCTCATTTGGTTGATTGAGCACCAACTTGTGCACTAAAAGGTCACTGGTTCGATTGCTGGTCAGGGCACTTGCCCAGGTTGTGGGCTCCATTTCTGGTAGGGGTGCACGTGGGAGGCAGCTGATCGATGTCATTGATGTTTCTCTTTCTCCCTTCCCCTCTCTCTAAAATCAATAAAAACAGTTTTTAGAAAAAGAACAGATATTTACTTCGATGCTCTTGAGTGGGTACATTTGCTCAGTGGCCAGATTCCAGTTTGCACTGGCATGGGTTGCAGGACTAGAATTAACATCCTGAGGAGGTGGCAACATCAGCACCATGTCAGAATATATTACAGGCTTACGTTCTTTGTGTACATCTCTTGATGGATTCTAAGATATTGTTGTGGCATTTGTCTTGCTAGGGAATAAATCTTCTTGTGACTTTAGAGTTTTGAAATCAATTTATGACTGCTCACCATCTAACAAACTCTTGAATATCTGGATTGCTATGTAGTTTGCAAAGGAAGGTAAAGGGTTCTTTGAGATTTTAAATCTTTTATTGAGTTTGAATAAAGCACCTAGAGAATTTTCTGTAGAGAAAGATATTATAATGTGCAAATTTTTGAATTATTAATTCACTGTGTTGTAACACTGAACATTTAAGAAAAATCTATTTACATATTAAATTAAAATTGTGGCTGCTGAAAAGTATAATAACATTAAATTACTAAACTACAATGAGTGGATTCACAGGTTTGGGTAAAACCTGGCTGTGCTATGTTTTAGCTGAATAACCTTGGAAAAACTGTTCAACGCTTCTAAGTTCCCATTTCTTCCTCTTTAAAAAGGGGGATAATGTATGTACATATATAGGGGGCAAAAGTAGGTCTACAGTTGTATGTGAAAGAGCTTATTCTTATTATTTATTAATTATTGTATTATTTTCCATACGAACAATTGTAAACCTATGTTTGCTCCACCCTGTATAATAGTGTTGTGATGACCAAATAAAGTAATTTATTTAGCACAGCTCTCAACACATTGTTAGCTACTACAGTTGCTTTCCCCTGGTCACCACTGTCTGTTGCTACTAGTTCAATACTCTTGTCAGTGTTTGAGAACTTCAGGAGGCTCCATCTTTGAGAGTTAAAGAGTTACATTAGTATAGTCTCCCTGCTGCAACATATGCTTTAAGACCTTGAATTAGCTCATGTGCAATAGGTAAGTAGGAAAATGTCATTATGGTGTGGAAGTTGGGTTAGTTCATCTAAGACTTTCTCCTGCGATCAGGAAAGCATGTATTCTCATAGAGAGCTTAAGAGAAAAAAAAAGATGGACATTCTATAGAAATGTCTTCCTCTAGTGTAAGTAGTGGCTGATTTAGTGGCCTCAAAATCTGTGGCACTTTCTACTGTGTTAAAACTATATGGTTGTTTAAACACTATATTACACAACTGAAATCAAAGCAAAATACTAAAAGTAAATTGTAATTGAAAAAAAACAACACCCAACTATGGGGAAGCTTGGAATTATAGATGAAGGGGCTTATGAAGATATTTCCCTGTGTTCAAAAACATCTGTAACCTGAATTCCATTTTTTATTTTGTTGAAACTGTACACATGACTTATATCTCAGTGGAGGAAGCATTAGTCCAGGGTTTAAGGGGACAAAGGATTGATTGACCTTTGTGCTTGGTGCCAAAATAGGATGCTAATATACAATTCATACAGTTAGTTGGTAAGTACATTTCATGGGAATTCAGGTATTAGGGAGATCTTCATGAACTGGATGATTTGATGATGTGGGACTTGAGCAGATTATCATAAATGGAGGAGGAAAGTAAGATTATTGCGATGATTGGAATTAACAGGAGTAGAGCATGGAATTAACCTTGGTCTAGTCCAGTGGTTCTCAACCTTCTGGCCCTGTAAATACAGTTCCTCATGTTGTGACCCAACCATAAAATTATTTTCGTTGCTACTTCATCACTTTAATGTTGCTACTGTTATGAATCGTCATGTAAATATCTGATATGCAGGATGGTCTTAGGCGACCCCTGTGAAAGGATCGTTCGACCGCCAAAGAGTCGCGACGCACAGGTTGAGAACAGCTGCTCTAGTCTCTGGCTCATACTACAGTTACCAAGACCATTCCAAAGTGTACTCCTTATACTTAGCTGAGAATTTAGTTATATAGATTCCAAATAAGGTTACTCAAGAGCTTCTTAAAAGTTTTTTTTTAATTGTAAAGAAGTGATCAAACTGTTATATAAATGTTATATGTTGAATCCAAAATGGGGAATCCCTATTTAAAAGTTTAGAGTGACTGTTTGATATTTCTATCTTCATTTTGTTGTTGCTACTTTTGTTCTCATTTCATGGTATTAATCTGTATCTTAGGTGTTAGTTATAAGTGCACCTAGGAGTGTTTTCTTATTGTTTGCAGCAAATTTATTTTAGAATTCTTACATGGGATTCTCTTTCTGCTGTGGGCTGCAGAAAGAATAGGTGGGATTGAAATACCAATTTTACTAGAATGAAAATTAGATATCAATTTTACCCTTTAGTTCTGGAGTATATAACAGAGAGGGGTGCAATACTGAGTAGCATTGTCATTTTATCTGGTATTATTTAAAAATTAAGATACCAAATTTTTATTTTCATCATTACTATCTTTTTTTACCATTATTATTTAACTTGCTTAAAATATATTACTGGAAGATACAGGGAAGTGTACATGTGACATTCTACTTTCTCAAGTTTTACACAGTTTGCAAATTTTTTGTTTTTAACTATGAACCTAATGTTGAATGTCTTGGCTCAGCGTGCTGAGGATTGTAAACAGTGAAAAATGAAATCCTTTCCAACACTTTAGATCTGTTTGGCCCAGTACTCTTTCTACTCTGCATGCGTTTCTGTGTGTTAAGGGTGGCGATTGGCTCTCTGGTAATCTGCCTTTGAACAAGGGGCAGGATGGGCAAGTCCCCAACCTGACAGCAGTAGTTGGCTTAGGGGACTACAGGTAGAATGGCTGATTCTGTCCTCCCTCTTTCTCTGTTTGAGCCATTGATGCTTGCTTGCTCCTATACCAGGACTGAACACATTAGAAGCCCATAGCCTGAGCTTGTCAGGGATGTTTAGCTTCATAGTATGTCAGTCAGTGCAAGGCACTGCCTGATTTTGTAGTTGGAGTGATTCAAAAGCAAAACAAAGCCAAAACCAGTTCCTAGCCTGATAGGAAATCCATAGCTGTAAATCAAAATTTCACTCAACTCCCAAATCTGTTTCCCATTACTATCCTTTGTCCTCACATTGAGTCCTGCCTGACGGTTATGTCTCTTTGTGAGCTATTCCTGAAACAAAGTTTCCTGCATTATCTCAGTCTTCTTTCTGATAATGCCAGCACCATCCCTGTAGTTTTCAAGGCTTGAAATCTACCCGCTGCCTCCAGTCTGTCCCTGACATTCCTAAATCTCCCTTTGCTGTCTGTTGTCATTGTCAATGTCATGACGTTTCTGTCTTCATCGGGTATGTCCATAGAGCAAATTACATATCATTGTTAAGTGTGAGATGAGAAGTTTGATTCTGGTCTTGTCACCCCCTTTACTAAAAAGGCAAGGGCTTCTCATTACCTCCCTTTTCAGAAAATCTATGTGGCATCTTCAGTAACATGTTCATAGTCCACTTCCTTAGCTATCTCCCCTGATTCCCCTTAATGTACTCCTGACGAAACAAACTACTTTTCTAATCACATTTGGGAGCCCCTGACTTTGCTCATGTTCCTTTCTGAGTCTTAGGCCCTGTTCTTCTGCCAGTGGACTCCTTTACCTTTCAGTTCTTAGCAGAAATGCCACCTCCTGCATGACCTCACCCCCTA
>NW_006383011.1:18644877-18665030 GCF_000327345.1 Myotis davidii | reverse complement strand
GCCATATCTGTATGTCTCTTATGACAGCTAGGGTTTTTGGTGTTTTTTTTTCATTTGTAGCATAGTTATTTATGTGTAAGTTTTATTATAGTTTAAGCATCTTTCTGCAGGAGTGCTTTCTTTTTTGTTTTTATATCCCTTAGCATGAGGCTTAGTGCCTCACCCATTCAAGTATTCAGGAAATACATGTTAATGACAAATGAAAATACCATATGGTGTGGTTGCATTTTTATCAGTGTTCACTTTACAAAGTGTTCTACATTTGCTGTCTGAAAGAATGTACCAAAAAACCATGAACATTTACCTTACATTTTTAATGCTGTGGTTACTGCAGTCATCAGTCAGATGTGACCATGTATATGCCTTATGGGTAATAAGACTCCATTTTCCTTGCTCTTGGACAGGAGAATCAGATGAGAGGGAACAGTCAAAATTGGAAGTTAAAGTTTGGGACCCAAATAGCCCACTTACAGATCGACAGATTGACCAGTTTTTAGTTGTAGCACGGTGAGTATGACACATTGCGTGAAAACATCTTTTCTCTCTATAAAATAATTTATACATATTTTCCTTTCTTTGTATTCTGCTTTTTTCATTGGTTTTATTTTTTTAATTATGTAAGAAAGCCTAATATATGTCACACCACTTCCTAAATAAAATGGTTTATTATCATTAGTTTCTGTTTTAAAAATGAAATAGATTTATTAAGTTTCATAGATTAAAAAATAAACACACCTTGTAAAAATGTAAGCACTGCACAAAAGTATAAAGAAGAAATTCACCTCCTAAAATCCCATGTCTTTAATTTAAAGCAGTGATTGGTCATGTGTCAAGAATAATTCGCGCCTCAAATTCCTCTTACCTGCACCCATGCATGGGGAAGGCCTACTGCTGAGCATATGGCTTTCCTTTGAGAGCTCTAAGCTTGGCTGCCAAACTGGCTTCCTCCCTCTCCACCTGACCTCTTTTTCCTGTTTTCTTGATAAAATGAATGGGATAGAAATTTATTTTTATTGTTTTACTTATAAAAGTAAATGATGTTTGCCTGGCTGGTGTGGCTCAGTGGTTGAGTGTCAACCCATGAATCAAGAGGTCCCTGGTTAAATTCCTCCTGCAAAGCAGAAGGGAAATGAGATTATCATAGCATTGTAATAGAAAAATTAGAAAAAAACTAAGAGTACATCAGCAAGCAATAATACTTAAATGGAATATTCCTTTACAACAATTAAAATGAATGAATTAGAGTTATATGTAGCAAAGAGAGAAATCTCAAAAATAAAGTTGAGCCTGGCCAGAGTGGCTCAGTTGGTTGAGCGTCATCCAGTGTACCAAAAGGTTGCCAGTTTGATTCCTGGTCAGGACATATCAGGGTTGTAGGTTTGATCCCTTTTGGGGAGGGTAGTGAGGGCAACCAATCAATGTTTTTCTCTCACATCACTGTCTACCTCCCTCCCTTCCTTCCTCCCTCCCTTTCTTCTTGTCTCCCACCCTCATCCTACTGGTGGGAGTATGAGTTGGTATAGCTGCTTTGGTAAACTGTTACCATCTAACCAGAAGACCCATATGCAGATGGCATGAATATCACTATCCAATCTGGAAACAAATATCCATCATCAGTAGAGTGGCGGGAGTGGCGGGGGGGCAGGGGGGGGCATCATACAGAGGATGCGCCACAGCAAGGAGAATGAATGAACACAGATACAGCTAGCAGCATGTGTGAATCCACAAACATAACTTTGAACAAAAAAAGATGGACACGAAAAGAGTACATAGTATTTGGTTCTATTTAACTTCCCAAATGAGCAAAATGAACTTGTGTGTAGTGTTAGAATCCAGGATAGTGGTTCTTTTGGAGGAAGAGGGAGAGAGGGAGTAGTGTAGGGTGCTGCCATCTTCTGTTTCTTGATCTGGATATTGGTGACATGGATGCATTCACTTTGCCAGAACTGCATAGCTGTACAATGTGTACTATGTGTACTTTTTCGTTCACGTGTTATAGTTTAATTACAACATCTTAAAAACTTTTTCTTAGCTAACGTGTTTAAAAGAGAGACAAAGAGCAAGTCATTGTCATTTCATGCTTTATTTCTTGAAGTTAGGGTTTGTTACATGTGGGAAGTCTTTCTAAATCATATGATAATCAGTGTGGTAATTCTTAAAAATGGAAATATATATTGAGGCCTCATAAGAAGAGGTTGACTATATTTCAAGAAAAAGTGTTACTGGGATTTCACAATTTGGGCTAAAAAAAAGGGGGTCAGAACTTGCTTTGCAGTAATAGTTGAATTCTAGCTAATTTAATTCTCATTTTTTAGCACATTTGAATGCCAAATTGTTTACTCTGTGGCATTTCAAAATAGATCTTTCCCTCCTTTATGCCTCACAACCTACTTTTTCTTTTAATTTAATGGTAATGACTCATATGGTAAATTGGCTTGTCAATTCTTAAATTTTATAGAAAATACTATTTTTATTTGGTACTTGATTTTCAGACATCCAAGAACTTGATTTTTCATTCACCACCAAAATGTGTTTCTTTAAATATAAGAAAAATAACAGAGTCTTGATTTTTCCCTCTTTGTTTTTGTGGTTTATTTAGTGCTGTTGGGACATTCGCTCGAGCCCTTGATTGCAGCAGTTCTGTACGGCAGCCTAGTTTGCATATGAGCGCAGCTGCAGCTTCCCGAGACATCACTCTGGTAAGATGCTTTTTGAAATTTTAGGGTTCTTTCTGCTGCTACTTGTTTAATTTTAAAGCCAAAATAGCAGTGTTGTAGACATGAGAGCATATCTTGGCTATTATGTTCCTTCTAGGCAGGTACTTTCAGCTCCTCCAGTGTTTCCATCTCTTTTGTTTTCTTTAGTATTTAGCAGTCTGGAGGTCACTTTTATATTACATCTAATATCCTAAATTATTTATTACTATAATTGTTAATTTTTTTTTTTTTTTTTTTTTTTTTTTTTTTTTTTTTTTTTTTTTTTTTTTTTTTTTTTAGCAGAAGTATACTCAGAGGCTCAGGAAATTCTGTTTTGGTCTGTTTATACAACTGGTTTCAGAGATAGGATTTGGATCTGTTCTTGATTCCTACCGCGGAGTTCCGCTCTACCTACTCTAAGTTCAGCTTTACTTGGACTCTTTCTATATGTTGTTCTTGTGTTGAAATTATGTTTTTGGTGCCATGAAATTGACATCTTTTAGAAGTTGCAAAAGCAGGAAGAAATTGCCTTTTGTTATTCAGATGCTATGATCTGCATCTTTAATACTGTTTGCCTAGCTGTGTCAGGCCTTCCACTTTGATGTTAAAATATAAGATCCTGAGGCATTTCTAGAAAAATGAGTGGGACTGGTTAAAAATTGATTATTAATATGTTGATGACGAGTTTTGCTGATTGTTTTCCAAAAAGAACATGTGAAAGGCTAAGTTGTTTTGTGCCTTTAAATGAGAATTGATTTATCATTCAGCTGAATCTGGAGAGTCAAGTTCTTTCTTTTCTTTCAGTGTTTGCAGGCCTGTAAGAGATCAGGTAGTACCTTTCTCCTTCAGGTGACCAGACCATGCATCCAAAGACCTCCCAGTACAGAGAAGGCAGGGTTGGCAAACTACAAGAACCTGGGTAGCCTATCAAGTGGTTTTCTTGTGGTTTTTCCTGTGAGGACTGCAGCTGGGCGTTCAGCACTCCTAACCTGACACATCCATTTATCCAAGACAATCAATGTACGCCACTTGTCAAATCACCAGTAATTTTTTAGGAGCAGGTACTTAATCTACCAGCAGATGGCTAGGTCTAACTTCCTCATAGCTAGACTGTGAATTTCAAACACTGCCAGTCTAAGGTATATAATAAGATTTATAATTACTAGAGTATTGAAGCCATGGAGGCTTCATAGATTTCACCCTTGTTTCATTAAAAAGTGAAGTGGAGCCCTAATCGGTTTGGCTCAGTGGATAGAGTGTTAGCCTGGGGGCTAAAGGATCCCAGGTTCAGTTCCGGTCAAGGGCATGTGCCTTGGTTGCGGGCACATTCCCAGTAGGGGGTGTGCAGGAGGCAGCTGATGGATATTTCTTTCTCATCGATGTTTCCAACTCTCTATCCCTCTCCCTTCCTCTCTGCAAAAAGTCAATAAAATATATTTTTAAAAAAAGAGTGAAGTGGAACAAAAAAAGAAAGAAAAGTAAAGTGTATTTTGTACAATATGCAAAGGAAAAAAATCATCAGTTTACAACAATAACTACATTGACCTTTCCTCCACCCCTTTGAGGAAACAAAGTTCCTTAGAACAAAGTAAACCTTGAGGTGGTTAGTAAGTAGTAGTTGGTGGATGTTCTAGCCTGTTACTTCATGTTTGTTGTCTACACCCACATGGCTGGAGGGTGGAGTGCCATGTACATTGTTAGGGAGGTATGGCTGGGGCAAAGCCTCTGTCTCAGAGAATAGGTAATTGTGTAGACACTGGATTTCTCTTTTGCCTGGACTCTGAGGACTAAATTTGGAAGGTAGAATACCAGAAAAAGAATTTTTTGAGTTGTTTGGGGCTTAAGAAGTCGTCTAGGATAGACTGTATTAGAGATAATGGTGAGGTAACTTATATAAAGATTCACATTTAATTAGTGACAGAATCAGGACTAGAAACTTAGGCCTCCCAGTGCTAAGTCTGATTCTGGGAAAGGTCAGGATGTGTTGATTTAGTAGAGAGGAAATTTTATTCTGAAACCTCTCTAATTCCTATATCATGTGTGATCTTTTAAAAATGCAACTTTGATTTTGCTGTTTCCTATCTTATATCCTTTCAGTGGCTTTTGATTGCATTTAGGGTAAAAAAACAACAACACCCACCCCAGTGAACAAGACTAGGGGATTTTGCCTGGCCTGTTTCTCCAGTCCCTTGCCCACACTTTCCTCCGTGTCCTCTGGGCTCTAGCCAGGCTGTGTCCTTCCTTCGGTTCCATGGTTTGCCTCCTGCTACAGGACCTTTGCATGTCCAGTCCCGTTTGCCTGAATACTCTCACAGCCCCACCAAGGTAACTCCAGTCTTTTTTAAAATCTTGTCTAATCCATCAGTCTGGGGCAGGCTACTTTGTGATGTGCTCATGCAGAGAACCAACTCTGTTCCTCCATGTTAGTTGTTTATAATTAAACACTCATTTTTGTGATTATCTGCTTAATGTCTGTTTTTCTCCTTCCCATTCCCCACATGTCAGCTTATAATTTTCATTAATGTATGATTATATCTGTTTTTCCTCATTGTTGAATCCCTAGCAGCAAACATAGGTGTTCAGTAAATATTTGCCAGGCGGGGATACTCACCACTATACTAACGAGGAAGAAGACTTCAGTAAATATTTGAGAATGAACAACTTACTTTCTATTTCTGGGACAGATTTTAAAAAAAATAGGTCATTGGAGTATATTATTTCTATTTTATTGTTTTAATCTTTTACTGAGTACATCTCATCACTAAGATGAACTATTTGAATTCTAATATTGTATCATCAGAGCTATACACACATCTGAAGACCAGGAGTCATACAAAGATTTAAGTAGGAAAAACTTGATTAAAAATTGTAGTAAAATATGTACAACATACCAGTAAAATTCATCACTTTAACCATTTGTAAGTATGTTCTCTGACGTTAAGTAACCACATTGCTGTACAGCCAGCCGTCAGCACCAGCCATCTACAGAACTCTTCATTTCCAGCTAACACTCTATACACATTAAACAGTAACTCCACTGCCTGTTCCCTAGCCCTTGGCAGCCGTAATTTTACTTCTTGTCTCTTTGAATTTGACTATTGTAGATACCTCATATAAGTGAAACCATACATTCTTTGCCCTTTCGTGACTTGCTTATTTCACTTAGTTAATGTCATTTAGTTAAGTTTCATCCATTTTGTAGTATGTGTCAGCATTTCTTTCCTTTTTAAGGCTAAATAATAATATTGCACTGTATGTGTGCATCACTTTTGTTTATCCATTCACCCATCAATAAAAACTTGGATTGCTTCTACCTTTGGCTGTTGTGAATAATGGTATGACTTATGCAGATGGATACACTTTTATGATTCTATGGTTTTCCTCCCCTGGAACTGTAGCCTGTGATCCATATGGTCTTATGCAAGTGACTTAATCTCCCTGTGTCTGTTTCATCATCTGCAGTGGAAATAGTAATACAGCCTATCCACCCTGCTTCAGGGGTTATGGTCTGACAAGGAGAGGTATTATAGACATACCTCTGTAAGTTGCTAATTAGTGTATCTAAGCACATGGAACTTGATGGAACTGGAGAAGCTCTCCAGAACATGCCTTAGGGCTGATTTTCCTGGGCCCTGGGTTCTCTGAGGGGCATAGAACTCTCTGTGACATTGGCTGTCCAGACTGGATGGAAGACATCTGATTTATAGCTGTCACAAGTCTTTTCGAGCTTCCATCAACATTCCAGAAGAAATTAGAATCAACAGCTTACATTCTTCGTTTAAGGTAATGTTCACAAACACTGGGCTTTTAGCCTCTTGAAACCCCATTTCAGGCCCTGTCCTCACTGGGAGAGAAAGCGGGCTATGTCTCAATGCCCTGAACCAAGACCTTTGGCACGCTCTCTCCAGCTTCCAGAAGGGTCTGTCTCTGAGTTACTATGCAGCATCAGCTTGAGGATTAAATGAGATAATGCTTGTAAATAATTTAGAACAGTGTCTGGTGCCATATGAGAGCTCAATAAATATTCACAATTAGTTATTGTTGAGATGATGATGATGATGATGATGATGACGACGACAATGATGCATTTCCCCCACAATCTTTGTTGAGTCTCATTTAATTCTGATTTTGTAGCATTATAAGGGGCTTTGTGATGCCATTTTTATTGTCATTGTAGTAGATTATCACATTTGAATATGGTCGTTAGGCCATGATTAACCACACATTTTAGTATGATTGTTACAAGAATATAACTCTATAATTTCTCCTTACAACAAGGTATAATTTTTATAGTAAAAATTTTCCCATCAAGAAAAACTTAGAAAAAAGAGGAAGTTGATTTAACCAATAATAATTTGTATCAGATATTCACTCTTTATAAAAATGGTAGCCATCAATCTTGCAAGTGATTCTTTGAGAGTCCTAGTCAAATCACACTTTTCATTTAGGACCTTGAGGATACTGGAGATTTGAAGAGAGCTTGCAAATCACAGTCATCACATTATTTAAAGAAATTGTACTCAGCAGAATATATAAATCTTTTGGTTAACATTTTAGGCATTAACTTACTAGTACACCAGAAATCTAGTCTTCAAAATGAATATAAAATTGATAAAATGAGAATTCATATAATTTTTAAAGAAGTCAATTTGCTTATGAGTACTATCTCATAAGCAAAGCTGTACAATTAGAACTAATGGACTATCATTGCAGTAAAAAATATGCAACGTGAAATTTTCCTTCTAAATACTTTATTAAGGCAATAATATTATACATTACGCACACTTTTTGTCTGATGATCGTTAAAATGATATTAAATGAGCTTAGAAGTGCTGTAAATTGTCCTCAGAGAATTGTTTGTGTGTGTTAAGGTATATTTATCCATCTTTTTCTTTCAAATTTAAGCTTAAATTAATTTTTCTTTTTGGTATATGTAGCCTTTCACTCTACTTTTTCTCCCATGAATTTAAGAAGCATCAGAAAAATCACTGTAGATCTGAACTATGGGGAAATATAATGAAAATTGTTTTAAGTTGACTAGGGTTAGGGTTAAGAGATGTGGATTTTTAGGTGTGAGTAAATGAAGGTGTGGGTTTATCGTTTTTAAAGCTTATCTTTGTATTTTGAGATAATATAAAATATAAGATTTCCTATATTTCCTTCACCCAAATGAATATATTTCCAGCTCCCCAAATGTTAACATTTGGTACATTTCCTTTATCATTCTCTCTCTCTCTCTCTCTCTCTCTCTCTCTCTCTCTCTGTCTGTCTCTGTCTCTCTCGGGATTCGTGCACTGGTGGGGAGCATGGCCTGGTTTGATTGCCGGTCAGGGCACATGCCTAGGTTGCGGCCTCAGTCCTCAGTATGGGGCATGCAAGAGGTAGCAGATCAATTATTCTCTCTCATCACTGATGTTTCTATCTCTCCCCCCCCCTTCCTCTCTGAAATCAATCAATCAATCAACCAATAACTGTTGATAAATTTGAAACTTAGGAAAAATCTCCTAGACTGACATAACTGACTAAAATGATCTTAAGTTGGAGAAAATCTTATTTTAATTACAACCACAACCCAAATCGAGGAACATTCAATAATAATAATAATAACAATAACAACAACAATAATAATAATGGCCTGTACTTTTCAAAATACCATGATTGTGAAAGACAGAAAGAACAAGGAACTGTTCATTCAGGATTGAAATAAATTGAAGAGATATGACTACTAAATGCAATAAAATGATTCTCAAGTAGACCTTAAACCAGAAAAAAAAATTTTCTTTCATTATAAAGGACATTACTGAGACAACTAGCAAACCTGACTAACACCTTTAGATTACATAATGGTACTATAGCAATATTCGTTTCCTGAATCTGACTATTGTCCTGTGGTTATAGTATTTATAATCTTAAATATTGATTAAGTAAACTAATAAAATTAGTGGGTAAAAAATTGGTATTAAAAGACTGGAATAAGAATACCAGAGTAAACACAGAGAAATATAAAACAAAAAAATAGTAAAGAACAAAAATAAATAGAAAAACACAATACAGAAAATCAAAATCAACTGATTGACTATATATGTATATCAGTTAGCAGTCGTTGAAATAATGCTACATGATACAGGTTGGATTCCTGGGAAACAGACCTTGAGATAGAGATTTGCATGCAGGAAATTTATTAGGGAGGACCCCTGGGATAAGTACTTGGCAGGATTGACTAGAGGGAGAAGGTGGACCATATGGTGCATTCCGAATGAAGGCCTCAGCTGACTCCATGGGTTGCTCTGAAGAGTTGTCCCAAATCAGTGTGGAAGGCTGGGCTTTGACACTCCTGAGTCATTGGTTGCAGGCTGCCCTAAGAAGAGAGCATGGCCTTGGGTGATGAATCTTTCTTAAATTGAGATCATTTCAAAGAGGACCAACAGCTGAGGGCTGCCTGTTCACAGCACTTTTAGCACTGGCTAAATAAGTTCTTTATTTTCAGAGGGAAAACACAGTACAGTGGGGCCTTGACTTACGAGTTTAATTTGTTTTGTGACAGAGCTCGTAACTCAAATTACTCGTATGTCAAATCAAAAGTGAACGAGTGAGACACGTGATGCTGGGCTGATGTTGTGGCGGTCACTGTGACATTCGCAACGCCAACTAGCGGTGGGGTATCTGAAGCTGGCTTGTAACCCAAATTTTAGCTCGCAACTCAAAGCAAAAAATCAGCCGAGAGATGGCTCGTATCTCGAAAAACTTGTTAGTCGGGACACTCGTAAGTCAAGGCCCCACTGTATTCATTATACTGTCCAGAGTCTGTCCAGAGTTTCAGTGGCTTATAACAACAAGCATTGATTTTTTTGTACACTCTTTGTCTAGGATTCTGCTGAACTAGACTGGGGTGATAGGTGCCATGCTGCAGGTTGTGACCAGATCTCCTTCATGTGTCTCTTCTTCGTTGACAAAAGTCAGTAGCACAAGAGGGCAAGTCCAAATGCAAAAACATACAGGGCTCTGTTAACTCACATGTCTAAACATCCTATTGGCCAGTCAAGTCACATGTCCAGGTCCAACATTAATGGAGTAGAAGAGTATCCTTCTATGGAGGTCCAGGGAAGAAAGTGAATATTTGCTAAAGAATAACCCAGTCTACCATAGTGTGATTCTGCTTAATGAACAAAAGATGAGAATTTCACTGCCAGGATTTGTCAGTCTTTCTCTTAAAATATTTCTATTTGTCATCTCCATCTGTTATGAATGAGATGAAATGTGACAACACCTTCAGTGCTATTTGGCAAAGAAAACAGCTTGTTCTTATGATTTTTAAAATTTATATTTGAATGGATCTTGTATGTTATTTGTAAAACTATTGAAAAGATGACAACTTTGTATTTATCTGGAGGGAAGACTCAGTTTTTTATGTTTAGTTTTTAAGTTCTTTTATTTTAAACTAAGCTGTATATACAGTTAAGCGTATTAAGTATCCTATATTTTAAATACACTGCTTATACATTTTTACATATATATACATGTAACCACCACCCAGGTTTAGATTAAAAAACAAAACAAAAAACCACCCTGAATCCCAAAAAGGTTTCTCATGCCCCTCTCCTATCAGTGTCCCCCACTTCCCTTCTGAGGTAACAACTGTCAGACTTATCTTACCATCAATTAATTGTTACTTTTCTCAAAGTCCATAAAATGGAATCAGCCAATATGTTCTCTAGTATGTATGTCTAGCTTTTTGTTATCTTACTGATAAACCATAGTCATTGGTTATATGTCAAACTCCAATCTTTTTTAGCTTACTTCTGTGAATCTCTACTAATGGGTGTTGTCTCTTCTATTATAGAAGTGTCTTCCATGTTTTACTAATACATTTTCAGGGTAAGATTAGACAATAAAAGTCTATTCAAAAGAAACTGCTATGCTGAAGGGGAGGGTCTGGAGTGGAGGGGGTTAATGGGAAAAAAAGGGGTGGGGACACTTGTAATACTTTCAACAATAAAGATAAATTTATAAAAAGAAACAAGACACTGCTATCTATGCCAGAAAGATGGAGTTAATAATAGGAGCTCCAAGCAAAGAATGTGACCTGGTTTCCTTTGTGAAGTTAGTTATCGATTTCAACAGAATTGTTCCATAGGAATTCCACAGTGCATGCGCCTGATGGGAATGTTTATTTTGTACATATACTGATTATTACTGCACTCTCTTCTAGGCTGTGGAATAAATGTGGGCTTTGGAGGTTTCACAGCTCCTGGTAAGCTGTGAGTCTGCCCCATTCTTTCCATTTGCGTTGTGGCATAATACAGGAGCTAGTCTTCCAAAGGCAAATGCTTACTTCACTGTTCAGTAACACAAACACTCTGTAATCACTTGAGATTTTGGTCATAACAACTTATAAAGGTTGAGAAAGTACTTTGGTTCTTTGAAATCTTATTAGATAATAGCTCATTATCAATTTTAAAAGTGACTATAAGAAGAATATTTTCATTTATCTAACGTGAACAAAAGACAGAAAATCCATTTATGCTTTGAGTGGTTAGTATAATATCAGTTGAGAAAAACTCATTTAATTCTGTCACTTCTGGTTTCATAGCACTCGTTAATTATAAAAATTACTTCTACCTCCTAAGGAATCTCAGCAACATAATTAATTTGTATAATTATTGATTTTGAGTACCATTTAATCTTTTTTAGTTTTGTTATTCATGATAAATACTAGAGGCCCAGTGCACGAAATTTGTGCACTTGCGGGGGTGGGGGGGTTGTCCCTTAGCCCAGCCTGTGCCCTCTTGCAGTCTGGGAGCCCTTAGGGGATGTCTGACAGATGGCTCCTTAGTGCTGCCATGGATGTGGGAGAGGCTCCTGCCACCGCTGCTGCGCTCATCAGCCATGAGCCTGGCTTCTGGCTGAGCAGTGCTCCTCCTGTGGGAGCACACTGACCACCAGGGGACAGCTCCTGCATTGAGCGTCTGCCCCCTGGTGGTCAGTATGCATCATGGTGACTGGTCGTTCCGCCCTTCAATCGATTTGCATGTTAGCCTTTTATTTTATAGGAGTTTTAAAAATAATTTTAAAAATAATCATTAATGGCCCTAGCTGGGTCGTTTGGTTGGTTGGATCGTTGTCCCTTCTTGGTTGGATCATCGTCCCTTAAACAAAAAGGTTGAAGGTTTAATTCCCAGTCAGGAACATATCTAGGTTGAGGTTCCATTCCTGGTGGTGGCCGTATGGGAGACAACCAATCGATGTGTTGTTGTCAAATTGGCATTTCTCTCTCTCTCTCTCTCTATCTCTCTCTTCCCACCTCCCCACATATCCTCTGGTGAGGATTAAAAAAATAACAATCATTTATGAAAATACATTATTAATTGAAGGGATCAATAAGTGCTATTGAACTTTCTTTTCATTTTCATAAGTCATATATCCAAAAACAATAATCACTTAGTTTCATGGATGCTGGAGTTTGCAGAGCACAAGAAAAAAATAAAAATTGTAATATTTTTTGTAACCCCAGCTACAGATTGTGACACATAAAGCAAAAGACTATACATGGTCAGTGGTCTTAGCTGTGATTATATCTAGGAAATTGATGGTTTCAGGTGTACAGCATAGTGATTAGATATGTATATAATTTATGAAGTGATTCCCCCCAATAAGTCTAGTACCCACCCGGTACCAAACACAGTTATTACAATATTATTGACTGTATTGCCTATGCTATACTTTACATCCACATGACTATTTCATAACTACCAATTTGTACTTCTTAATCCCTTCACCTTTTTCACCCACCTCCCCCAACCCCCACATACCTGGCAACTATCAGTTTGTTCTCTGTATCTATGAGTTTGTTTCTGTTTTGTTCATTTATTTCATTTATTTTTTTAGATTTCACAAATAAGTGAAATCATATGGTATTTGTTCTTATCTGCCTTAACTTCACTTAGCATAATACTCTCTAGGTCCATCCATGTTGTCATAAATGGTAAGATTTCATTCTTTTTTTCTGTCTGAGTAATATTCCATTAAATATGTGTACCGCATCTTCTCTCTCTCTTTTAAAAACAAAAAACAAAAAACTTTGTATTGATTATTAGAGAGCGAGGAAAGGAAGAGGGATAGAGAGATCGAAACATCAATGAGAGAGAAACATTGATCAGCTAGCTCCTGTACCTCCCCTACTGGGGATTGAGCCCACAACTCAGGCATGTATCCTGATTGGAATCAAACTAGTGACCTCTTGGTTCATGGGTTGATTCTCAACCACTGAGCCATATTGTCTGGGCATGTACTACATCTTTTCCAGTTGTCCATTGATGACTTGTGCTGCTTACATATTTTGGCTATTGTAAATAATGCTGCAGTGAACATAGGGATGCATATATATTTTTGAATTGGTGTTTTGGATTTCTTCAGATAAATATCCAGAAGTGAAACAGCTGGGTCATAAGTTTGTCCTATTTTTAATCTTTTTAGGAGCCTCCATACTGTTTTCCGAAATAGCCGTACGAATGACAATCCCACAAACAGTGCACGAGGATTCCCTTTTCTCCACATCCTAGCCAACACTTGTTATTTGTTGAATTATTGATAATAGTCATTCTGACAGGTGTGAGGTGATATTTCATCCTGATTTTAATTTGCATTTCTCTGATGATTAGTGACATCGAGCAGGTTTTCATATTTCTGTTTATCATCTGTATGTCCTTTTTGGAGAAATGTCTATTGAGGTCCTCTGTCCATTTTTTAAATTGGATTATTGTTGTTTTTGGTTTTGAGTTTTTTGAATTCTTTATAATTTTGGATATTAACTCGTTAGCAGATGTATCATGGGTGAATATGTTCTCCTATTCAGTGGGTTGTCTTTTCATTTTGTTGATGGTTTCCTTTGCTGTGCAAAAACTTTCTATTTGACGTAGTCCCATTTGTTTATTTTTTTCTTTTTTTTCCTTTGCCCAAGGAAATATATCAGAAAAAAATATTACTAAGAGAAATGTCAGAGATTTTACTGCCTGTGTTTTCTTGTAGAATTTTTATGGTATTGAGTCTTACATTCAAGTCTTTAATCCATTTTGAGTTTATTCTTGTATATGGTTGTAAGAAGGTGGTTTCTAGTTTAATTTTTTCACATGTATCTGTCCACTTTTCCCAACATCATTTATTGAATAGACTGTCTTGATTCCATTGTATGTTATTGCCGCCTTTATAAAATATTAATTGATTAAATAAATATGTCTGGCCTTTTATTCTGTTCCATTGGTCTGTCTTTTATGCCCGAATCATGCTGTTTAGATTATATGTAGCCTTGTAGTGTAGTTTGATATCAGATAGTGTGATTTCTCCAACTTTGTTCATTTTCCTCAAGATTGATGTGGCTATCCAGGATCTTTTGTGGTTCCATATACAATTTTGGATTATTTGTTCTCGTTCTGTGAATATGTCATTGGTATTTTGATAGGAATTGCATTGAATCTGTTAATTGCTTGGGTAAGTATGGTCATTTTAACAATGTTAATTCTTCCAGTGCATGAGCACAGTAAATGCTTCCACTTATTTGTATATTCTTCAGTTTCTTTCTTCAGTGTCTTATAATTTTCTGAGTACAGATATTTCACTTAAAAAAAAAAGGTGCAAGACTTGGCTTTCATGTGTCAGAAAGTTAAAACAGAACTAGTTCTTAACTTGACAAGATTTGATCACCTTGTCCGCCAAACCTTCACCGCACCTACATGCTTATCCAGAAGTAGAACCAGTTGTCCTGTTTTGCAGTTTTCCTGTATACAAATGGGCATACATGTTATAGATGAATTTCTTTCTTGCCAGTAAAAAAAACCACGGAACCTCTCCTGATGGGAGGAAAATGTTACACCCAAGGTACTTTTGTAAAAGGCCACTTTTATTATTGTAACCTATCTTTTCTCCTTTCAAATTATTCTTCAAATCACTCTTCCTTGAAATTTATAGGAAACCCCCACCAACCTAGCTGTTCCAAGCCCTGCCTGGTCATTCTTGGTCTTAAAAATGTCAACCAAGTTAATTTTTAACATGGATAGGTAATTTTGTTTGTTTTCTTTTATACAGATGTGTAATTTTGTTTTGTCTTACTATCATTCATTCTCAGTTCCATTTATTTTTTTCTATTTCTCCTTTCTTAGTACATAATTTTCTTAATCCAATCTGAGAAATTTTTTTCTCACTCTCTGACACATGATGTTTTTTCCCTCCTTGATATATTTTTTATTGATTTCAGAGAGAGGTAGAAACATCAATGATGAAAGAGAATCATTGATCAGCTGCCTCCTGCACATCCCACACTGGGGATAGAACCTGTATGCCGGGCATGTGCCCTGACTGGGAATCGAACCGTGAACTCCTGGTTCATACGTAGACGCTCAACCACTGAGCCATGCTGGCCGGGCAACATGATCTATTTTTTAGGATCTTGTTCAGGAAGGCTGTGCCAGCCTTGTATTATAGCTGAAGTGACTTTGGCATTTTTAACAGAAAGAATGATGAAACATACAGGTTTCCAATTTAATGCCTGGAGGTCCTGGATATCCATAGTTAGGTTGCTATAACGAATGAATTATTTAAAAAAAAAATACACACCTTAAAAGGCACAAATCAACATTTTCTTAAAGCAGTAAATGATATTTTAAATAATTGTTAAGTAATCTGTTATTCAAATTTTTCTTAAGTTTGTGAGAAAATAACTACCTCAGTATATGGTTGCTAATTTACTGGATTATGCACTTGAGTATCTGTTCTTAAATAATCTAGGACATTTTCAATATGGCTGATCTTTTCTCTCCATTTTGTTTGTTTTCTTTAGTTTCATGCTATGGATACATTATATAGACACAGCTATGACTTGAGCAGTGCAATAAGTGTCTTAGTGCCACTTGGAGGACCTGTTTTATGCAGAGATGAAATGGAAGAATGGTCAGCCTCTGAAGCTACTTTATTTGAAGAGGCACTGGAAAAATATGGCAAAGACTTCAATGATATACGTCAAGACTTTGTAAGTAGAAAATTGTGAATGATATAAAACGTTGAGGTTGGGGATATTTTATTTGTTTTAGAAATCTGTGACTTAGTAATTTTAAAAACACTCCAAACTACAAGAAATGTAGTTTGAATACATAGAATGAAGGCCAGTATTATAAAGGGAGAAATTGACATTTATTCTCGGAATTAATTGTGAATAAGACCCAGGGCCAGGAGGCCTTGAGTTCTTGCTGTAAGTCTTGGCAGTATGAGTTCATCCTCTTCGCCTTTCTGAGGTCTAAGTTTAAAATATGGACAGATTGTCTAACCATTTGCACTAAAGATATCTAATATATCTAATTCCTGCCTCTTAAGCTCGTTGCCCTCCTTTAGACCTTCAGCATTTTTCTAGTTGTCTAATTGTTGAGCCTAAAATTTTGATGTGGACCTTTAATGTGGAAATAACCTGTAAAGCAGTGTAGGAGAATTTGCTTTATAGGCTTTCTATCTTTGACTCCTCTTAATGATATGCAGTATCTAATTTGCCTTTTAAATATTAGATAGTCTTTCCTCCTATTATGTATTTCCTTTTGTCTTTGTGGAATTGCTCTAATTAAGTTTATACTCGCTTTGAAATGGAGAAATTTCCATTTGAGAAGTCTATAAATAGATTTCTATAGCAGCCGTTCTTTATAAAAAATTATGAGACTAGAATATTTATAGACTAATGAAGTATTTGATGCAAGTTAATATCCTGCCTTTTATGTTGTTGAATTTTTGTTTGAGTTATTCCTGAAGAAAAATTATTACTATCAATATGGATACATTAAATTCCAAACATGATAATTAATTAATTAGTGTCACTAACATTTGTTCTTCTGGCAAAACTTCACTCATACCCAGATTGTTATATGTCATGATTTCAATTTATAGGAGGTGCAGGTGAGGATTTAAAATGCATTGGTGGCATTTAGCTTCAGGTGGTCAGAATAATGCACCAGTGTGATGTTATTACTATGGTATATTAATGTACCATACCACTAAATAGAAACCACAAAAACAAAGTCCCCTAAAGTACAAAATCCACAGGTCTGACAAAGGAATGGAAGGAGGAACATTAAAGTGAAACTATTTTCCCTGCACTGAGTGTGACATGCTCATTTTATGTTCTAGTAATTCTTCTGGACCCATTTCAATTCAGCAAATGTCTGTTGAGCATCTGCAACCTGCCAGGCCTTCAGGAAGCCAGTAGGCATGCAACAGAACCATAACGTTACTTCAGGGAATGAGTTCACAGTCAACATCAAGTGATTGAAGCACATACACCAATTAATATAAAATGTAGTTATTTCTGTCAGCAGTATCAACAAGTATTATGGGGTATTGGGAGGGGAACTCGCAGTTGTGCCAGTCAAATCAGAAATGGCTTCACAGAGTTATCTGGCATTTCAGCTGGATCTCTTACGGTAAAGGGAGAAAACAGCAAATTGAAAGGTATCCATGAGGTATGAAACTTGCACTCCCAGGCACCTAACACAGGACTAGGAAGTAACTCTCTGAAGAATAGCTTGCTGCAATATACTCAGACACAGAGGCTGACATTGATATGAGATAAAAGAACTGTATGAAAATGAGTGTGACAGTAATAATGCTGTTAGATGGTTTTTGTTACCTTTAAGATCTAACAGAATTCTTGTAAATTTGCATTGTGGTATATATTAGTTTTTGCTGAGGGTAGTTAGATTGCTTGTTGATTCGCCAGTCACATTAGGTTTGTATTATTTTGGAGACTGAAATTTTCCACCAGTGTCAAAAACGTTAAAGAATATATGATACCATAGTAATACCAAAGACATCTGGTCCTGGGATTTTCTTTGATCAGACGTTTTTGATCCCTGATTAGATCTCCTTCTTAGTTATAATCTATTCCAATTTTCTATTTCTTCATGATTCAGACTGGGTAGGTTTTATGTTTCTAGGAATTTATCCATTTTTTCAAGGTTATCTAATTAGTTGGCATATATTTGTCATAATAGTCTCTTAACATAAGCCTTTGTATTTGGGACTTCTTTTTTTTTTCTTAGTCTAGCTAAAAGTTTTGTCAGTTTTGTTTTATCTTTTCTAAAAAATAGCCCCTAGTTACATTGATCTTTTCTATTTTTATAGTTTTCACTTCATTTACTTCTGCTCTGATCTTTATTTCCTTTCTCCTGCTAATTGGATCCACTCTCTTTCTGTCCCCACCCCCCTTGGATAATTCCTAATGACCTGTTTTTTAGTTTTCACATATTCTTTTTTTCTGCTTAATCAAGTCTGTTGGTGATGTTCTATATCAGTGATGGCGAACCTTTTGAGTTCGGCATGTCAGCATTTTGAAAAACCCTAACTTAACTCTGGTGCTGTGTCACATATAGAATGTTTTTGATATTTGCAGCCATAGTAAAACAAAGATTTATATTTTTGATACTTATTTTATATATTTAAATGCCATTTAACAAAGAAAAATAAAAAACAATGAGTTCTCTTGTCACCTCTGACACGCGTGTCATAGGTTCGCCATCACTGTTCTATATTGTATTTTTTATTTAATTAATTGTATTTTTCAGCTTTAGAATTTGTTAGGTTCCTTTTCATTATTCTGTCTTTGTTGAACTCATTTTGTTTGTATATTGTTTTACTGATTTTATTGCATTGTCTGTCTGTACTTTTTTTTTTTTTAATATATTTTTATTGATTTTTTACAGAGAGGAAGGGAGAGAGATAGAGAGTTAGAAACATCGATGAGAGAGAAACATCGATCAGCTGCCTCCTGCACACTCCCCACTGGGGATGTGCCTGCGAACCAAGGACCTGCCCTTAACCGGAATCGAACCTGGGACCCTTCAGTCCGCAGGCCGACGCTCTATCCAGTGAGCCAAACCGGTTTCGGCTGTCTGTACTTTCTTGTAACTTAATTGAACTTCCTTAAAACAGTATTTTTTAAATTCTCTTTCAGGCAAGTAGTAGATATCCAGTTCTTTGGGGTCAGTAACTAGAAAACTATTGTGTTTCTTTGGTGTCATGTTTCCTTAGTTTTTCATGTTTCTCATGGGCTTGTGTTGATGTCTGTGGATTTGATAGAGCAGTCACCTCTTCCATAGTTTACAGATGCTTTTGGTGGGGAAAGGCCTTCACCAGCAGGTGGTGCAAGGACACTGGCTTATTGGGGCCTGATGTTTCCAGCTCCCAGGTAGGTCAAGTGGCATAGACACATTCAGCTCCATCAGCTGAAGTCAATGTTGCTAAAGATTGCAAGGGTCCTCCATGGTGTCTGAAGTGGTAGTGAGGACTGTTACAGTCTTCAGTGACAACGGCTGCTGGGGTACTTCCTTATCATAGCCAAGGGATCCCCCTTGGCAATGGGTCTGGCTTTGGAGGGACCTTTGGTGGTATTAGTGTGAGGCATGGACACACTTGGATCCGTCACGGAGCTAGGAGTGGATCATGTATGCTCCTTGAGTGGCTGAGTGTAGGGTCTAGGCTGCTGGCCAGTTTCCATGGCTCTGGTACCTGAGATGTGTGCACATGTGGAACAGCTGTGGAGCTGAGGTCTGAAGCACAGGTACATGTGGAGCAGCCAGGACTTTGGGGTCCAGGGTATGCACAGAGTTGGAGGTAGGGGCTGGCAGCGCTGTTCCAGGGGGCACAGCAATGTCTTCTGGGAATGACCCAGCAGCATCTCCTAGCGGCAGCAATAACTGTTGGTTACCTCAGTGTCAAAAGGTGCTAGCTTTCTCTGCAGAGCAGGCTGCTGTGGTCCATGCCAGCATACACTGCGGAGCCTTGTGCTGGGAAAGCTGCAGGAATTCTGTCCTGGGGGCTGTATGAGTGGCAAAGGCTGCCGGGCCCTCTGTAGAGCAGGTCACTGGGGACCTCAGTGGCACACACCTTGGCTTATATTGATAGCCTCCACCCTTCTTCTTGGTTCTTAGCCATTTTAAGATGTCTCAGCTAAGCCGTCTCCACAGTGATCCTTTCTCTGTGGTAATTCATTAATTGCTCCACTGTGTTGCTATAGGTTCTTAATTTGAGTCTTGTGCCCTCCCAGGGCTATTTTTGTTTTTTAATAGCAGCCTATTTACTGTTTGGTGGTGGTGGTTTTGTGTGTGTGTGGGCAGGGGGGTGGGCAGACCAAGACTGGTAGCTCCTAGTCCTCTATCTTGCTTGGGAGCTTTAAGTTGTCTAGTTTACTGTCATAAGGTTGTTCATAATAGTCCTAGTACCCTTTTATAAGGCCTTATATGGACACATGTGCTAATGTATCCTCTCACACTCCTGATGCTGATGATTTAGCTCTTTTCTCTTTTTCCCTCATCAGTCTGGCCTTAAGGCTTTCCCAGTTTTTTTTTTTTTAATATATTTTTTATTGATTAAGAAATTACATATGTGTCCTTGTCCCCACGTTCCCCTCTACCCCCCCCCCGCTCTTGCCCT
>NW_006383011.1:18610891-18642900 GCF_000327345.1 Myotis davidii | reverse complement strand
GAGCCCCGTACCTCTGCGCTTCTCTCCTGCAGCTTCTCTGGGTCTCAGTGTGCCTCTCCTTCCTTCTAGTTGTAGAATTTACAGTCAGCCAGGCTTCCTGTGGTTCTGGATGAAGTCCGTATTGTTTCTCTGAGGTATTAATCAATTGTTGTGAGCGGCCTTAATTTCCCGGTGTTTATCTCTGCCGCCATCTTAGTTTCTCTAGACTTTCTTCAAGGCTTTCCCAGTTTTATTGATCTTTGCAAAGAACCAGCTTTTGGTTTGATTGACTTTCTCTTTCATTAATTTCTGCTTTTATGTTAATTATTTCCTTCCTTCAGCTTGCTTTGGACTAATGTGCTTTGTCTTTTCCTAGTATCTTTTTAAGGTTGAATCTTAAGTCTTTATTTGAAACATTTCTTGTAATGCAATCATTTATTGGTAGCATATGTTTAGCTAGTAATGATTTATTTCAGCTTTGCCTGAAAAAGATACTTCCTCTAAAAAGATATTTCATTCTTTCTAGAATTCATTTATTTTCTTTTTCAATACCCTAAAGATGTTTATTTGGCTTATTCAATTTCTGATGAGAAAGTTCCTCTGTATGTAAATGTTTCTTTTTCTTTGTATTCAAGATTTTTCTTTACTCGTGGTTTTCAGTAGTTTTACTACCACATTTTACCTGGGTGTGTTTTTCTTTGTAATCATTGTACCTGTAGTTCACTTAGTTTCCTAGAGCTGAGATTTTCTGTTTGTGTGTTAGTTTGCATAATTTGTATCGATTCATCTTCTAGTACACTAATGCTTTTCTCGGCTATATCCAGCAAACTGATTAACTTGTTAAAGGAATTCTTCAAACATGATAGCATGTTTTTTCTCACATGTATACTTTATTCTTTTTTATGCTTTCTATCTGTGCTTAAATCGCCATATGTTTGTGTTGTCCACCTTTTCAATTGGATCCTTTGTGATAATTACCATAGCTTAATATCTGATACTTCCAATATTTGGGTCATATTGGAGTCTATATCTGTTGCCTGATTTATTTCTTGAAAATGGGACATTTATTTTCATGCTGTTTTTTTAAAAATATATTTTATTGAGTTTTTACAGAGAGGAAAGGAGAGAGATAGAGAGTTAGAAACATCGATGAGAGAGAAACATCGACCAGCTGCCTCCTGCACACTCCCTACTGGGGATGTGCCTGCAACCAAGGTACATGCCCTTGACCGGAATTGAACCTGGGACCCTTCAGTCCGCAAGCTGACGCTCTATCCACTGAGCCAAACCGGTTTCGGCCATGCTGTTTTTTAATGTCTTCTATCTTTGACTGGATATGGAACATCCTATGTAAACAACATAGGCTGAGTTAAGCAGTATTTGTATTCTGAAATGAGCATGCCTCTTCATCTAGGTCATTATTGTAGGGGATTGAGTCTGTCTGGTTAATAGTGGGCCAGGTTTGGATTTTCCTGATCTTTTAAAGAAAGTGGAAAAGAGGGAGAGAGGGATGGAGGGAAGAAGAGGGAGGCAAGGAGGGAGGAAAGAGGCAGGAAGAGGAAGGGAGGGAGAGGGAAGGAGGGAGGGAAAAACATCAATGTGAGAGAGACATTGAATGGTTGCCTCCCACATGCATCCCAGACCATGACCTCCTGGTTTTTGGGTCGACGCTTGACCACTGAACCACACGGTCTGGGGTTGATGTTTTTTTCCCCCCGTATATTTTTCTGTTACTAAATTCTAGTTTAATTTTATTGTGATCAGAAAACATACTCTGTAAAAACCAAATTTTACATTTTTGTGATTTGATTGCTTCTGGCCCAGTGTATGGCCTGTTATGGTGAATGTTCTGTGTGCTCTTGGAAAGAATAGATATTTTGCTGTTAGGTGGAATGTTCTGTAAATGCTACTTAGGTCAAGTTTATTGATAGTGTTGTTCAAGTCTTCTGAAGCCTTATTGATTTTCTGTCTACTTGTTCTATTACTTATTGAGAGCTATTACTTATTGAGAGAGCAGCATTAAAAGTCTCTAGCTATAATAGTGGAATTTCTATTATTCCTTTCAATTGTAATTAGGTTTTTGCTTTTAATTATGTTAAACTCTATTATTAGGTACATGCACACTTAGGATTATTATGTTCTCATGGTGAATTGACCATTTTATATTTATTTATTTATTTATTTATTTATTTATTTATTTATAAACAACTAGTTGAGTGTCTCACATGTATTAGGCCGCTATTAGAGACATATAGATGAAATGCATGTACTAGTACAGGAGTTGTTGCATCTCTGTTTTTCTAGAGGAATTGGGTAGGCTTACCCAAGGAAGCAACTAAACTGATACTTAAAAATGAGTAGAACATTCTATAAAAGGGGGAGGAGCTTTAAGCAGAGGGAATACTGAAATTTGGAAAATTTTTGTGTTAAGTGCTTTTGATTATGGGCGAAGGAAACTCATCCTCACCTAGTTTAGAATAAAGAATAAAGGTATGGGTTATATTAGAGTTGTTAGTTGCTAAGTTCAGAATTCACTATATCTAATATCAGCAGAAAGGAATATAGGATAGTAAGTTCTCATAGAATCTCTGGAGGACTATAGAACCAGGCTTGGATGCTATACTTTTCAGGAACATTGGAAACACCCATGCCCTCTGCTGCTTGGCACCCATGATTTCAAGCTTCAATTGAGAAAGGTCAACAGACATGGCCCAGAAGAACATGATATCTCAACCATTGTTCTTGCCAAACTATCCAGTCTCCCTGCATGCAGCCTCATTTTGATGTTGCTCACTTCTGTATCTAAATGTCATTCAGGCCGAAACCGGTTTGGCTCAGTGGATAGAGTGTCAGCCTGCGGACTGAAAGGTGCCAGGTTCGATTCTGGTCAAGGGCATGTACCTTGGTTGCGGGCACATCCCCATTAGGAGATGTGCAGGAGGCAGCTGATCGATGTTTCTTTCTCATCGATGTTTCTAACTCTCTATCTCTCTCCTTTCCTCTCTGTAAAAAATCAATAAAATATATTAAAAAAATATCATTCAGGTTTGTCAGTTTGGCTAACATAGCCCATTAGTCTGCACCTTTGTTCAAGGGTATCTGGGGAAAATACAGTTTAGGGTTTCAAGCAAAATGAGATAGACGTGGTTTGGAAGTGGATGTCTAGTGTCTGCCACCTTTGACTAATCATTCATACTTGCTTTCTGTACCTGCTTCCTTCCATATATCAACTTTTAAACAGTAGTAATTATTCCTGAATCATTGGAAAATGTGGTACCATTTCTTCAAATGGGGAGGCACAAATTTACTGTCATAGCATCTCTGGTTGATGTTTAGTCTTCCTCTAATTTTAGTCACAACCCAGCTTGTAGCTTCTACATTAAATTATAATGGTAAAATCATCAACAAGAGACCTTATAAAAAATAGAAAGGGAATTGGGGTGCAGGAGGGAAATAATTATACCAAGCAAGGAGGGAAATCTGGATGACTTCTTTAGTCTTCTTTTTCTCTGTTTTTGAAACTCATTCTGAGGACTTCATTGGCATTCAAAATCGACTTCCCTCACTCTTCTTTTCCCCTCAGTACTTTTAATAATCACAGTTCTTAATCTGGTAGGGTGACCCAAACTTCATTTTTGAGGGTTCTGGGCCCTGGTTAGAAGCAGTATTTTGTGGGAATAAGTCTTTCATAAGTCTGTGGGTGGTTTGCTAGCTAATGCATTGTAGGCAGAAAAGGCAAATCATATTTAGAATAATAGTCTGTTCAATGAGAACAGATGGCTGCTATTCTATGATGCTGAGAGTTTAATGTAACTGACATGTTACCAGGAATGGGAGGCCCAGTGTACTCCGTTCCTTGCAAATTGGACACCTGGAGTAATTGGATCAGATTTGGTGAGAGGACATCCCGTGTAGCACCCATGTGTAATCTCTGTCTCCTTGCCTCTTTTGTATCCTTTGAGTATTGGTGTGGTTAGGAAAAGAGTCTGGTTGATCATCATAGAGGAGATAACTTTATCCACCTGATATTAGTGAGAATTTTTCTGCAAAGGGAACTTATGAGTAAGCATGAGGACACAAATATCCTCACACCCAGGTCTGTCCCATAAACCTCTTTTCTAAACCTTATTGTTACCAATATTCTAATCTGATTTCTTTCAAGTCTCTGATCATTGTAACAAGTGAATAACCACTGCCCACGAATGGGTATGGATTAGTAATTCTGGCCATCTCTCCTTCAACTCGAAGTAGAAACCCAGATGTTTACTCGAATATTCCACCCTCCAAAAGGATCTACCTTCTTTACTGTGCCTTAGAGCCACTCCTGCTTGGGCCTGAAATGCAGGAGTGGGCTAGTTCTACTTGTTGCCAGTATATCGTGCAAAGCCATCTGCCGCAGTCAGATTTCTTTCCTCTTAAATTGACATGTCCTAGGGTCTCCCATGAAGCCGTAAGTGGGAGTTGAGGAAGAAATGAAACTGCATTAGGAGTAGACACACTAGGGCATGTTTCTCATGTGTTCGTGACCTCCTCTTCTTCTTGATGAAGGAGTGGTGGTGCTGAACATGCCTGATTAGGATTGCATGGCTTACCGCTAGGTCAAGTCTGGCTCATGACGAGCTCAGGTTACATGGTCCCTTGATTTCCAGGTTTCCAGGTAATTGTATGTCAGGGGGTTGTTTCTGAAAAGAATAATAATTAGCAGATGAAGAGTTTTTAGCTTGCGTAAAACCTTAGGGGACTCTGCCAATAACTGTTATACGGTCTCACCCTATGTGGTCATGTCATAAGCTCCTTAAACCATCCCTCAGACCCTTTCAAATCCATTAGATTGCTTGTTGGGTTGGAGAAAACTGCGTTAGTTGTAATGCAAATGCCAGTGACTGAGCAGATTTGGTCCTGCAAGGAGACCATATTTGTAATTACTGTTGTAATTGCCACCCAATTAAACTGAAAATAAGTTCCTTTCCCTAAACTCCATCTGTTTTTACTTCAGGTCAGATAGGTGAATTAAGTGTGCAGGTGACAGGAATGGCAAAGATGTTTTACTAGTACATGTGGGACACAAGCTGCAGTGCTGTCTGGGAAGTACTATTATTTTTTCTTTGACTAAATGATTTTTTCCTTTTCAGTTACAGTTGACATACAATATTATGTTGGTTTCAGGTATACAACCCAGTAATTAGACATTATATAACTCACTGAGTTTAGGAAGTACTGTTTTAATTCTCTCACCCGATAGTGCATTAGGGACAGCAAGATGGGAGTCAGAGGGAGTGCTGAGTCACCTATCTGTAAAAGTCTGCTGCTACAGTGAAAAGTTGTGAATGTTATCAGTCATTTTGTCTGAAATTTGATCTGCCCTGATTTGCATCTTGAATGACTAACAAATCTCCCTTTACAAAAGGACATATTGAATATATTCTTTGGTTGTGGGTCTCATGTGTGGGAGCTTATGTGACTATTTTTGAATAATGAAAAATATCAAAGACAAGCTTTCTGTTTTTCTAGTATGAACCACACTTGGCTATGTTTTTCTTCTGAGATTTGTTTTAATTTATTTTACAACAAAAATAAGTCAAAATAGAGCAGTTTTTTAAAGGATGGGAAGTATGTCAGAGACCACACGCCACCCAATGGTAGCTGGCATCTTTGGAAGTTGAAGTAACTGGCTAGATCTATTTCAATATCATTTCTGAAATTTGTATTCCTGGGTAAGTCATAAAATAGTATCAGTCATAAAGTTTATAATTTTTAGCAAAACGGGAAGTAGAAAGGAAATGTGTTATATTAGTCCTAACTGAATGTAACTTGTTTGGGATACCCTTTGCTAAGAATTAATTTCAGTTTTCATAAACTGGATGAATCTTCTATCTGGATATTTGTCTCATTATTTTAAAGGAAAGCAGTTGCTATAGTAGCTTGTTTTTATTGTCATATTAAATATATTTTCAGCTCCCTTGGAAATCATTGACTAGCATCATTGAATATTATTACATGTGGAAAACTACTGACAGATACGTGCAGCAGGTAATTTTTTATATATCACTACCAATATGATTGCATTAAAGTGAGCTTTCTGTTTACATTTTAATATTTCTTAGCAATATACTTAATTTAAAATTTGTCTTGTTTGCTTTATCTTTTCTAGACTATTTTAAACTGCATGATTTCATATCCTTAAGATATTATTTTAAGATTTTAGTCTTAATATATTTTTTTTTACTTCAGAATTTATTATGATAGCTATTTTGGAAGGACAACAGGGAAGGTACCGCTAGAGAGGCAGTGTTTTCCTTGCAGGTGCCTGGTGCCTCATCTCTTTGTGAGTATACTTGGAGGGAATGCCCTAAGATGTGATGTTAGCGCACACCTTTTGAGCAACGTATTTTTACATATTGAAAATTTAGACCAATGCCATTTGTGTGGATATATCTCCTAAGTCTTTTATCTTAACTGTAAAGTTAGACTTACTAGTTTGATGCCTCGGTGTACTGTACATAAATTTTTATCCGAAGTTATTTCTAGAAGCAGGGAGTGATTTGTTTCTGACTCCTTCCCACATGTCCCAAATGGAGGTAACTCTCTCAGTTACTTATTTCGAGCACTATTTCCTGGGAAAAGGCACATTTTCCCAAAGTGACCCCAGTCAGTACTTGTTTTTATATTCTTCTAGTCTCATGTCAGAACTGGTAAGGAAAGGGGCAAATATATTTAACATAGACATTATTTTTCCTAAGTATGTGATTGCACAGTGGCAAGTGTTGGATGCTATAAAAATACATTTTAAGGATCACTTTAAAAATTGCCATAGTGAGTTGTTGAGATCATGAATAGTGAATAGCCAGCCACCCATGGCTTATTGAAACATTTCCAGAATCAACATCATGTATAATTTAAAAAGTGCTTATTTGAAACAATTTAGGTAGATAGAAATGAAGACCAGGTGTTCTGAAAACTGTTTCTCAAAGCAAAAAGAGTCCCCAAAGATGGTGGAGATGATCGCTCAAGGATGGTTGAAAATATTTGGATAGAATTCTTTTCAGAAATTTCAACTCCGTCCCTAAAAGTTTTAAGTTGTCCCCCTAAATGTTTTTGTTTACTTCTCATTGAGAAAATGAGGAGAAATAATTTGGTTTATCTTATTTTTTATATCTACCATATATTATTTTCCTTCCCTATTTGCATTCATGTTGTGTTGATCAGTTTCTGGATTTGACTACATAATCTTTTTCCCATTCCTTTTCCTGCATTTGGCTCCTAATTGGTTCCTAAAATCTGATGTGAGTTCAGCCAAGCTATAAAGTATACTGCATACCTCCCAACATTTGAGGGTAAATGCTTATTTAATTGTACTTAGAATAGTTACTATCTCTTTCTTTTGCATGGACTTTGAAAACTAATCACCTCTGAATATTTTTCTAAAAGTAAAGATGATGTGTGTTTTTTTTCTCCCAGAAAACCAAAAGAAGAAATACGGTAGAAAATAAATTTGAAAAGTAAAAACGGTTACTTACAAGTCCTGTTTATTCACTCATGTGGGGGACGGAGTTGTTCATTGCTTTACTTTTAAAATCTATGTCTAAAACGTTATTAATACTTACAGTTCTGTTTCTCAGAATCTAGTGACTTTTCTTAGAAATTACTGCAGCTTATATGCACATTTTAAAATGGCAACTTTTGAATTATGCTTTAAATTCATTTTCTTGTGGATTTTTTAAAACAATGAAGTGGTAATAGTTGCTAAGCATTGTATGTAAAATATTTTATGTATCTTTTGAATTAGAAACGTCTAAAAGCCGCAGAAGCAGAGAGTAAACTGAAACAAGTGTATATCCCAACTTAGTAAGTAATGGAAATCTTTTAAAATATTTGTCATGGTATTAATTCTATCAAAACAAAATATGTCATTTTGGTCAGTTCTAGTCAAATTTGAATTCATTATGTATCTTATTTTCTTCTACTACAAAGCATGAGACTTGCTTCCCATTATATCACTATAATAATATTTTTAGAGAGAAAAATGGCTGGTAGGAAAAACACCACGTAGACAACAAAAGGACGAGAGAAAGAATGTCCCTAAATTGTACTTCTGTCACAGCTGCGGGGAAAGTGTTAGGAAACTAACCTATGAAACTGTTGTTTGAAGCAAATGTATTTCAGAAAGCTACCAACTCATGAAACTTGTATGTGGTAGAATGGATTTTTTTGGTTAATGCACATTGCCCTTTTGAGGCATGTTGTTTATCTAGTTGATAATTTTATATTATTTGCTTAGGGCTAGGGTTAGGGAAAGTAATTGGAATCATACTTTGTATATGTTGGATAAATAGTGAATAACTTTTTATTGTTTTGGCCTAGCATTCTATCATTGTTTTCCTTTGGAGTTAGAAAACATTGTTATATCAACATGGATGCCAATATTCTTTTCATATGCTATGTTTTAAATGAATTATAATCTTTTTCTTGAGATCTTTGGATTTCAATCATTCATTTGTTCAGAAAAATTCAGTTTATTGAGCACCACATATATAGTGCTATCCTAAGTTCTTTGGGGATAAAAATGAAATTTACTGCAAAGTTTTATGTACTGCTCCAAGATTTTTCTTACTCTGTGAGCTCAGTACAGTTGCCTTTATACTTAGCCTTTTGTTTACTGAATTTTGATACATTAAGACAGTTTTATATACTAGTATAAGAGGCCTCATAGGAAATGAATTGTTCTTACTAATCTTTTTTTTAAAATCCTCACCCAAGGGTATGCCTTTATTGATATTTGAGACAGAAGCCAGGGTGTGGTTGGTTGGAGACACACACATGTACACACACATTGATGTGAAAGAGATCAAACCTACAACCTGGGTATGTGCCCTGACTGAGAATCAAACCCATAACCTTCTGGTGTAGGGACAACACTCCAAACCATTGAGCTACACTGGCCAGGCATCTTACTAATCTTTTATCTCAAGACAGATAATATGTAATTTATGGGGCTCATAATTTTTATTCAGAGATACAATATCCCTTCTGAGAGTGGTTTCTAATATTTTTAAATTTTATATAGTTTGAGTTATTTACAAAAGAATAACTCCCCAAAGGAAATCTGTTGTGATTCATCTGTCTCAGATTTTCAAAAGCAGGCATACCAGCTTTCTTGAACTTCACAATGTTTGTCATATCAAAGGAAAAGTGCATTCACCAAGCTAAGAAACTGGTGGAGAACCAGGTTAGGTCTAGGTCATTTTGAGTTTGTTGTGTCCACAGAGGTGTTGAATATATTGTTGGGTATATTGGAGGGGAAAGTTCTGGGCTAGAGATACAAATTTGAGCTTCATCAGCATATATCATTGTTTTTTAAACTATGTATGAGATTTCATAGGAGAATCAATAAGAAAAAAAAATGCCTTGGACCAAGCTTGAGGAAATCCAGTATTTATATGTCAGATACAGATAGAGAATGAAAGCTAAAAAAGAATAGCAAGGTGAGTGCATTATTAGCATTAAAGCTGAGAGAGGAGTGGGTTTCAAGGAGGGAAAGAGACCATCAGTGTCAGATGCTGGTGAGAAATAGCCAGGGAACTTAGCATCACAGAAGTTATCGGTGATCTTAAATGCCGTGGTGAGGACTGCATAGAGCCACGGTGCTGCAGACACTGAAGATGGCAGCTCTCAAGAAACCTGGCTGCAAAGGGCAGTCGAGAGAAAGTTCTCGGCTTTGGGGAGTAGGTTGGGATAGAGAAATGGGAGAGTTTTTAAAATAGGAGAAATACATAACATGTTAATGAGAGGGTCCAGGAAGGAGAATGAAGGGAACAAAGTTCTCAAGAGGGTGGAGGGGTAGAACCTGGAGCACTGATGGAGGAGGAAAGGTTTGGGCATCAGGTAAAAGGACAGTTTCATATAATGGTGACTTTAAAACATCTTTCACGTTTTTCTTAGAGTAAAAGTTTATTTGGATGGTCACATTGACCTCAGTCATTTGTGCCCTGAATTAACCTGCAGGTACTTGGTTTTGCAAAACATAGTTTAAGTGATTCAAATGTTTAAGTATATTCAGCCTTTGAACACTTGTTTTCCTTTTGTAATTATTACAATATTAAGGTCAGTAGTTTATTCAGTCAAATAACGTTCTAGATTCAGGTGAGGAACTAAAGTTGTATGTACTCTTGTTCTTTTTTTCAGGCAGTTCAACTATAAATTTATATTAGCTCTTTTTCAACACATATATTTTAGCCCAGGGTTAAATATCAGAAATTTTCATATTTTGGGGAAGTCATTTAATTTCAAAGTGCCATCATGTCTATTAGCTATAATAAATTTTTAAAAATCAGAAATATTATATCTCTTGGACATCTTAATCATTCTAAATTACCACTTTTCATTTTGTACATTTCCACATGAAAACTATAAGAAGAGAAATACATTCTTTCTGGCTTAAAATTTGTTTTTTAAAACCAATTTGTCTTCAAAACACATTGCTGGCACAGGTTAAAGTTTAAATAATAGCCCTGTATATAGAATGGGGACTTCAGAGCACTCAGAGGTTCAATGATTTCATCTGGGGGTGGTGATGGGTGTCACCAAGAGTTACAGTAACAATGCCAGGAAAAATCTTAATTTGCTGTCAGGCCAAGTTTACGTACTAGGCTTTTGCTCGTAATTGGAACTATGGGAATGAAAAACAGCAAAGAGGAAACTCCTGAACCAACTCTGTGTGGAAACGCCAAGTGTCTTGATAGTTGTGACCACTCATTACTTTAGTAATCATGGAAGATATAGTCATTCAGCATTTATTTCTCCCAAATAGATGTGAAAGTTCCTTGAAATCAGGTACATGTTAAGTGAATTATGAGTTTATTGAGGACATACTATATATACCTGTGCAGTATCATCGGTCATGGCTTATAAGCTGGGGAGTTAGCCTACCCTAGATGGGGACAAGTTAGCCATGTTTGCACAGCAAGTAGAAGGTAATCTGGAGTACATGTTTCTGGGGAATTATAGCCTCTGGGAAATTTGCACGTACACTTCTGATGATGTCACTCTTTTCCTCCTAAAATTTTTTCTTGAAGAGAAAAACCTCTACTTTCCAATGCTATGTAATCTTCATGAAAGTTCAAACATAATAGAAATTACTACCATGAACAGAGTCTCCTGAAATGCTGACTTAACTCTGGATATGCCCCATTGACAGCTAGTGTTTGTGTTGATCATGGTCTTTTGTAAGTTCCCTCAGGAGTCAGCAGAACCAGGACAGTGCCTTCCTCTGAACACAGCACATCGCCTTCGGCTTCATTTATATGATTCATAAAAGTATTTTATGTTCTCAGGAGAATTTGTGATAGCTAATACAACTTAATAACTTGTATTTTTCAAAATAATCAGAGGGTGTCCTAAGGAAATTGTATTTGTGTGGAGAAGAGAGATGGCTGTATTTATTTTGTGAGTGTCAGGCATAAGAGATCAGTTTGTGCATAACCTTGTTTTGTAAAGATGAATGGTTTGGGTTCACTTTCACCAGTGTATTTCTTCTTCACCAAGCATTCAGATTTATTTATGTGTAATTCAGATAAATCAGTAACGAAGTGTAGAGCCTTTGCCTTATTTGTACAAGTCATTTTTATGACCTTACTTTACATTTCATTGGAAGCAGCAAACCGAATCCCAACCAAATATCCACCAGCAATGGCAAACCTGGTACTGTGAATGGGGCCGTGGGAACCACATTCCAGCCGCAGAATCCCCTCTTAGGGCGAGCCTGTGAGAGCTGCTATGGTAAGTTTTCTCCAGCGGGGCTTTCTTTTCTCATTTGAGGCCTGTCTCTGAAGTGCGTGGAACTGTGCTGGCACTGTGGGAGGAAGGTACATGAGGTCAGTACTGTGCAGAGGGCAGAATAATGCAGCCTTAGAGTGAATAGATGCCCATCCTTCCCTTCCGCCTGGACACTGAGTATTTAAGTCTTGGGTTTCCTTTGATTTGCTTTTGTGGGGTCCTGTGTTTGTTGATACAGCATTGTTAGCTGAGTTGCATTCAGAGTTGTTACTAGCTTTGTGCAAACCATGGTCCCATGAAATATTCCAAATCCCCTTTTGGGGTTTTTCAGTATACTTTGACAAATTAAAGGCTCCAAATAATTCTGTAGGAAACACCTGTGTGGGTGTAAACTGCTGCTGATAGTCCTCAGACCAGATTCCCTCAGAGCATTGGTTTGGGAGATGCAGTTCTATGATATTTGTTTTTGGTCTCAGGATCCAATTTATTCATTCCTGTCAAAAATCTCTACCAGAGGCTGGTAGTATTATATTTATTGGGTTGGTGAGATCAATTATTACATAGTTGATACACTTTTTATGTTTATTAAAAATCTCATACAACAATATCATCTCTTAATGGAGTATCGGTGACATTATTATCTATGTTTTCTACCAACCAAAGTATGCTTGGGTGGGAGAGGGAAGAAAACGAATATTTATTAAAAGTCTACTTGGTCCCTAGTTTTTGTCTCTCAGCAGCTCTTTGAGGGTAGATGCAGCCGGCTGCCCTAAGGACATATGAATGAGGGCGTTTCCGCATTAAAAAGGCTCTTAAAACCAAATCATAAAATTTCTCTTCTGAAACCAAGGAAGGTGTGAGCCAGACAAATTGTGACTTCATAGAAATGGTACATATCTACCCATTTTCTGCACCGTGGGAGCACAAGGGGAAACAGTTTGCGGAAAATTGGCTTCTTTTGGTCAAGATTTTACATGAACTGCATCACAAATGTTTTTGAATTGGGAATTCTTAGATTTTGAAGTACATTTATATTTAAATAAAATTTTAAAAAAAGAATCCTGGAGATACATGGTAGTGACTTAGTCTGTCTTTTATATATAACCCCCTTTAGATATAAATAATCTCACATATACCTTTAAATAATTATTCTGATATTTTTTTGTGTGCATGACAAATAAGCACTCTTAATTTTATAATACTTATTTTTGGTTCATATTTTAAAATAATTTCTATCAAAATAATATAATATGTTTATAAGATTTATCATTGTAGAAAAAATTGCTCTTTTCTATTTGTCATTTTTCAATTGAACACGAATTAATTATGTGTGAAGAAAAGCATTTGTTGACAAATATTAAATGACATGTCTTAGTTTGGGTAAAAATTTTGTTTTCAGAATCTAAAATAAGTCCATGCCTAATATGTAAAATTCTTATCATTTGTGTTTGTAAAAAATCAACTTATGATTTGTTTTTAAATTTTAAGAGCAAGGTTTTGGGGCTGCTGCTTGCAAGGAGTCCTCCAAAAGTAATACATGACGAGGTGCACAGTATAATTCTCAATGAACTAAAAAGGCAATCTGATTATAACGACCATCACATCTTTTTTTGACATTGGCTGTGAAGTATTAGCTGACTCCTGACTGTGCTGCTTGAACATTATGCGCTATAGATCGGGAGGAATATTCCAACGCAAACTTACAGAATTATAATAGTGATTTTTATGCACCTCATTAACTTAAATGTGTCAGTGTCAGTGTTTTCAAACTTCAGATGGGGATACTTTGAATGTTATATGGCAGTAATTTAAACTGCAGAATAAGACTAACACAGGCTTGCAGTGTTTAGCTATGTGGTAAATCAACCAAGTTACTAGGTCTTAAGCATGCTGTGATGTTGGCCACATATGCTCACTGAATATATACTTACAGTCTTGAAGGAATTTGTTTTTAAAAGGAAGAAATTTAAAATAATTATTTTATCTATTGATTAAGGAATGAAAACAGGTACCTGCTTCTTTCACATTCCTACCTCTGTCAGTGGGGCCCCTCTGAGTACCTTAACCGAACTATAGGTTTGGAAAACTGGCTTTAAACTTTTAAACCCTAATAGCATTAATAATTTTCTGATAGCTTATTTCCAGAAATGTACACAATAGAAAATATTTGTAATTAACAAAAACTCCCCCAGCAGCACAACATACTATGTAGGATACGTCATCTAATAGCTTCTCTTAGACAGATGCCACGGGCACTTGGTATATATATGAAGTTTTTAATGAATTCTGAGTCTTGAAAACTATATGTATACTAGAAGCCTGGTGCACGAAATTTGTGCACTCGGACGGAGGTGGGGTGGGTTGTGTCCCTCAGCTTAGCCTGCGTCCTCTCGCAGTCCGGGAGCCCTTGGAGGATGTTCGGCTGATAGCTTAGGCCCGCAGTTGGACATCCTTAGCACTGCAGTGGAGGCGGGACCCGCCACTGCCGCTGCACTTGCTAGCCGTGAGCCCAGCTTCTGGCTGTGCAGTGCTCCCACTGTGGGAGTGCACTGACCACCAGGGGGCAGCTCCTGCATTGAGCGTCTGCCCCCTGTTGGTCAGTGCACATGATAGCAACTGGTCATTCCACCGGTCGATTTGCATATTAGCCTTTTATTATATAGGATATTAGACTTTCATATATGGTTTGTAAGTTGGGGGAAGAAAAATAACGTAAACTGAAAGTGCTTTGAAATATTTTTTGAAATGTTTGATTATATATTGATGTTACAAATTCTATAGCATCTTTGTTTTTCTTTTTCCTCCATCTTTAGCTACACAGTCTCATCAGTGGTATTCTTGGGGTCCACCTAATATGCAGTGTAGATTATGTGCAACCTGTTGGCTCTATTGGAAAAAATATGGCGGCCTGAAAATGCCCACTCAGTCAGAAGAAGAGAAGTTATCTCCCAGCCCACCTACAGAGGTACATGAGCAGTAGTCCTTATAGCCTTGAGGATGGTCATATTTTTCAATGGCTGGATCAGTCCTTGAAAACAGTACAGTGTTAGGTGATTTAAAAGCAAACAAAGCTATTTTTGTAGCTAAACATAGCACCATAATATTCAGGGTGAGGGTGGAGAGAAGGGCAGGGACAAATCCAATCTTCACAGGTATTCAGTATTTGTTTTGTGAGAAGATTACCGAGGCAAAAGAACAATGTGTGTGGGAGGCCTTAGCATAAGTAGAAAGCTTACTGATTAAATGTTTGTTTTAATTGCTTTTTTGGGAAAACAGTTTGCAGCCTTTAGATACTATTGAAATTGTATCTTATTACATAAAATAACAACTTGAACACTTTTTCCCCATTCCTTGGCTATCATAGGAGGCACAAGAACGTGTGGACTTAATCTTGAGGTGAACAACAGTTGAAATAGGATTTTGGAAAAATTCTCATAGCAGATATCAAGCACCCTGGTCTACTAGAGGGAGACTATTATATTTGAGGACTAACAGGATCTTGGAGTCCTTTAATATTTTTTTAAACAACACTCAAAATAATCTAATCCCTTGGCATATTTTTAAAAACTTATTATGAATATAGTTTGGGGTTGTTAGGGTCAATTTAAAAACACATACATACTCCCCCACCCCAAACCCAGTTTTCTTCTCTACTTCCCCACCTTCTTTCCAAAAGTACAAACTTTTTTTTTTTTAAATATATTTTATTGATTTTTTACAGAGAGGAAGGGAGAGAGATAGAGAGTTAGAAACATCGATGAGAGAGAGACATCGATCAGCTGCCTCCTGCACATCTCCCGCTGGGGATGTGCCCGCAACCCAGGTACATGCCCTTGACCGGAATCGAACCTGGGACCTTTCAGTCGGCAGGCCGACGCTCTATCCCCTGAGCCAAACCGGTTTCGGCCAAAAGTACAAACTTTTTAATCTTGTCATTTGGAGTAGGGCAGTGGTCGGCAAACTGCGGCTCGGGAGCCACATGCGGCTCTTTGGCCCCTTGAGTGTGGCTCTTCCACAAAATACCACGTGCGGGCGCACTCGTACAGTGTGATTGGAACTTCATGGCCCATGTGCAGAAGTCGGTTTTCAGCCCGGGCGAGTCTATTTTGAAGAAGTGGCATTAGAAGAAGTGGGGGATGTCAGGTGGTCGGGCAATGGGAGATACGGCGCAGGCGCGGGAGACGCAGCGCAGGGAAGGCGAGGGCGATTCATGCATGAGTTGAGTGAGCCAATCAGTCAGCAGTCTCATTGTTCAGTGGTTAGTGCTAGTCGTGTCCGGAAATCGCGCGCAGGTGACAAAAGATAGAGGAAATAAGTATACAAGATGAGTATGGATGGGAGAGTTGGAAGGGGTCGACCTCAGCGAACGTACCTCAATCAGATTGAGGACGTTTTTAGCAAAGGCCAGCTTGGGAGTACCCTAACTAAGTTAATAACAATGTACCTACCTATATAGTTTAAGTTTAAAAAATTTGGCTCTCAAAAGAAATTTCTATCGTCGTACTGTTGATATTTGGCTCTGTTGACTAATGAGTTTGCCGACCACTGGGGTAGGCTATTGAGTTGTAGATGCTTCAGTGGATGATTTAAAAACTGCACTGTTGTTTGAGCATGATGCCAGTAGTACTGCACTTTAACCAGCCCTGTTCTTCACCTGTGTGTTGGTGTCTGATTCTACAGGACCCCCGTGTCAGAAGCCACATGTCCCGCCAAGCCATGCAGGGGATGCCCGTCCGCAACACTGGGAGCCCAAAGTCTGCAGTGAAGACCCGCCAAGCTTTCTTCCTTCACACTACATATTTCACAAAATTTGCTCGTCAGGTCTGCAAAAATACCCTCCGGCTGCGGCAGGCAGCGAGACGGCCGTTTGTTCCTATTAATTATGCTGCCATTAGGGCAGAATGTAAGATGCTTTTGAATTCTTAACCTTATGTGTTGTGCTTCTGACCATTTTCTCTCTTTCCCGCTCTCTTTTTTGTTTTGTTTTTATTTGCAATAAACATAAGTTCTTGTGTACAGCCTTTTATTTGGTTTATTTTTTTTACATTGCTTTTGTCTGCTGCCATTTGCATTATGCCAACCTGAAAAGAAAACATTGCCACCTCTGCAGTTTTTTGCATAGTGTTCAGCAAAAGATGATGGGAGGTGTTCCTATCCAGTGGGGCTTTGTGATGGAATTGCCTACATAGGTCTTATTGAGGCACTTTTACCTGGAAGGTAGTGTCACAATGTAATCCCCCAGCGTGGTGGTACAGTGGAACTCCGTAACTGAGACATGCAGTCCAGTCTTACATGAATTCATTAGGTTTGAATAAAATTTGCCAATTTACACTAATGAAAAATTGTATGTTATTATAAATTGTATTGTTTTCCCATGAACCTTTTACAGTTATCATACAATATTTTGGAAATTCACAGTGCTTCATAATCACTAGATTTATTAGAAGATTTAGCAAATTACAAATGAATTTTAAAGTCTTGGGTGAATTTTTTGAAAATACACATTTAGTTTTTACAAACTCATGTCCGAATTTGTTGTTGAGCATTCTTTCTATTGTCCAGTTTGGTTTCCATTTCATAATCATATATCATATATATTTCCACAGACATTTACATGACTTAATTACTCTCATTTGCAATGCGTTCATTCTTGCTTATGTTTCATTTTTTTGTTAGAACAAAGGTCATATGTACCAATGAATCATGGATTGTTCTGTTTTTACAATGTACCCATAAATGTGTTCATAAGTTATGTGTTAACTCTGATTCTAGTCATGCTCCTTTCGGTCACGTTCCTGGCTAGCATGTGAGAGCCATGCAACTTTCCCTAAAGGATGAGAAGAAAACTTGCTGTCTGGCTTAACATGGGAAATAGGAAAGATATTCAGTAGATGTTTTTTCTTTGTCCTTGAGATAAGAAAGTTCTTACTACAGGATGTTCCCATTTTGATTTAAAGAGGGTATCCATAAAAGGAGTAATGATTGAAAAACATTTTGTTCCTAAAGATAATTTTTAAGCAGGATAGTTGAAAGGCTTTAAAAATGTACAGGTAAAAGCTTTATAAGAAGAAAAGTGCTTTGTAAAGGGAGTGGAAATTGATAGTAATCTCTGAGTCCCATGGAGGGGAAATTTAGCTACATTAGATTCATATGTATTTGAGAATTTAGGCTTATGTTGAGGTTTCATTGCTAGCATTTCAGAGTTGAGGGATTTATGCTATTTTCACTTTTTACAATCAATTTTAAGGAAGTGGAATATTTATATTCATCTAAAGTGCTTAGTTGATTTAAAACACATATATAATTTCTTAGGTAAGAGGAAAAACATCTGAGAAAGAAAATGAATGAAATTCTTTCATTAAAGTTGACTGGGATCCATTATCATCTTTGTTCCTATGAATGGAAAAGAAACCATCACCAACTAAATTGGCTGCTTGAGGAAGCTTCTGTTTCCTGTGGCTTTTCTGTTCATTACTCAGTGAATTTGCAAATTGTGTTTATTTTGATTATTCTTCAATGAAGTATATTTTTCTGCCACCTCATTTTATCCCCTCCCCCTCCCAATTGAAAGGCCATAGTGCTTTTAAAAAGTCAAGATTAAATTACCTGTATTTTATTTCTACAAACATAGATATATAGTAATAATAAGAGTGTAGTCACTTGTGATGAGATTCAAGGAACATTTTATTTTGTAATTTAGCTTCATTGGGTTACATATAGAATTAGATTCTCAGAATAATTAATTTTACCTTGAGATTTAAAATGATAAAGCTTCAGCAGGCATCTGCTCAGTAATTTTAGCATATAATTGATTCTTGCATCATCTCCCTTATGTGCACCTTATTGCAGCCTCTTCAGCAGGTCCCTTGATGTTGGCTTGTTAGTGAGATCAGGTGTTAATAACCTGGTGTCTGTAAGCAGCCATGTCTCTGGTCCGGTGAGAATGTATGTGTATTTTGGGGTGTAAGCTTTTCTTGGTTTCTCAGAGGCAATGGTGACCCTGTTACTCCCCTCACAAAGTTAATCACTGTGGTGCAATATGAATGTTCTTTCATATCAGGTAAGAGGTTGTAATTCTAAAGATACTGATAAATTAAGAGCTCTAATTAATGCATTTTAGAATACTTCATCATAATATTGGAAAAGGGAAATAGTTTTCCCTGAGAACTTGAGCATCTTCCTCTTATAAGCACTATAAAAGTTGACCCCTTCATTAGCACCATCAAAACCAGAATTTATGGGGTTACAGCCTGCATATGACTGGAAAAGAGGGGAGCTAAACTCTCAATTAGATGGGGGAGACCATACTCTTAATTGCGAGCTCTTAAAGGGGAATCTTTGTTTGCATATGTGTAAATATCCCAAGGAAAACGTAAGAAGTAGAGTGGGGAGGGAAATTGGAAAGCTGAGAGAAAGGTGATGGGAAGGAGACTTCACCACTCCATTCTTCCAGACTTTCAATTTTGAACCATAGGAATATAGTTTCTGTTTTAAATAATTTAAAAGCAAATAAGTATATTGTATGATCAACATGTATGTATGTGTGTGTGTGTGTGTGTGTATATATATAAAATGATATATATATATCTATATATATATGATATATGGAAAATGATTTTTAAAACCAGTTTCTCCAAATATCTATTCATTTTAATAATATACTTTTATGTGTGAATATATAAGTCCATGCCCCAAATTACTAAAATTAGTAGAATACCTGAGCCAGTTCAACTGTATAGATAGTGCTTATTAAAAATGCATTGCTAGCCCAGGCAGTGTGGCTCAGTGGTTGAGCATTGACCCATGAACCAAGAGGTCCCTGGTTCAACTTCTGGTCAGGGCACATGCCCAGGTTGCAGGCTTGATCCCCAGTAGGGAGGGTGCAGGAAGCAGCCAGTCGATGATGTTTCTCATTGATGTTCCCATCTCTCTATTCTTCTTCCTCCCTCTCTAACATCAATAAAAACGTTTTTTAAAAATGCATTGTTAAACCCCAAACCAAGCATTGCATAAAAGTACTATTTCTTTGATGAGATTTGCAGACTGATGTCATGGTTGTAACAGCATCAAGTTTCAGGCGGACTAGCCTGTCCCTTCTCCCCTTTGATGCACCTCCCCTCAGTAAAAAAGCCACGATGTGATGATGGGGTTCCTCCCTTGATACTGCCATCAGACAATAAGTTATCAGATGACTTTGTCAAAGCTCAGTAAAATCACCTGATACCAGCTGAGCACAGGGTTATTACTTGAGATTCAGGATCCTCGGAGCCTGAGGAAGAAGTAGGTGCATTAGCAGCATCCTGTAGTTCAATGAAGCTGGGTCTTAGAGAAGTGGATCCAAAGGATTTACCTGCCACCTCTGTAGCTTGCATGGATCAGTAAGTGGTTTCTGAGTTGACAGCATACCAGACTTGAATGACAGCAGTATACCCACAATGAAGTTCAAGAGGCACCTGGAGCCATATTTTTTCCCCCTGTTCAAAGTTGCTAATTCAACTTGGAATTATCCCAAGGGCCCATACTTAAAAGAAATCTGTAACATTTTCTGATTTTTTTCTAGAGATGGCTCAGCAAAAGTTATTACTTGTATAAACTTTTGTGAAATTTTAAGCTCTAACATTAGGAGAGAAGAGTTGGGTTTATTTTGGTAATAAAATTTGTTTCTGAATGGATACTTCAAATCTTTCTAAAGATTCAAAAGTGGTTACAAATCTCATCCTACTCTACAGAGGTAACTGCTGTTACCAGTATTTAAAGTATCCAGAGGTATTCTGGATTACTTTTCTAAAAAAAATTTAATTAGGTTAATTGGCCTAAGAATTCCTAGGCTATTTCCAACCATTTTCTATTAGAAGTAATGTCGCAACAAATATCCCTACATAGATATTTCAAACTGATGAACATGCATTTTGAATTTTGATAGTTGCTACCCAGTTGTCCTTAGAAAAGTGCAATTTACACTCACACCCACGGTGTCTAGAGATGCCTGTTTCTCTAGGACCTCGCCAGCGGTGTTACACATCTTCCAAACGCTTGGCTAGTTGACAGGTGACATGTGAGCTTGCATTTCTTTTTGAGTGAGATGGAAATATTTGCATATATTTGTACATTCCTTTTCTGTCAACTGTTTTTGCCCCTCGCCTATTTTCTGTTGGATAAAAGTCTCTATTTGTGGGAACTTTTTATATTTTAAGGAAATTAGCTCATCTGTGATATGTGATGCAAATATTTCCCCATTTTGTCTTTGACTTTGTTTATGCTGTATTTGCCAAATAGATTTTTTAAACGTAGTTGAATTTATCTTTTTTTAAAATGGCACCTGTATTTTGTATCTTGGTTAGAAATGCCTCTACAGTTCCTAAAAGGAAATTCTGTGGATGGTTTTATTTTGACAGCGATCTCGAAAGCCCATGTGAGATGTTTTTGTGAATTTTAATTCGATGTTTACTTTTTGCAGTTTTTCCATTTCATTTATCCCCCTCATCTTCCCAAAGCAGTTTTTAAAAATGGCCATCAGTTGCAATAAAAGAAACAGTGTTTTTCCAGGTTTACCTCAAGGAGCTGTAGAGCATCCTCTTGGAAGCCAGTGACAGGTGCCTTGTGTTCAGTCCAGTAGCTTGAGTGAGACGTGGAGTTCGCCTTGTCTCTGGGCAGATTCTGATTCCTTCTGGGTTCTTTGGGCATTTGTCAGATCGCTTTCTTTATCTGTGCACTTTTACTGCACACTAATGAATGATCTCTGTTTAAATAGTTAAGAAAATAATTTGGGAGTGAGGACTGACCCACACTGGCCTGTTCTTATTCGAAGATGCTAATTCAACTTGGAATTAGATTTTAAACAACTCAAGTGTGAACCTGATAATCCTATGTTTATGATTCCCTCAGGGTGGAATGTATTTTTCCCATTTATATATCACTGAATGGCTGCCATTTTTATGTTAAACAGCAACTCATTGTCTTAGCACCTTCCCAATTTCTTTATAGTTGAGACTGGTAATTTGTGTGGGATTAGTGAAATATGGGTCCTTCTTAAGAGCTTTGACCCCCCCATTCAGGTGCTCTGTAAATTGTCACTTGGAACATCATATAATTACTCCAACTAATTTAATGAGGAATTAAAAACATTAAAGTGAAATATCTTTGGATATTGTGTAGGTGACCCCTTTGATGGATTTGTTGATTCTTGTCGGTGATGGTTATAGGGGAGTCCATCGATTGCAGCCACACTGCTAGTTTTCCTTTGGGCCTTATAGACTGGAATAGAGCAGTTAGTCTAATCGCTAGTAATAGTGATATAGCGATTGCCTTTGTCTAGTGCACTGAGGAAATAAACAAGGGGATTCACTCAAGCTTTATTAATAGAAAGGAGAAATTTTTCTCTTGTCCTCATCCCAAATAGAACTTCAGAAGAATTAATAATATTAGGAAAGAATTATTATTTAGTATTAGTTCACAGTGATTTGACAGGTGTTTGATCCTTGTAGGATTTGGGCTGCTTTGTAAGGTTTATTTAGATTACTCTTCCAAAGCATGGTGATTATATTTCCACCTGTATCTTCGCTATTTACGATGGGTGAAAAGCTTCATAGCTTAGTAAGTCTCCCCCCAGAGGAAATCAACTGAATAGTAGGAAAAGAAATGGAATCTTCATAGTTGTCAGTGGTTTCATAATTAGCCAGTGTTTGGGATAGATATTCAGATTCCTATTTGAGGATCTCTGTAGTATGTACTTTGTCTATTTTCATATTTTTAAAATGCTATTTTCCCACCTTTTACTGTTTGTTATTAGAAAAAGAGTTTCCTTAGTGAAAGAGAGGGCCACAGCTTATGAAAAAGTTAATTTTTTACGTTTAAATTACTTGAGATTCCAGATAGAATTGTATGTTTTAATAGTGCAGAGAATTCCTATGGATGTCAAAGGAAATGTCTTGTATGTATGCCTAGAAATGTGGCCTCAGCCTGTGAAACAGCAAATTTTCTAAGTTGAGTCAGAAAGCCTGTAGGACATTTTTGTCCAATATTTGAAGGTGGGGAAAAGGCATAGATATAGAGTCATACCTGCCAGAGCCACTCTGTTAAGCTTTATGACAATATATGCAAATTTAAACAACTTCAATACACTTTTTTGTCCCTTCAAACTCTATTTTTACAACAACTCTGGTATGAGAGGCAGCCGGGTTCCATATCTATTCTTCTGTCCTAATGACAGCTCATTAAAATGCAGAGTGTTCATGGTGTATGCTTTATTTTTCTCTGTCGGAAATGTCTGCAGCAGGGAATGAGGAGTGTGCTGTGAGCTCTTATCCGCTATTATCCGTCCTCACAGAGCCTTACTGATTCTGATTAGCGGATAAAATACTCTGCATACAGGTGACCTTTTAAATCTCAGCACGAATGTCATCAGGGTGGGATACGAAGGATAGGAAACCAGTGATACAACCAAATGACCCATTTTCGTTCTTGTGAGGCTGACATCTCACGGAATTGAGTGTCACCAAGCTAGACCAAGTGCTCCTCAGTGGAAAACCACTCCATGTGAGTCGGGGGTGGCCAAAGGGGTAGTTACCTTCGTCAGCTGTCCCTTCTGCCTTCCATGCCAGATTAATCTTCCATCAGGATGGACTCGGCCTTGTACTTCATGGAAAATTTTCTGCTTTAATGTAGAAGAGCCGTGGCTAGAAAGGAAGCATATTCCCACTGCCTTTCAGATAGGCACGCACAGAATCTCAAATGGTTTTCTGAAATCCAAAAGGAAATGACAGGAATCTGGGGGGTGTTTGGCATTGTTTTGCACTTGCACCTGTTGTTTCTGTGGTGTATGTAGTGTAGGAAGAGAAAACAGCCTCATGGGTTGTCTCCATCTTTTTTTCTCTCCTCAGATGCAGACAGACATGCTGAACTCTCCGGAAGTCCCCAGAAAAGCAAAAGCACCAGGAAACCTTTGGCATGTATCATTGGGTATTTAGGTGGGTACTTTCTAATAGAGGGGAAAACCTCAACAATTTCTGTACCTTATAAATATTTGGCTATCCTAAATTGACATACCTCAACTAAGTTCAAGGCTTTTGAATAGCTGAAATTGGATTCCTTTGTATGTACGGTCTATTTATCTTGTTTTAGAAACTTTTTTTATAGCCAAAATGTACACAGCAGACACAATTATGGATTTGTTTACTTTTTCCAAAAAGGTCATTGAATAAAAATGCAGTGTACACTTAAGTATATAAATACAGATTAAGCAACAAAATGAAAATAAGAACCATTAAATTATTAATGAATGAATCGTCTTAAGGTTGTAGATTTATTTTTTAAAAATATTTTTTTATTGATTTCAGAGAGGAAGGGAGAGGGAGAGAGAAATAGAAACATCAATGAGAGAGAATCATTGCTCTGCCGCCCCCTGCACTCCCCCTACTGGGGATCAAGCCTGCAACCTGGGCATGTGCCCTGACCAGGAATTGAACCTTGACCTCCTGGTTCACAGGTCGATGCTCAATCACTGAGCAACATTGGCTGGTCTTAATATTATGATTTCGACCCTTCTAGTACCTCAGTCCACCTCACTCCTTCCCTTCAACAGAGAGAAATGGATTGGTTTATTTACCTTTTTTAAAAAAAGATAAAACTGATTTTTAAGCTACCTTAAAAAAAATTATAGTTTTGATATGCCAATTAAGGTTACTTTGAAAGAGGAGCATTTGTATTGCTTTCTGAAAGTTGCCAGAGATGATGGTTCCATTTACATGTTAAAATATCACAATTAACAATAGTATAAAAAATTACTGGGCAATGACCTTCTTTCTTTTTGGCAAAGGTTTAAGATAATTTGCAAAATAATGGTTCCTAATATACTTAGAAGCTATAATGGCATATTTCTAATATTCTTGCCTTTTCATTTTCTCAGTAAAAGTGAAATATGTAGTCAGAGTTGCACTTAACCTTATTGCTCTGTCAGAGTTTGTAGTTAGGAAGTGTCCAAACTTTAGATAGCCAGTCGTTTAAATCAAAGTGTAGCCTTGAGCCTGGCATATTATCTGGTCCTCACAGAGCATGCTAGCAGTCAGAAGCTCACAACTCCCTCTTTGATGTTAGCCTGCCACCTTATTTCTTGTTTTATTCCTCGGGGGCTAAAGAGTTGCTTTGATAGCCCCTGAGCACATCACATGGTTATCACAGGCATAGCCTAGGGCAGTGATGGCGAACCTTTTGAGCTCGGCGTGTTAGCATTTTGAAAAACCCTAACTTAACTCTGGTGCCGTGTCACATATAGAAATTTTTTGATATTTGCAACCATAGTAAAACAAAGATTTATATTTTTGATATTTATTTTATATATTTAAATGCCATTTAACAAAGAAAAATCAACCAAAAAAAATGAGTTCTCTTGTCACCTCTGACACGCATGTCAAAGGTTCGCCATCACTAGGTCCTTGAGGTTTGCTTTCTGTCTTTCCTTGCAAGACCTAATCCTAGAAGCCCCTTCTCACTTGTAAGGCAAAGTTTCTGATCATAGAAAATAGAATATAGCATTGCACATTAGTTGGCCTTTCCACAGGTAATTGTGTATCCCTCCTGTGGGTAAACTGGTGTGGGTTTCTCCCAGATATGCTCAAAGCTGAGTTGTCCTACTAGCTGAATTATATCCCTACATAACATATATCTGAGTAGTTACTGTGTTCAAGACACTATACTAAGTGGTTTGGGAACACCCCGATGAGTAAGACCTTGCCTTCAAAAATCTTAGTCTACTGGGGAAAGTATACAGGTTAAGACAGTTAAAGATTCTGTAAAGGAGTTACAGGTAGTATGCATGGGGCACTTGGAGGAAGGAGTAGCTATTTCTGATGAGTGTTAAGGCAGCCTACATGATATTTGATCTCAGCCTTGAAAGATATATAGGATTTGAAAAACAGGAAAGTAATATTTTTTCCCTTTTTAGGCTAAGAGAACCAGGTAAACAAAGGCCTCAATGAATCAAGGACTTGAAAAGCTCAGGGAATGCAGGTTTGTCTGGTCTGGATGGAGCATAGAGTGTGGAGGTTGCAATAAAAATAGGTTAGCAGCCCTGGCCGGTGGGGCTGGTTGGGTGTTATCCCCTGCACCAGAAGGTTGCCAGTTTGATTCCCGGTCAGGACGCATTGCCTGGGTTGCGGGCTCCTTCTCTCGTAGGGGGTGTGCTGGAGGCAGCTGATGGATGTTTTGCTCTCACATCGATGTTTTTCTCTCTCTCCCTCTCCCTTCCTCTCTTTCTAAAAATCAATAAGAAATACATATTTTTAAAATGAGGTTAGCAGACCTTCAATGCTATTTTGGGGGAAAAATAAGCGCCATATTTTGGTTATCACTTGATCCAGTTTGGACAAGTGTAGGATTTTGACCAGAACAAGATACAGTAATTCTAATAATGCTAAAGGCTCTTCCCAAATTTCAGTAAATGAGGCTGTAATCCTGGTCCTCACCTAAAAAGAAGGGTGGCTTTTCACCCTGCTTGGCACACTGGGTGTTAACCCAGAATCAGTGAGCAAGTTTAGCTTTGGAGAAGAGGTTGTTCAGTATCAGTAATAGACCGAGGTCCTTAAATTCCAATTCCTACAGTATTGCAATTGCTGTCCCTCTACTCTGTCCAAAAAGTAAATGAGTGGTTCTGGGCTCTGTGCCTGACAACAACATGCTTCACTTAAACACACATATACCACGTGCACATTATAGTTTTGTGATGTATCCTCTTTTCTTCTGCCGCTTCTTGACTCGAGTGTTTGGAGTTTGGTGTCAGATTTCGTGTATATCAATATGTTCTGGGCTGGGAGTGATTGGCCCTGGTTCCCATGCCCTGGGTGAAGAACCAGAGGAGGAACCCTGTTTTTCAGAAAGCTCTATGCACCAGATATGGGTACTTGCTAAGTTCTGGTTTGATAGAACACGGAGGTGGTTTTTCTCTGAGGCTACCTCTCCAGATAGTTTTGGGATTGCTAATACCTCGAAGAGTCAGATGCCTTACTATTCCCTTAGTAGAGCTTGTATTTAAGTGACCTTCTATGGTGTTTTTTTTTCCTTTTCTTTCTTTTTCTTGCTTGTACTGACAACATGAAGCCAGAGCTCCAGTTAGCAGGAAAGAACCAGCTCACTTTTGATAAGGAAAGCAGTCATGGTAACAGCACTTGAAGCTGATTAATTATGCAAGTCCTTGGGAAAACAGGCTGGCTCCTAAAGAACTGACTCTCAGCTCATTAAGAAATAAGATGTGTGCCTATTAACCAGGGAAGTTCCACAGAGGTTTTTTAATACCATGTTCTGAGTTGAGAAACCTTTTTTTTCCCCGTCAGAGATCCATCCTTCAAAGAAACCTAATGTAATTCGATCTACACCAACTCTACAAACTCCCACTACCAAGCGGATGCTGGCCACCCCCAATCACACGACTCTGAGCATTTTGGGGAAAAGAAACTACAGTCATCACAATGGCCTGGGTGGTAAGTCAGCCCAGAAATGCAGGGGCTGTTCTGATATGCCAGGGCCCCTGGCCACTGCTGGGCATCATCTGCCAAGTCTAAGAATGTATAACTGCAAGTGTGGTGAGGGGAATAAGAGGGAAGGCGGCCACGTGCCCTGGTGAAGACATTTCCCAGGTGCTATTTCTCCTCTTCGGGAGGAACATTTTTGCTCCCACTTTCTCTTAGGAGGCTTGTTCGGAGATGAAGTGTGTATGTAGCAGGCTGCCTCTGCTGGGCAATAATGTTCTTGCTGGGATGCACACTCACTGCTCATTTATATTTCCTTGAGCAGAAGGGATGATTTCACCTTCTGTCTGAGACAGCAGTGCTCTCTGGGGCTCTTCAGCCTTCCGTGGGTTGTTCTGAATTTGACATTTGTCCCCTACTTCTTTCATCTTGTAATTGTTTTTAATTGCTCAAGAGTACTGTAAGTCATGAAAGGAATTGCCTGAGTGATGCCCTAAATACAGAAATAATCATTTGTTTCTAATGGAAAAATAGAACTATCACTTCCTATCCAAAGTACTTCTCCTGGGCCTGGCCATATGATTTCAGGTGGAATTGAATTATGTTCCCAGTGGAACTATAGAGCATCCAGGCAATATGTAGTATTCATTTCAATAGTCCTGGAGTTTGAAACTGTCTTGATTGTTTAAATGTTGGCATTTATTTATGAATTAAACCCTTTTCAGGCTTTGCATGTCTTACGGAACACTAATTTCCTTCAGTGACAGTACATTTTTTATAATGAGGCCCTAGATCAAGGATGCAAAATTGACCTCCTAGTAATCATTTTCCATGGTGTTCTTTTTTCCCCCAGCATGACTTTTGATGGTCATAATGATGTCAAAATGAATAAAAATCTGAGGGTGAGGAGTTTAGTTTGCATTTATAGGCTTATCAATTGTTGTAGATATGGCTTTCAAGAATTTAGCTACACAGGAATCTTGCCGAAACTACTTCCTCGCTAATGAGAGCACTGCCATCATTGCCACGATATGCCTAATGTCTAGACACTGGAAGACCAGGGAATGATTATGTCAAAATGTGGAGATGGGATTTCTTTCCAGCGCTTCCTTGCCCACAGCCTGGGGCCCTTGCGTTCAGGCTTAAATGGAATCAGGAATCTTTCCTTTTCATCTCATCACTTCCCTGGCCTCTCTAGGCTTATAGTCTTACTGCAGAAAGCAAAAAGTAAGTTCTGGTTATTTGATATGTACATATCAATGAGTGTATATACATATATACATATTTTCTTTATGGAGAAAAGTATCTCTTCCACTTGTACCCGTTGGTCATGGTCATTTGGGTCTCAGTCCTGCATTGCAGTTGCTGTTGCTCCTTCCTTGAATCACAGGTAACTGTCTCCATGGGAATTCTAGAAAAAACAAAACTACTTGTAGTGTTACCTCTCTGTGGCTGTCATCCCATTTCCTTCTGAGTGAATGCTGCTACAGGTCGTTGTTTCTCTCAACAGGAGGAATGGACAGGGCATATGATGAAGCCCGGGTGTTAGGTTGACTGAGACCTTCAGCCTTATGGAGGAAGGGACACTTGCTGCGTTTTCTGAGAGACCTAGCTGTTGAGACACTTTTCTTTAAGACCCGTTGGTCTTTGCTCTCCTGTCCTGGTACAGAGAGGAAGGCTGAGGACATGCTTTACCTGTGCTGTCTCCTTTGATTCACACAACACAAGGCCCCAGGACGTCAGGGAGTTTTACTGTTTTGCATAACATTTAGCTCTCTCTGCCTAGCACAGTGCCTGGAAGGTGGTAGGCGCTCAATACATGTTAATTGAATAAATGAAAGCGATTGAGAAAACAAGACCTAGAGAGATGAGTTAAAGTTTTCACAATTACCAGGTACTACATAAATAGATTGGGATTTTCCTGCAGGTGTGACTGGTATCAGAGTCTGTTCTTTTGACCACTGTTATAAATAAAGTTGTGGCTCCCAACTGCACTGTATTTGTCAGCAAAATAGAAACTACGTAAGTTATTTTAACAGCTAATACAGAAATCAATATGACAGATACGGAGGGACAAAAGAGGTAAATGGGGGACATGGGGTTGGTGGTGGTGGCATAGGAAGCAGCCACCATCCCCAAGGTTAGGAGAACAGAAGGAAGAAGCTGGGGTTATCACAAGGTAGAAAGAAGCTCAAGAGGGCCATGAGGAGCTGGAACTCAGAGCCCTCTAGAGGACGCTGTTCTGTCGGCGCTGGCATCTGCCAGGTGTATGAGGCTGGTTCTGGGCGTGTGAAGTAAAGCTAGGAACTGGAGCTGCTATTGGGGTGATGCAGACAGGAAGAGGTAAAAGTAAAAACCAGTCTCTTCTCCATCCTTAAGCCTTTCATGCTCCCTCTAGCACCCCCTACTGGTGTGACAGGGAACCTGATGGTTGAGGAGAAATGTGTTTGCAGAGTCCCAGCCCCAGCATCACTACTGCCTAGCACAGTGCCTGGAACTTAGTAGGTGCTCAATATGTTAATTGAACAGAAGTGAGTTTAGATGGATGGATGTGGAGCTGAGAGACGAGTGTAGCAGAAATACACATTTTGGAAAATGTCCCCATTTTTGTATTTCCGGTGGACCTTTTTCTTGGGATAATGGGTCTGTTTCTTATTTCTTTGGGATATGGAATGCTGACCAACCTGAATTTACAAGGTGACCTCAAAATACCAGAACAAATGTTAGGCTAATAGTGCGTTTTCATGGGATAGTTGATACTGTCATATACTAGAGTTGATAGATACAAACTCATGGGGAAGCCAGGCCCTGTGTGATCCAATAATAAAGTCAATTAGCATTGCCACTTAATGATCAGCAAGTCAGACAGATGATCACACCAAACAGGATTTTGATGGGAAGAACTAACTTGATGAAACGAAACCTGATCGTACTGAAATATCCATGTCTCTCCGCCTCAGGGCTTCCTGGCCCCTTCTCAGTGGCTTGCCTCCTTCACTCACCCACTGTCTTTAGGTGGAGGTTCTATGATGGGAAGAGGCTGGATTTCTGCTGGCAGAAAGGATTTACCTGACATTTTAAAAGAAAATGATGTCCAGCGTCTCATTGTCTTCCTGAAAGTCACTGTCTTCCACCTGCCCTGGCCCGGCCCTTTAAAGGCCCTGGTGTACAGGCGACTGGGAGCCAGCACTCGGTGTGCCCTGAAAGCTTAACCATGGCACCGGGCGCACACAGACTCTGTGCCTACCTCATAGACTTCAGCTCAGAGAGTGAAGACAAAATCTGCACACATAAGAAGCCCCTTGCTGGGGGTCAGTAATGATAAAAAGTGTGAAATTTCAAAATATAGACCTACCTAGTACCTTGTCAGTTGCCCCCCCCCCCCCCCCCCCCTCCAGCTGTTGGTCCAGTGGCGTGCCACACACAGTCACGGTGCTTTCCAAATCCTGTCCCTCCTTTTCAGACTTACAGATGCTTTGGTGATATTTTTATTGCCAGCAAACCAACCCACCTGCCTCCTTGGTTAGCTCCAAGTGGCTGTGAGTGGAGAAGGTCCTGAGAGCAGGATGGAGGAGATGTAACTGGAAAACCTTTCTGTGTCCAGGAGCCCAAAGAAAGGGCAGCAGTAGGAAGGAGGCGGTGCCTGGACATCCGAGCGTTTGCAGTCAGATGGGATTCATTGCTGACATCTCTGATTATTTCCTGTGTGGCCTTGGATGAATCACTTGGTTTCTTTAAACCTGTTTTTTCCTCTGTGAAGCACAGAATTTGTTTGCCTTAGGGAAGTGTTATAATGATTAAAAATTCTTCACTTACTTTTATATGACTTGATTTTGTAAACACTTCATGAGCTAAGTGTTATAACCTGCATTTTTTTTATTTGTTATTTTATTTTTTAAGAAGTATTTTTATTGATTTCAAAGAGGAAAGAAGAGGGAGAGAGAGGTAGAAACATCAATGATGAAAGAGAATCATTGATTAACTGCCTCCTGCACGCCCCACACTGGGGATCAAGTCCACAAACTGGGTTTATGCCCTGGACCGGAATCGAACCCAGGACCCTTCAGACCACAGGCCCACGCTCTATCCACTGAGCCAAATCAGTTAAGTCTATTTGTTATTTTAAATTTTTTTATTTTTTAGTTACACTAGTGATTAGATTTTTAAGCCTAACTTGTGAAGTGATCACCCTTATAGGTCTAGTACTCATCTGGAACTGGCATTTTAATCATGAAAAAACTGAAAAAAGGCTCAGAGAAATTAAGGGATTTGCCCAAAGTCACACGGCTAGCCAGTAGCAGAGATGAGATTGAGACTTCAAGGCCGGTGTTGTTTCCCCTGGGCCAATAAGGACCCAGATTGGTGTGTTGAGTGCAGCATGTACCTGAGAGGTGTTTAGTTTTCTGTGTGTAGGAGATGGGTGTGTTTGTGAATATAGAGAGGAATGTAGAAGGTATTTTTCTTTGTTCAGACTGTAAAGTATAAGCCGTCATCTACACTAATAAAAGAGAAACATGGTAATTGGCGTACGACCGCTACCCTTTTCATTGGCTAATCAGGGCGATATGCAAATTAACTGCCAACTAAGATGGCGGTTAACCGCCAACAAAGATGGCGATTAATTTGCATATGTAGGCACAAAGTGGCTGAGTGAAGACTGAAGGTGAGCCGGAGCAGCGAAGACAGAGGACAGAAGGCAGCTCTGGCCAGAGCGAAAGCCTGGGTCCCAGGTGCCGGAGGAAAACCGGTGCCCACAGCCAGGAGAAGGGAAGGCCTATTGAATGAATCTCTTCATGCAAC
>NW_006383011.1:18609190-18610424 GCF_000327345.1 Myotis davidii | reverse complement strand
CTCCTTCCACTCCACCCACATAAGTTCTTCCTAAAGACAGGTCATGCTGGTTTCCATCATGGAAAATTAGCGCATGCCACTCTGGTACCTAGAAGGCAATTTCTTTCTCTTTATATCGAGCTAGCTCTTATCCTTCAAGGTTTAGTGTATTGGTCTCTATCTGGGGAATCCTTAGTAGTTGGGATCCTAGCACCTCTGCACTTACAGCCTTCTTCACTTATTCACGGTAAAAGTTATCACAGTAATAATTTGAAAACTACTTGTGTTGGCAATTACTATTTGCTGAATGAAAGGAATGAAAATATAAATAATAAAAAATGTTTTCAAAGTATATTTAGATATTGGTTATTAAAACAAAACTATCTACTTCATATTTATGAATTTAGCCACAGCTAGAAAGTTAAACTGTGGTGAATCTATAGGTTGTAGTGGTTTATCAAAATCTTCAGAGAATGGGAGACAACTGACAAAGATTGACAATGGGAGGTGCTTTGAGAAGATAAGCCTGTGCTATTACACATATACTAGAGGCCTGGTGCATGAAAGTCTTGCACTTGGGGGGTGGGGGAGGGATCCCTCAGCCCGACTTGTGCCCTCTTGAAGTCCAGGAGCCCTCTAAGGATGTCCAACTGCTGGCTTAGGCCCACTATCCCCAGGGAGTGGGGAGCAGGCCTAAGCTGGCAGTCGCATACCCTGAGGGCTCCCGGACTGTGAGAGGGTGCAGGCTGGGCTAAGGGGATCCCCCCCTCCCCCAAGTACACAAATTTTGAGCACCGGGCCTCTAGTTGTCTAATAAAAGCCTTCACCTTCTTTTCCTGCCTCTCTGAAACTCCTCTGCCCATATTATACCCCCTCCTTTTTTTTTGGAATTTAGGGCATAGAAGCTATATTAGTTTCAGAGAGAGGAAAGAAAAAAGGAAGAGAAAATTCATAGAATCACTTTTAGGTGAAATGTGTTTAAAGTATATGTTATTCCCAGCACCAACTCTAATTTGTAGTAGATGCTCATTAAGTGTTAAGATTCCATCCCCTCACTTAAAGGAGGACTGTTATTATTTTGGGAAATTTAGGATATCAACCAAAGTTTTCGTAGTCATATGTGCGTTAAATAAAAATAGTGTCAGTTCTTTCCTTAAAACCACATCGCTTCCTTACCCAAGAGTATGGTTCTCAAAAATGACTCATGCACTTGCTTGAAGGTAAATGAGTGCACATCAGAGGAGGCCAGTGTCTA
>NW_006383011.1:18593835-18608568 GCF_000327345.1 Myotis davidii | reverse complement strand
CCTCAGCCTAGCCTGCCTTCTGTCAAAATTTTTATGCCATTTCCAAAGATTATAATATTTTTGAATTTTCCAAAACATTATTTATGGAAGAACATTGAGTACCCTAGACTCACCTCTGGTCTGCTTGTCTCAAGGTGTAATGTTATATAACCTGGTTAAGTACATAAAAGTACCTTCAAGGTGCACCCCCCCTTCCCCAGTATTTTTTTAAATGGATCCTTATGGCTGCAGGGGTTACTGAATGTGAAGCAATTATAGCAGAGTACCTAATATATCTAGGAGAGGTCAGGAAAGTTGAAGCATTATCTGAGAGCAGTGGAAGGATGTTCCCTCATACTGTGTGAAGCTTTGAGATGGGGTTTGTAGAGGAAGACAGACTCAAGATGCTTGGGAAACAAAAGGGAAGAAACAGCAGAGGGAGGGGATTTGGTCCCTGAAAAACACTCTTCTTTGGAATAGATTCAATTCATCCATCAAAAGAGCAGGCACAAATGTCTGAGCAAGCCACTGGGACATCAGTATTAGACGCCCCAGGGTAGTAAAGACCAATCCCCCAAACAAACTGATTTAGGCACCCCCTGAGCAATCTCTTTGGGTCCAGCCACTGGGACATCAGTATTAGACGCCCCAGGGCAGTAAAGACCAATCCCCCAAACAAACTGATTCAGGCACCCCCTGAGCAGTCTCTTTGGGTCCCAGTGAAGGAGTAAGAAGTCTTCTGGAACTGCAGAGTCCCCAGGGCAATGGAAATGGAAAAATTCGTGGCACTCTCGTTGATTTGGGTCCCCCACTGGGTTCATTTTGAGCTTCTCAACCTTGCTCTCTCCCTGTTTCTTTTTTTCCCTTCTGGATGGTTGAGCACTCTTTAAGCTCAGAAACCATCTGAGTTATAATCTATGTATTTTTCTCACTCAACCAAATGTTTTTTATTAGCAACTATTTACATATTAATGAATATGAAAAATAATTAATGTAAAATGAGGAGCCGGCTTGAAGGCAGCTTTGTCAGATGGCGGTTCCTAAAGAGGATATCTGAGAAGACTGTTTTCCTGACAGTCCTATGGCAGCTTCCCTGAGTGCCAGTAGGAGCCTCTCGGGGCGGTCAGTGCGCATGGCGAGAATAAGTCCTGGGAAGTAGGGCCGACCACCTGAAGGCACCTGAGAGCAGTCAGCAGAAAAATCGTTAAGACAGTAGATACTGGACCTCCTGCACTGGTTCTCTGGTTTTCTTCTTGTTTCTCCAGTTTTCTTTCTCTGTGTCCTTTTACTCTACTTTCTGGAGACAATGTTATACTAAATGTTATACTCCAACCAGACTTGTCTATTTAGTTTGTCAAATTTTGCTTCATGTATTTTGAAGTTCTGTTATCGAATGTATATGTATTTAGAATTTTTGTCTTTTTTACTATTTTATCATTATGAAATGATCTTTCTCTCTGTTAATACTACTTGTCTTGAAGTCTATTTTGTCTGATGTTAATATGGCCACACCAGTTTTCTTTTCCTCTTGTTTTCATTTATTTTATTAAAAATTTTTTTAAAATATATTTTTTATTGATTTCAGAGAGGAAGGGAGAGGGAGAGAGAGATAGAAACATCACGATGAAAGAGAATCATTGATCAGCTGCCTCCTTCATGCCCCCTAGTGGGGATTGAGCCTGCAACCTGGGCATGTGCCCTTGACTAGTATCAAACCTGTGACCCTTCAGCCTGCAGGCCGACACTCTATCCACTGAGCCAAACCAGCTAGTACCTCCTCTTGTTTTTGTTTTTTTAAATGATTTTTTTTTAGTTTTATTAAACTCAAAGTAGAATGATTCTTATAGTATCTCTAAAGGCAGCACATGCTGTTCCAGCACAAACTTTTTAAAAACCCTAAAGAACCATTTTCCATTATTTCTTTTTAAAATAGCTTTATTGCAGCATAATTGACCTTCAGTAAACCATACACATTTTTAAATATACAATTTGACAAGTTTGACATATATAGACACCATCACCACAATCAGATAATAAACTTATCCAACACCCTCGGACATTTTCTTTCTAACCTTTCTAGTCCTCCTTCCTCCCCATCTCCCCCACCCCTCCCAGGTGACCACGGATTTGCTTTTGGTTTACAGATTAGTTTACACTTTCTAGAATTTTATATAATGGAGTCATATGATATGTACCCTTTGTCAGTTTGAATAATTTTTAGAGATTTATCTTCAAGTTCACTCATTTCTTCCATAGTATTAAATCTGCTTTTAATTCCATCCAACAAATGGTTTATTTCAGATTTTATATTTTCCAGTTTTAGAATTTTCATTTAGTTCTTTTATATTTCTTCTAAGATACATCATCTTGTCACCCATTATATCCAGATTTTTCTATAGATTCTTTTTATTTTTATTTTTTACTTGTGGACATTTTAATGAACGTCCCTCCATGTAGCTTCAAGCTACCAGGACACAGGCCCCACCAACACCCTTAATCTTCTCCTCGGCTCTTCTGCTGAAGAACTTGGCCTTCACAATGAGAGGCTGCTTTGGGAGCTTTCTCTTCCCCAGAACTTTGTAGTAGCCCGATCGCACCACATCAGTGATAGGAGCAGCTCCAGTCTTGGTTTTGCAGCATTTACCTGTGTCTGCTCACTGACCAGGGTCCACAGTTTATCAAGGTTGACAGTTGGGCAGAAGCTCTGGTTCCTCTTTAAGTGGTAATGCCTCATACCGACTTTCCCAAAGTAACCTGGGTGATATTTGTCAAAGTTGATCCTGTGATGATGCAAGCCACCAGCATTACCGCACCCTCCCCCTGCCCCAGGTGCTTCCTGTGCTTGCCGATGTGGCTGTGGCCGTGGCTCACGTGGCCCCGACGTGCCCCGATGTTTTCGGGTCTTCCTCAGTCTGGATGGCATGTTGGTGGCCGAGCGGCAAGAGCTATAGATTCTTTAACATGAATATATAGTAAATAGTTTAAGTCCATATCTGCTAATTCTAACATCTGAATCATCCATTAGTCATCTTCCAGTGACTTTTATTTTGGTTATGGGTTGCATTTTCCTGCTTCTCAGGTCTAATAATTTTTAATGAATGCTGGTCAGTGTGGATATAAAGTTGTAGAGACTCTGGCTTCTGTTATTTTCCTCTGCAGAGTATTGAATTTTATTCTAGAAAGAAATTAAGTTGGCAGATCATCTTGACTACGTGGGGGCTTGGTTTAAAGCTGTATTAGATCTGGTTTATTTTAGTTTTTTTTTCTTAGTCCCATGAGATTTCAGTAGAAAAACCAAGTTGTTTGCCCATCCCTCTAACTTGGCAGAACTTGAGTTCTAAACTCTGTCTTCTCAGCACTGGACAGCTGTGAGGTTGCTGCGTGGCCTCCTTTAGTCTCCCAGCAGATGTTTCCCACTGGGCTTCTTGCAGTCTCACCTGCCCACGGTAGTTCAAAACTCAGCCAGCCCTGGCCAGTGTTCTCAGTCGTTAGTGTTGGCCCACACACGCAAAGGTCTTAGGTTTGATTCCAGGTCAAGGACACGTACTTGGGTTGTGGGTTCGCTCTCTGCCCCCGGTAGATCTTTTCCTAGGGCCTCTGCCAGGGCTGCCCTGCTGGGGGCCTCTGTGTCTGCTGCGTGTGGCTCTCATTCTTGCTTCAAGGAAATGCAGTGAGGCCGGGGAACTTCTGAGCAGCCAGGAGTGAAGTGATGGCCTTCGGAGGGCAGGTGATAAGCATTGGGCTTCTTCGGCCTGGAATGCAGAGAGGTGACATATCCCAGCATAAAGCCATGGCCAGTGTGGTGAAGGCTGATGTGAACCTGGATGCCGGATCCCGAGATGCTGCGGGGAGAGGGTTGCTTTGGAAACGGGAGCAGATAAGTTGAGTATAAAGAGATGAAAGCACAGTTTACCATGGCAGACCAGACACTTGGAAAACTATTACAGGTAGCTCTTCTGGCAGATGGCTTAATTCCATTGGGGTTTGGACAAATAAATGAATGACAGAACTCACCGCCCCCCCCTAAAAAAAAAGAAAAAGAGAGAGAAAGAGGCTTCTGAAATGTAATGACACAGATATAGCCATTAATTCAGACACTGAAGAGGATAATATGCTCTTACTGGGCTGGATATAGAATAGGCAGCTTGGTGTAGTAGGGAAAACTTGATCTGAATTAAGATCTGGGTTCAAATCTTGATTCCTCAACTTACTTGCTGTGTGACCTTGAGAGGTTTCCTAACCTTTCTCTCCTAGACAAGGTTCTGATGAAAGTTAAATAAGTCCGTTACATTTTCAGTAGGCTCCATAAAGCAAAGGTTAGCCCAAGTCCTAACCGAATTACCTGGGTTTTCATTGAACACGTATTTGCTGAGCCCTACCAAATACCAGGCTGTGCACATATATCTCCCCTGTTCTAGAAAGGCTCCTGAAGTGAAGGCGCAGCTCTGCTCCGGCCTGCAGACCTTCCTCAGGAGGGCGGGAGGCTGTGAAGGTGAGCGTCCCCGCGTCCTCTGCTGGTTGCAGGTGGCATGCATGATGGGCAAGGACAGCCGAGTGCCACCTTGGCCGGACCCCCTGATCCCCATCTCAGCAAACAAGCCCCACTTCCCTCCCCGCCACTTTCCTAATAACCAAGCCAAAGGTTTCACAACCCACTGATAATGCCAGATGGTGCTGATGTGGTTTTCAGCCACTTCTGCTTTTCATTTACTCATTTCTCCTGAGAGTCTGTAGGTGCCCAGCTCTGGGACAGGAGAGTTGAAGGTCTTTGGGGGAAGTGGAGAGGGTGAGAATGAGGGGCCCTGTGGATGTTTGAGGTTTATTCCCCTCCTACAAAAAAACTGTGTTTCTAGAATCTGAGTGCCCACATCCTTACGATTAATTATGCTGACCTCAGATCCGGTGGTGCCTCCTCCCGCCCTTAGTGTGTCCCTGTCCCTTAGCCTCTGGTCACAGAAGTTCCATGATGGCAGTCTGATCAGCAGATAAGCACTGGCCAGGTGAGGGGTTGCACCTGCAGTGATGACTAAATCTGCCCATCCAAAATCCAGCTTTTAACCCTTCAGTATTATTCACATATTTTCTTGGCCTCAATTAAAGTTTCCTTTGGTCCAGCCTTAAACTGCATTGTGAGCTTTTATTTGACTTCATGCCCAGCCTCCTTCCCTCAAAGGTTGCCATGTTGGTGGGAGGGCTGATTCCATTCCCTCCTCACTTTGCGTCTGCCATCGGAACTCATTTAACTCTGACCCTTTTTCTTTCCTTTTCCAGAACTCACATGCTGCGTGTCAGACTGAGCTACCCCTGTTTCATCCTATAATCCAAGACTTGCTCCACTGCCCTGCTGCTGTTCATGGCCGTGCCTGGGAAGGAGGCAGCCGCATCCCCAGTACCTTTCAGTGGGAGACCTCCATGCACACCCCATGGAGACTCGATGAGGGGGGAGGGGGAAGAAACTGTAGGAGTGCACGCCACAAAAGCTGAGTCTCCCTGTGTGAATCAGTGTCACCTCGCTTTCCTCAGAGACCTCGCTGTCCCCGAGAGACCTGCCTGAGAATTAAGGGCAAGAGGGAGCCACTCCGCTTCCTCCCTTCTCCGCACCCTGCATCCCTGCACAGCAGCTCTTGGGGCAGGAGGGCGGCTGAGAGCTCCGAGCCACTGCTGTCCTGCATGCGCCAGCTCAGCTCTGCTGTAAGCTGTATGACCATGTACAGGAGGGACATGGCATCTTTCTGAATGGATTTTTCTTAACAAATGTGCCAGTGTTTATGCAATTCACAACATTTCCCTTGTCCTCGCTGTTACTGTCACTGGCTTTTTCTCAGTCGGCTTCATAGTAATTTTTTTTTTAATGGGGAAATTTTCCTCTTTACCTCCTGCATCCTATATTTGATCCCTTCCCTACCCCTCCAAGGTACAGACTTACCCGAGGTCCTGACAAATGATAAGAAAAGTGTCTTTGGGAAGCCCGTGACTCTTCATATTGTCTGTATTTTGTCACTGAAGAGAAGTTGGTGTTCTCCTTGGTTCTGCTTGGTCCCTGACAGCTCCCGCTGGAGCAAGTGTTTCCACTGAGCCAAGCATGCATATCACTGTGACAAGCCACTTGCGTGCTGTCCCATTCGCATACAGCCAGACCAGCCGACGGGGCATTGCAGCCAGGTTGCTCTTTCAGCAAGTTACAGATCACTCAGTTCTATTTTAAGCAGATGGAATTATTTGATCACGGAAGGTGAAGTGAGAGAGCTGGGTTCGCAGGTGGGTCTGTGAATAGGACACCATGAGTCCCCACCCTTCCGGCCCAAACGCTTCTGTGAGCGCCTGTGCCTGGCCCCCAGGAGACCTGCCTGCAGCCTGGTTTCCACTGGCTTGGGCTCCTGTCTGCTGTCAGCACCAGCCCTCGGTGGCACCACAGGCTGTGCTCCGCGCTCTGTGCGTACAGCTGCAGGCCAGGAACTTGGTGCCCCCCTGGCTCCCCGAGCAGATGTGAAGTCTGGCTACTCCCCTGCCCTTCGTTTGCAGGGACAGCCTGCAGAGCACCTGGTCACAGCACCAGGAGAAAACTGGAGTCTGGCCTCCCAGCTGTCCATGGGGTCTGCAGCTGGGAGGCAGCTGGGCGGCTGATGGTAGGTGCCCCAAACAGCCAGGCGGTTGCAGGACAGAGTGGCTGCCATTGAGTTGATCCCACCCCCTCAGCCCCCAGGCAGAGTGAAGTATCACTAAAATGACCGTGACATTCTCGATGTCCAGATCCTCAGAGCTGGGTGCCGCCTGCAGAGAGGATGTGATGATGCATGCTGCTGACGGCGAGGCTTGGAGTTGAGCTGCCTTTTCCTTTTCTGGTTTTGCAGTCACGGTGGCTTCTCTCCTAGGAGGAGTTGGCTCTCATCTTAGGCTCTTGCGGGGGTGACCCGGGGACATTCTCACCACTGCCAACTCTTGGGCTATTCTGGGTCTTGGCTTGGGGCTCCGCGGGTGGGCCCGTGTCAGAGGAGCTCAGTGAGCAGGAGGAGGTGACAGGTCTTGTCCTTAGGGTTTCCCAAGAGAAGCCCCTTCAGAAAAGACCAGGGTAGGGGAGCGGGGGAGCAGGGACAGGCTCCACAGCACACACCACGTGGTGTGTTCTTGAGAGACACGGGGAAGCTGTCTCCCCATGCCCTGTCTGCTAGAGAAGCAGTGAGCTGCCGTGACGCTGCTCCAGCTTCATTCTCTCTGCCTGGTTACCAGGCCCAGGAGAGTGGAGACGGGGCCAGGCCAGGTCTGAGGGAGGAACGGGGAGGCCCACCCCATTCGGGGCACATGTGGCTCTGGCACAGGGGCAGCTCCGTGTGAGCCGCCTGTACCAAGAAAGCTCTTCCTCCGCCTTGTAGTCAGAGCTGGCTCTGCAGCCCCATCCTCCTACAACGAGGATGTTGAGTAAGATCTCATGCTCTCGCTTCACCTCTGGAAAGCCCCGCAGCATTCGAGTGAACACTCCAGGGAAGCGGAAAGACGCCAAGGAGCCTCCAACGTTGGCCTTTGCCGGTGTGAGCATGTGGTGCTGACAGGGTTTCCCTGCCACCCCCTTCCTGGGGCCACCGCGTCACCATTGTCTGTGTCAGTGGTGTGCAGTGTTGTACAATGAGCTTGTGGGTGGACGTAAGTCTGTCTGCATGGCCCACAGCCGACATGCGCAGTGGGTTCTGTGCTGAGCCTGGTCTGTGCTCCCTTGGATGAGATCCCAGAAGCTCTGCAAGTCATCTCCCCTCTCCTTCTCTAGCATACCCCTCCGGACCCCCAATTTCCTATCCTAGATGGGGTGCAAAAGAGGAGGACACCAGACTGGCTCTTTAGCTTGCCTCTCACAAGTCCACCTTGCCCACAGCCCAGTTTCTGTGTCAGTGTCCAACCAGGAAAACAGAAGGCCCTCTAAAGTATTAAAACAGAAGGGTTCTAATCCAGGTAATTGTAGCACAGAAACAAGAAACGCTGCAAGGCCAAACGGGAGAGGGGGGCAATCCAGAGGTGAGTTGGAAGGCTGATGGGACACAGGGGAGAGGCTGTGTTACTAGAGCCTGGGGCACAGGAACACGGGGAGGAACCTGGGACCATAGGGGGCCTGTCCTTCAGGGGCTGCCACCACAGGAGGCAGGGTCCTTGCCAGAAACAATCCCCCAGGCCGAGACGGGAGAAATGGCCTGATTCTCCCTAGCGTGTAGCTTCCCGATTTCTACAGGCGCCTCTTGTTAGCTACATCCAGCTGGAAGCGAGCCGACCTGGGGGCCTGGGACAGGCAAGCTCAGCGGTCAGCTCCCCACCACTCAGAGGAGCCGGGAAGGGCGAGGAGCAGGTCTGAGGGTAACCAGGCCAGGACATGTGCTCTGTATCATGTCCGAGCCTGGTGTTCATGCCCCATTCTGTCCTGAGGTCCCGGTGAGGGGAGACAGAGGAACTGCCTCTGGGTTTTTATAGATTTTCTTTCACTCTACCCAGAGAGGAATGTGCGTTTGGGAGGGAGGAAGAAAGCCTTTATTCTTAGCAGTTGTCCCTGTTTTCCTTTGGAGGAACTAACCCAGGTAGCAGCCCCACCTCACCATGGCTCTCAGGAAAGCTGTGACCCAGGTATCTGTCCCCCCTGCCCATGTCTCTCCCCCGATCTCTGGTTTCCCTGCCAGAGAACAGTGACCCCGAAAATGCATCAGTGGTCAGGAGTGTTTCCCCAGGACCATTCATTCGGAGAGCGACATTAGTGTGCGCTGTATCTGTAAGTAGCTGCCATCTACTAATCAATTATCGTGTTTCCAATCAATTTCGGGAAATGATGCCTGGTTTATGCTGTCCTTCGCTGGGGCAATGGCTCAGCTGTCCGGCTGGGTGCACACAGCCCTGGCATCGGGTCCTCCTGGTCTCGGGTGCTGCATCCCCTGCGTAGCTCTGAGGGCCTTGGGGAGTCATAGGCCAGGCCAGTGACCTGATGTCCCCACATGCCAAGACTCTCAGGGTTTGCGTCTTCTGCTGTCTCATAAGCCAAATGGAGGTTTTGTGAAGCCAGGTCACTCTAATGATAGGTGGCCTTGGACCCTGTGTCCCCAAACCTGGAGGTATGAGCAGCAACAGACAGACGTTTGCCCATCAACCACTTGGCACTGCTCTGCCCAGTGCCAGCCGGGGGGTGTGAGCTGAGGGCGTGTGCTGTGCCCCGTGCATGGGGAAGGCTCCTGTGCAAAAGAAGTGGACACAGGAGCTACATGTTCCACAGACAGAAGCCCACCACCCTCTTGTCATACCGCCCTCCTTGGGCCTGAAAGGCAGAAATAAAAATGTCTGAGGTGACTTAAAAGGCAAAGGGAGCCTGACCCAAATGCCCTGCATTCTCCCTTCTTTCCCAGGCCGAGTGCTGGCGCCTGCCCTGAAACGTTATCCTCTGGCGCGTATCTCATTGGTCCCAGCCTGTCTGCCGGCTGGGGAGACTCTGCCTCAGTTGCTGTGCTGGGCCGTGCAGGCTCACTCGGAACTGCTCCAGCCCATGTCTCGGAGGAACACCTGTTTGTGACTCTTGTTTGCTGGCATTTGTGAGAGACTGAGAGATTGCGAGATAGAGATAGAGAGATACAGAAATGCAAGAGAGGGAGAGAGAAAGAGTCCAAGTTTCTTTCCGGAGTTTCCGGAGAAGCAAGACATAAGTACGTGAGGTTACTGGAGAACCGAGAAGCTGTACCTTGGGCTGTGCCAGTAGTTGGAGGAGTTCCGGGATAGAGGGCTCAGGGAGGCCGGACCGGTGGTCAGGGAAGGCTCTGTGAAGCAGAGGGAGCCCTCAAGGTCGAACACAGCAGCCCCCCGTCCATGGAATCCCTAAGGTGACCGTGGTTCTTGGTGTCTTTTTATTTAGACTTTTTATCCTGACTCGAATACTTCCTTCTTTCTGGAAGCTGATCTGTAGAGCTCAGAGTGTCCCATGCCCTCCCCGCCAAGGGGTACCAGCCTTAAGTTCCATTGCCGAGTTCCATTAAGTTCCTTAAGTTCCATTGCCGAGACTGGGATTGTTACGGTCAGACTTCCTCAGGAGGTTTCTTCTGGCTAAGCTTTACCTCCTACTTGTTCCACTCTTGCTCCTGAACTACAGGGGTCACTGGGGGAAACCATGCGACCTGCAGGGGCTGTTGCTGCCCCATAGCTGTGGGTGCTGACTCCCCAGGTACCTTTGCGCTGCTTGCTTAGTGGCCCTTTTATATGTATGCTAGGAGCTTGTTATCTTTTAAAAAAATGTTTTTATTGATTTCAGAGAGGAAGGAAGAGGGGGAGAGAGAGAAACATCAATGATGAGAGAATCACTGATCGGCTATCTCCTGTACACCCCACACTGGGGATCGAGCCTGCAACCGGGGCATGTGCCCTGACCAGGAATCAAACTGGGACCTGGTTCATACACCGACACTCAACCACTGAGCCATGCAGGCTAGCGGGTCAGGAGCTTGTGTTCTTATTTTCAGAACCGGCTATTCCAGTCCTTTGTCACTCCCTAAGCCCTCACACACTGAGAGCCAAGCCGTCTAAGAATCCCTTCGCCTGTCTTCCCTCCGCCCCAAGGCCCTCTGTATGTAACAGTGCCTTTCCGACAACCCAAGGAGGCACCCCCGGGCTCTAGAGGACCCTCTGGCACCCACATACTGAATCCATCCCTCCCTGACCCCCCTTGCAGTAGAATGTCCTGACTCAGACCAGACTGTCACTCACTAGCTATATGACCTTGGGCAAGTTATTCAACCTCTCTGTGCCTCAGTCTTTCCATCTGTAAGTTAGGATAATGGTATCTACCTCATAGGACTAAATAAATCATACAGTGCTTAGTACAGGGCCTGGGACAGAGTGTTTGTTTTTGTTCTATCATCATTTTCTTCCCTCTGCCCTCATTTTCACCTTCTCTCCCTTCTTCCATCACTGGATTTAAATTTCTCCATCTAGTCAACACAACAACAGACCAATCAAACCACCACAACTTCTGTCCTCTACTTAGCTTTGCCTGAAGCTATTGGCATATCTCCATTTGCTGGCAGGCACATTTGGAAAAGGGGAGAGTTGTCTCCATTGCTCAAATCTCATTAATATCTCAACCCATTATCGTACTTTATGGCTTCCATTCTGCCCCTACTCCCAGCCACTCACTGAAATTGCTGTCGATAAAGGCATTAGTGACCTAATTGCCAAACCCAACACTGTTTTTAGTTATCGCACTTGAACTTTCTTGAGCATTTGAAGCTGTTGTCCTATTACTTTTCTTTGTTCATGACACAGACCCCTTCATTCTCTACCTAGAGAAAAGCTAAGTGACATTCAGATACTGCTCATAGTACTTTTTCCAGATTTTTTTACAAAGATCATTTCAGATACAGTGGTAGCCACCTGTGAACCCCCTTCCCATGTTCCCCCGTCTCACAAGCAACCACTCTCTTTAATTTGGTGTTTATCACCCCAATGCATGATTTTACACAATACATATCTATGAATCTATAATCAATACAGAACATATTTTACATATTATTAAATTTTACACAAAAGACAGTCTATCACTTTGTTTTTGTTAATCCTCACCTGAGGATATTTTTCCATGGATTTTTAGAGAATGGAAGGGAGAGGGAGAGTCTGACAGAAATATCAATGTGAGAGAGACACATCAATTGGTTGCCTCCTGCATCCACCGTGACCAGGGCCAGGGAACCTGCAACCAAGGTATGTACCCTTGACTGGAATTGAACCTGGGACCCTTCAGTCTGAGAGCTGATGCCCTATCCACTGAGTCAAACCAGTTAGGGCCAGTCTATCACTTAAAAAGCTTGTGTTAATAGTACCAGACAATGGGTTGTTAACCCAGGTTTTCAATCCAAGATGCTTGAGCAGACTGTCAGACAAACGCTTTTGTTTTCATTTATAAAAAATATATTTTTATTGATTTCAGAGATGAAGGGAGAGGGAATGAGAGACAGAAACATCAATGATAAGAAAGAGTCATTGATCAGCTGCCTCCTGCACACCCACCACTGGGGATCAAGCCCGCAACCTGGGCATGCGCCCTGACTGGATTTGAACCATGACCTTCTGGTTTATAGGTCGGTGCTCAACCACTGAGCCACGCCGGCCGGGGCACATCCTTTTGTTCTCAGATCAGCTTTCTTCAGCATGCAATTAGGAGTTTTGGAAAATGCTTCATTCTTTCACGAAGCACTTTGCAGCCTGTCTGGGTATTTTATGTTTGGCTTTTACCCTCATAAAGAGTGTCTCCATTCTGTTCTTTTTAATGGGAAATCTCTATACTTGAGCAGAGAGATTGCCTTGCCCTGTTTATGTTCTTACTGCAAAATCCCTGGTTTTCTTCCAATTAGAGGTTTCTTCTGGGCATTTTATGGGTCTTCCTCTATGTGTCTTACTTGAGGGGTTTTTTAAAAAGGGAGATTCTTATAGCCGTCTTTGCTCTTTTCCCAGGTGACCCCATCCATCCCCTTAAGCTCAATTCCGAATTAGTAAGAGGAAGATTCTGAAATCCTTCCAGCCTGAGTGGTTACTGCACATGTTTACCTGGAGGTCCCCCAAGCACCTCCAACTTGTCTTCTTTCCTAGACTGTGCCTCATGGCTGCCCCTTTACAGTCTCCCCCACGGCCTTTATTCAGGTCCTTGCTTGGAATACAGACTGTTTCCTACTTAGGCCGACCCCCACACCCCTCACCAGTCTGTGCACAGTGTTACCAGAGTTGACTGATCAAGATGCCAAACTGGTCCTCTTTGCTTTCTAAAAACCTCACACATATTCTCCTTCCTGCCATATTGATCGTCTTGGGGCCAACACAGGCTCCTGAGCCTGCAGGGCCCAGCCTGCCTGTCCTGTCTCCTAACTCTGTGCCTAGGCCTCCTCCTTTCTTGCCTCAGTGATCTCTTCACTCCTCTCTGCACACTGAGTCTTCTCACGGCTCTGTGCCCTTGTTCATGCTCTTCCCCACGTCAGGGATGCTGTTCCCTTCACTGTTGTCCTTATCCTCCAGGATTCAGCCCCCCACGCATTACCTCATTGACACCTGGGCAGAGTTAGCTCTGTCTGTGCTCTCAGGTGTATTGCTCCCTCAGATGCCCTGGATTATCCTGGCTTGGGTTGCATTTGATCTATTTGCAGGTCTGTCTTTCCCAGGTTTGGCCTGGAGGGCTCAAGGTCAGAGTTTACTGTCTGCCTTTGTAGCTTAGTGTCTGGCTACTGGTGGGTGCCGGTAAATGCTGGATGACTAGTGGCCACAGGCCCATCAACCCAGTCCCACCTGCTATGCCCCCCACCCCCACAGGAGTCCCAGGAGCAGAGTCATGGATGCCATTTGCTTGTCCCTCAGAGTGACAGCAGGTTACATTCAGAGCAAGAGGAGAGAGAAGGCACCGTTCAAAATCCACTCCGAGCAGACAGCCCACCCAGGGACCTTGTGCTATTTGGAACCCGAATGTAGAAATGGGGTCTGTAGTCACCCTGCCTTCAGCTCACTTTATACTACCTCGGGCATTGCCCTCCCATTTGTAGAAAATCCTGCACTTCAACAGTCTGCTTCCTCCCCCATCTTTTCTCACTCCCCCCCACCCACCCCCCGTAACTGCCTCCCTCACTCATGCTCTGGCAGTATGCCCCGGGGTGGGGCTCCATGAGAAAGTGCTCAGTCCCCAGCCTCCAGGAGCATTTGAGCTGTTCATAAAAGTGTCTGACTTGGAAACCTCAGGCTGAAACTGAGCTGGTCCAGGCTTGGCCCACTTGGCCCCGTGGTGGCAGAGGATGGAGAGGAGAGGCATCCCTGGGAGAGGCGCTACCAGGGCGAAAAAGGCAGCAACAAGAGTGGAGGAGTGGAGCAGGAGGCCCTGGGGGACAGCAACACGAGGAGACAGCTTGGAGGGCCCAGGTGGCACACTCCTTTCTATCGCTTGGGCTGGGTTCTCATATCTGTGAGGTTCTAAGAGCTCCTGGTAACTTTTCAGAAAGGGTAAGAGGATTAGCTATACATTGAGGAAATGGGTTCCAATATCGATTCCACCCATTGTCCCTCGGCCACCGCCCTCCTCTGGACACATTCTCTCCATCTCCCACCCCAACATCCACACTGTTCCTGGATGCCTCCCTCCTGGGGCGTGGGGGACAGCCGGTGCTTTGGCCTCCATTCCTGAGGTGGAAAAGCATCCCTGTCCTTGATATGAGAGGGTTGGACTGAGTGGATTAAAATCCTCAGGGAGAGAGGATTTGGTCCCTGTACTCGAGGCCTAGAGGCCCGTGTCTGGGTTGATAAGTGGAGAACCAGTCCCGGCCCCTTCCATCTCCCCAGCAGGAAGGCACGTGTGTGTTGCGGGAGATGTGTGTTGTTCTGAGGTGATCAGGACTGGGGACACATGGGGAGATGGAAGGGGCCGGGAGATACATCTTTGGGGCTTTAATGACCTCTAAGTAGTCCTTTGGGAGCCTTGAAGGCTATGTCCCCACCCTGTGACTTCCCCTTTGGACACTAGGGACAACCATTATCTCCTCCTCCAAAAAAGAGCAAAACCCTGATTCATGCCAGGTTACACACCTGTACCTGAGAAACCCAGGCCACCAGATGAAGTAGCCCAGATGGTCTCAGACACCACTGGCATATTGAATAGGACAGAAAGGGGTAGAGGTGGGCAAGACCTCAGGGATTGTAGAAGGGAAGCTGAAGGCCAGAGAGGACCAGAGACCTCTCAGGGGCCTAGCATGGCTGTAGGGCCTCCCGGGGGTCCCTCAG
>NW_006383011.1:18593013-18593825 GCF_000327345.1 Myotis davidii | reverse complement strand
GGTGCCCTCCCATGACCCTGAGGACACTTCCCAGTTGTGTAGAAGCATGGCACCCTGGATGGCTTCCCCACACTGTCCCCGGAGTGTCCCTTCACCTTGGGGGCATTCCCTTTGAATCCTACTGATGCCAGGACTGGATGGGCCCCAAGACATTTATTCAGATTTCTTTAGAACAGCCAAGACAGGCTTGCATTTTCAAGAGGAAGTTTATTCTTATTGAAAGGGACAAGCGAGAAAATGCAGGTGCTCTGAGCCATCAGCTCCGACCTGGCGGGATTGGGCAGCTCCTGCAGCCCCTGCCGTCCCCACCTGCCATCAGACTCCTCCTGCCCTCGGGATGGCACCAGGGACACACGTCTCAGGGAGGTCGAGCCTGTTTCTCTCCCTGCCACCCACCTGGCTCCTGCAGATGTCCCTTGTCCAGTTGGTTGTGGCAGTCCCTGCTGGCAACCGTCCAGGAGAGACCTTGTCCCTCTAAGCCAGGCTCCCCACTGCCGCAGACCCTAGTCCCTCACTCCAACGAGACCTCCAGGGAGCCCTGCGCCTGCAGCTTCCCCGGGGCCTCTACCTTCCGAGGTCTCCTGGAGGCGGGCGGGGGGCTGGCTGGAGCTCTCATCGCTGGCTGGGTCCTGTGAGCCCTGGCCGAGGCCCAGCAGGGCCTGGCACTGGCGGAAGAAGCTGGGGCTGGAGAAGCAGTAGAGCACGGGGTCCAGGACGCTGTTGAGGTAGGTGAAGGCCAGGGAGCCGTGGAAGAGCTGCGAGCAGAGGTCCAGGGCGCGGCAGGCGTGCAGGCGGGAGGCCACGATGGCTGC
>NW_006383011.1:18592754-18592988 GCF_000327345.1 Myotis davidii | reverse complement strand
CCGCGGGCCCGCCTGCCCGCCCAGGCCCCGGCGCCGGATGGTCAGCCCGATGCTCACGATGGCGAAGAGGATGAGCGCAAATGTCAGGAAGAATTCCAAAATGTACAGCGCTTGGTGCCAGTCGTGCCCGGGCCAAGAGCCCATGCCCAGCTGGTAGCTGATGCAGGACTGTCCGGGAGAGGTGACCAGGAACAGGTGCCCGTTGAGCAACAGGATGCCCCCCCAGAGCCCCCC
>NW_006383011.1:18589761-18592737 GCF_000327345.1 Myotis davidii | reverse complement strand
TCAGCGCGTGGTGCGGCCACACCACCTTCAGGTAGCGGTTGAGCGCGATGGCCATGAGGAAGACGGCGCTGGCCGAGCGGTTGGCCGACAGCATGAAGAGGTTGGCCTTGCAGGCCGCGGCCCCGAAGCGCCAGGCCTCCCGGTGGAAGTAGTAGTCCACGCGCAGGGGCAGGCTGACGATCAGGAGGAAGTCTGCCGCCACCAGGCAGACCAGGAACACCACGTTGGAGGACCAGGGCCGCGTGTGCACGCAGAAGATGAAGAAGGCCAGGCCGTTCGCCAGCAGGCCCAGGATGAACTCCACGCCCAGGACGGGCGCCAGGATCACGGCCATCTTTGGGGAAGAGACCACGAGGCAGGGGGGCGAGGGAGCGCTCAGGTTCTGAAATTCCATGTGCTGCTTGGGCCGCGGAGCTGAGAGCGGTGTCCGGTCTTTCTGCTTCTAGGAGGGTGCAGGATGAGTGCTCTCCATCAGCTGCCGCCACAATGACTCAGTATTCTGGGGTTTTCATCGGTATCCTCGAAGCCACGGAGAAACAACCAGTGTTCCTGTTTGATAGCAAAGAGGAACCCCTGGCCCTCCCTCCCTCCCCTTCCCACACTGGCTGATGCCCCTCCCCGGGTCTCTGAACCCAGCCTGGAGGGGGCATCTGTGCTGCCCATGGCAGAGGAGGAAGCAAGACTCAGCGGGGGTGAGATGGAGGCCCAGGGAGACCCTGAGGTGGGAGGAAGCCCCACCTGGGGTGAGGTGGGGAGAGTGTATGTGGCTCTGGGTGGTCAGACACCTGCTTGCTGAAGGCAGAAGCTGGTCCTGGAAACCCATAGCTCTCAGGATCATGCAGACCGACCTGGACAACCCCCACCCACCATCACAAATACAGGCTGGGCAGCCGTCTCCCTGCCCCCATAGTTCTGGTGGAGGGACTAGGGCCCAACAGGATGTTGTCTGGGAGAGGGAGGTGGGGCTCCCATACACCTGACAGGTGAAGTGAGCATGGCCTGTGGGAACCAGCCCGCTTATGCCCGGCCAGCTGCTGTAGTTACTTCCAGATTCCTGATGACTCCAAAGTCTGTGATGGTCCCACGTCCAAGTACACGATGAAGCACATGCCGCAGGCAGAAGGCTCCCCTGCCGTGACCTGGGGGCCTGGGGGGTCCTCCCCCGAGCAGAACAATCCTGGGAATCCTGGAGTCTCCCTGCCCACTGTCTACTCCACTCCGCCTCCAGCCAGCATCCGCAGAGGAGAGGGGTGTGAGGCTGCGGCTGGCTTTGGACCAGGTACAGGTCCTGCTATCCCACTGTCAGGTGTTCTCATGAGCCCATGTGGCCAGCTTGAGGACAGAGACGAGAACCTAGGGCTCCTGATAACCTGGGTCAGCACCACGGGAGGCTGTGGTTGCAGGTTCCAGGCCTTGGTACCCACCCTTGCCAACGGACTGTGGTCAGCAGTGTGCCATGTGCTGCCTAGGCCTCTGGGTTTTAGGCATCGTGGCCACCGGCTCCTCTCCCACAGATCCCCCTGACCTGGACTTCTGCCTGGCCACGGCCAAGGGCAGTCAGAGTGCGTGCCCCTGCAGGGTGCAGGGTGGTGAGACCACCGGCCTGAATTCTGAATGCAGACAGGCCATGGCTGGTAACAGAGCTGCCTGCTTTCTAAACTTCTCTGAGCCTCATCTTTAAAGCAGTGCTACCGCCTTCCTAGGGTGTTGTGAGGATTAAGTAAGACAATGTATGTAAAAACTTCTAGGGAATTCCCTGGCACAGAGCTAGTGTTCAGAAAAACAGAACATCTAATTTTCATTATTTTCTGTTTTGGGTTAGGCACTAGGGAGAGCTCGCTCTTCTCCTGGCTACCTGTACCCTCCCAGGGGCCTCGCCGAGACATTCCTGTGTTTCCTGGCTTCTGCACGGAGCCACCACACATGGCTGCAGCCCCGGCGTGTGCCAGGCCTCTGCCCTCACTGCCATGGGCTGCTTGCAAGTGTTGGGGAGGCTGGGGATGTTTTTTCTTTGCTTTCAGGAGAGGAAAGCCCTGGGGAATAGAGAGGTGGGTAAAGGTCCTTCTATCCCTCAGGGCCAGAAGCAGTGAGCCACCCGGCTGGTGTGGAGAAGGCAGGGCTCAGACGCCCGGTTTTCCACAGGAAGCTTCGACTCTAACCAGGGACATGCTCCGTCCTTCAGTTACCCCCACCTGAGACCCCTCATCGATGTCTCATTGAAGCCCCAGGAAGACAAGATCTCCCCCTACAGGTTTCCTGTTTCATTTCTACCCACTGCTGCTTCTGGGGCTGCCAGCACTCCTGACCCCAGAGCAGGCCCAGCAGCCTTGTCTTTGGAGAGGGCACCTGCAAACAGCAGGGGAGCAGGGGGCGGAGGACTGCCAAGCTCCTCTTAGAGCTTCCTGCCCCTGTGGGCTCATCACAGTCTTCATGTATTCAGACGGGTTAACGCTGGGGGTGGAATTTTATCTATTTCTGTAGTTTCTACAACTAGCAGAAATCACTCCTGTTATCGGGAGGAAAAACCTAACAGATGCTATTTTTAAAATTATGAAAAAATACGTGAGAAAGAGGCAGAGAGACAACATTCTCTGTGCCCCCAGGACAACCACCTGGCCCGTGTGGACCAGGCCACAGGCACAGTGATGAAAGGCCCTCTACAAGCAGGGACACCCCCTAATAGACCCTCCACACCTTCACAGTCACCCAGTGCATGGACACTGCAGATTACAGTCACGTGAGCACATGGGGTCAGCCATCGACCACAGCCTGTGTCCTTGCAGACCCACGGGCTCTCATCCACCAGGAAGCCTTTATTGAGGGCCTTCTGGGTGGCAGACAAGTAGTGAACTGAGGCTGTGAGGACAGAGAGACGGAGAGGCAGCCCAGACTCAGAGACAGACCACCGGACCGAACTGTGTGGGGCAGGGGGCTGAGGGCTGTAGAGGAGAGGGTGAGGATGGGAGAGATGGACGA
>NW_006383011.1:18575227-18589719 GCF_000327345.1 Myotis davidii | reverse complement strand
GGCTTCTTGCGGGCGGGGTCTTGAGTCACAGCCAAGGCCACAGAGCCTTGCCCTCGCTCCCAGGAGTACCTGTGGAGACACAGGTGGGCAGGGGTGAGGCAAGGCTGGGCCCTACGGATCCCAGGGAAGGAGGGAGTCCCACAGCTGGGGAAAGGCCTCCCGGCAGACTCACTCAGCCCTGGCTGGCACCAGGAGGCTTTCATCGGGGGTCAGGCTCAGGTGCTGTCCCCCCATGGTCACCACAGAGGAGCCCTCCTGGGGGAGAAGAGCAGGAGAATCAAATGGAGGCTACCCAGCCCCAACAGCTGTCCGAGAGTCCTGAGTCGGCCTTGGCAAGGAGGCCCGGGGAGCACAAGGCCCAGGAGCAGCCTGGTCCCCGAGGGCAAGAGGTTGTGCCACCCTCTCCTGCGGGCCCCACTTGCCAGCTGCCACAGCCACATGTCCACGTTCTGCTTCCAGCCTTTGCTGCTGCCTTGTCCATGGACGATCACCTGGTGGGAAGTGACACAGATCTTTTTGATGCTTCCTGGCCCCTTAAACCTGGCTCCCAGACACCAGGCCTGTGTGGGCCAGGGGCGGGGCCTGCAGTGCAGCCTCATCTCCCCCTGTGTGATGCAAAGACCAGGACTTGGAGAGAAGGCTGCCCAGGTTTCAGGCCTCCCTGCTGCCTCCATCATGATGGGAGCTGCCCACCTGCCCTTCGGGACCACACATGTCTGCCCTCCATACACACATGCGCATCGGGTCCTCTGTAGCCCGCCACAACTATTGCTGGCCCACAGGAATACCCGCAGGGGCACACACATGTGCACGGCATAGTGCAGACCCATGGAGCCCACATACACAGTTCCCCAAGGGGCGCCCACCTCCCTTACTCTGAGATTCTGGCCTAAGGAGCAGGAGGCAGGTGGGAGGGGATGAGCGAGAGGGAGGCTGAGCCTCTGTGATCTGCATCGGCCTGGAAGCCCGCAGCTAGTGTGCAGGCTGTGCTCCCGTGGGCCCACGGGGGACTCAGTAGGTATTCGTTGGTATAAACTGAAGCAGGTGGGAGCAGGGGTGACAAAGGTGGAGGCAAGGCCATGCAGCCAGCTCAGCACTGAATGATGCTGCCGTGATGGTAGCAGGGGCTTAGTGGTGTGCCTGCTCTCACAGCCCTGCTAAACTAAGGCAGGTCTGTATCCAGTGAGCGTCTCTCTGGGAGGCGGGGGTGGGTGAGTGCTCTAATTCAAACTGCAAGGATGTGCCAGTAGAAATTGTAAAGCACGAACGAGCACAAGCCTTCTGGCAGGTCTCCTTGCCTCCACACTCGCCCTCCTGATCCCGCCCCACACAGGGTGCAGTGGTCGTTCTAAAGCAGCACCCTGGCCTCATCATCCCCCGTCTTCAATGCTTGGGTGAAGCTCTGTTGTCCCCAGAATGAGTCCCTGAACCTTGCCTACCCCAGGAGACCGCCAGGACCCGAGCACTGCCTGCTACTCTGACCAGCTAGCAATCATGCCTGTGGCCCCCACTCCCCTGCCCTGGCTTTGTTTGGGTCTCTGTGTGCCTTTCCACCCAACCCTCACCTCCAAACACCTTTCTCCCTTCCAACTCCCAACGCTGTGACTGGCCAAAGGCTCAGGAATTCTGAGCAGGGGTGTAACCCCAGACCCTAGAAACCTACCACTGGATGAGGCCACACCCCACTCTGAAGGCAAAGAAAGAATTGCTTGGGACCACATAGCCTCTGCAGGCCTCTACTCATAGCAAAAACATCATTTTGGGAGTCAGGGAAGAAACAGGAAGGCCAATGCCCATGTCTACAACCTCCGAAGTGTGTGTGTGTGTGTGTGTGTGTGTGTGTGTGTGTGTGTGTTTCCCATTTCCTGGGCTTCTGGGTGGCCCAGGGCTGCATTACCTGGGTCTCATAGGTGTCCCCAAACAGGTTGAGGGATGCGCCCCCCTGCAGCTCCCTGCGGTGGCCAGCCAGCCAGGCCTCCAAGGACATGGGCTCCATGACGGATCGTGTGCTCAGGGGGAATGGCGTGTCCATGAGCAGCTGGTCTGCACCACAGCACAGCTGTGGTCAGTGTCCTCTGGCCCAGCCCTCCCAGCCCAGCGGACCCAGTTCCCAGGGGCCCCCAGCTCTCAATTGCGGGAATGGGCCCAAGGACCCAGGAGCCGTATGGGGGGGTACCATTTGGTGCCATCTTCCTGTATGTTGAATATTGGGCAGAGGACTCAAAAGGGAACTCCCTAGCACCCTGGGCCGAACCCTTCCTGCTCTGGGAAAGGGGAGAGGGAGGGGAGAGGAAGGCAGTTCCTGTGGCCTCACCAGGGATGGGTTTTCCTGTCCTGTGCTGCTCAGAGCTGAAGAACCTGCAGGGACATAGGGGAGGGGGAGAGGGTCCAGCTTTCCCAGCTGAGAGGTCGCGCGCACACACGCACACACACACACACACACACACACACACACACACTCTAGGCCATACATACATGTGGATCCCTCATACGACTCCTATCCACCACCTGCTCCCTTCCAGGCCCATGGAGCAGCCTCCTTTCCTCCCCAAGGGCGTCTCCTCCCGATGAGAGGTAAACTTTCTCCCTGAATCCGACTGCTCCAGGCTGGCAGGTGCTCCGTGGAGCACTTCTCAGAGGGGCTGCTCCCCCAGCCAGAGCACGGGGCCTCAGGAGAATGTGGGGCTGGGCTGGGCCGGGCCTCACTCCTGGATGATGGGGGCCAGCTGTGTGCCGAGGTCCTCGCAGTAGAACCACTTCTCAAACAGGACATCCGTGGTGTTTCCTACGTAGTACCTGCCAGAGCAAAGGATGGGCAACCAGTTTCCCATCTGGGCAGCCTCAGGGTCGCCTCCCTCAGGCCCAGCTCTGTGTGCTGACTTCTGGGCCTGCCTGACTCTGCTGCATTCACCCTATTAGTGCAACCCAGTGGCCACAGCTGGCTCTCCCAGCAGCAGTGTGCACCCGAAAGTGATAGGGCTGTTACCCACCCCGTTCACATAGCTCTTCCTACTTCCCCCAACTTGACAAGTTACAAAGTGGCTAGAGCTCTGAGGCTCAGAGAAGCTGGAAGTTCAGAAGGGATTACACGGCAGAAGCAGGACAGACTAGAGACAGACTTCGAAGCACAGAGAGCATCAATGACAAGTGTCTTCATGTTTCCCAAAGCAGAAGCTGAGGCAGAGCTGAACCCGGGTCCTGCCTGCTGGCACTCTAGGTCAGAGCTCATGGGACCTTAAGGAACCAACATGTGGAAGATGCCCCCCAGACCGAAATCCTTCTCCTTTTATGGATGCCTTTGAGAGCTGGAGCAAAGGGCTGGACCTCTCCCTGAAGCCCACCCAGCCCCAGCGCGGCCTGGGGAGCTGGCCCGAGGAGCACCCGGCAGACAGGGCCGTGCCTCAGGCCCCTGTGTGTACAGCAGGTCTGTTGATTGAATGCCTAATCCCCAGGCTCAGCTCCCGGGGCCGGGCCAGCCCTGCCTGCTCTTCCCCCAAAGGGCACTGGTCCTGCTTACAGACACACAGTGCACCCCCTGACCCGGCACCCTAAGTTCTATCCTGGGATGGAGTTGGCCACCACAAAGCTTCATAACGGGCCCGTGACGTCATCCAGAAATTGCCTTCAGAGTGGAATTTTAATGTGGAGTCCCTGGCCTTTATTAAAGGTCCAAGCAGCCAGATGAAATCTGTTATTGAATTTGCTGTAAAAATGTTATTGAGGAAACCGTCCTCCCCATCACTAAAGACTCCCTCGATCAATCCCCGAGGGGAAAATTTCTTTTAGAGTTTAAGGCCAGGGATCTGCTTCTACCACAGACTGTTAATATGATCAGTGTGCAGTCATTAACATGGTGTTTTTAAAAGTATAAGAAATACTCATGAGATTTTGTATAAAAGGCAAAATTCAAACGCATGCTCGCAATAAGACTTCAATGTTGGGAGGTGCAGATACACAGAGAAAAAAAGTCAAGATGGAAAGTTAAGCACTTAGTTAGGTTTAATTGGTGGGATGACAATTTTTGTGTGTCATCTCTTTATTATTGTTGCTTGTTTGTTTGTTTTGAGATATCATTCACACACCATAACATTCACCCTGTCCCTGACAGGTCATTTTAATTTTGTTGATGATTTCGTGTACTTTTCCTGATTCCCAGAATGAATGTGTATGATTTTTGGTAATTAGAAAAAAAGGGGAGCATTTTGGCTTGTGGACTGAAGGGTTTTGGGGTCGATTCTGGTCAAGGGCACGTGCCTCGGTTGCAGGCTCAGTCTCTGGCCCCGGCTGGGGCGCGTGTGGAAGGCAACAAATCGATGTGTCTCACACCATCTTTCTCTCCCTTTCCCTTCCACTCTCGCTAAAATCAATGGGGAAAAATGTCCTCAGGTGAGGATTAACAAAAACAAAAAAATGTGCATTATAGCAGATGTTAGTAACTTGTTGGGAATTTTAAATTTTCTTAGTTAAAACATACAAAATGTAGTTTAGTTTTTGTAAAAATCTGTGCCCCCTCCCAAAATCTGTGTCCCCACCCCAACAACAAAAAATCTGTGTCCCCTGAGCCACAGGCTGTGCCCTCCTTTCGGAGGATAATGACTGGGTGACTGTCAGAACCAAACTGGAACTCAGCTCTGGAAACTGCCCGTCTCTGCCCTGAGCTGGTCCCCGCTCCGGTGTTGACTCCCACCCTCTCCTGACTGTCCTGGCCCTGACTTTGTATTTATCATGCCAGCTCTGCCATCTCCCAGTAAAACCAGTCTCGTCACCTGTAAAGTACAGCTGGTAACGGCACCTGCCCCGGAGGATCATTGTGAGAACGAAGTGAATAAATACACATAAAGCGCTTAGGCGGGCGCCTGGCCCATAGCAAGAGTTACACAAATGTTAGTGCTGGTTGTGGAGTGAGTCAGGGCAGAGACACCAGCAGAGGAGTGCGCTGGCCTGGCGGGTGCCTCTGGAGACAGAGGCTGGAGAAGCAGCAGTGTTCCCAGCTGCCCTGGGCCGGGCAGGCCTGACTTTGGCAGCCACCCACCCCCACAGACGGCAGTACAGAAAGCACAGGCTCTGGTCCCAGCTGGAGGTCTGGGCTACTTGGGCAACCAGAGGGTCCCAGAGAACATCCTACCAGCTCCATCATCAAACCCACCCCAGCACCTACCCTAATCTCTCCCTACCAACCGGCAAATACAGGATCCCCACTGCCTCCTCTTTCCTGCTCGATGGCCAGGAAGAGCTGTCGTGAGCGATCCGATCCTTTCCCAGCTGCTTGCCTATCCTCCCGCCCCATGTCTGCCTCAGACCCCCATTTACCTGAGCCCATCTAGCTCGGTTTTCAGCCGCCTCCGCTCAATCACCAGCCCCACCGTGTTGGCAAACCTCTGTGGAGAGTGGGGGATCCCAGCGGGCAGGAGGAATATCTGCAGTGTCAGGGAAAGGTGTCGGTAAGGCTGCAATCCTCCACAGAGTCCTCAGTCAGTGCCTGCAGCATCCGGGGCCTCCGACTGACCCACAGGTTCTGGCCCAGCCCACAGTGAAGGGGAGGAAATGGGCTCTGCTGAGGATAGGGCAGCCCAGAGAGGAGAGGGGGTCGGGCAGGTCCAGTGGGGAGGAGGGCAGGAGGACAAAACCTTTACCAAAGCCAGAATGAGTGGACCCCATAGGCCCCTGGGCCCTGCCTCACCTCTCCCTGCCGGATGACCACATCCCGGTGTTTCCCTCGCTCCAGGACTTGGAGAACCATGTCGCCCTGCAGCTGGTAAAACACCTGTGGAACAGGACAGCAAATCACTTCTTCCAGGGTTTTGGCCTGATTTCTCACTGGGAACCCTGAGAAAGTTCCTGAAGTCCTTGGAGTTCCTGCTGCCCGGAGGCCCCAGTCTCCCCTGACACAGGCCACAGACAGTAGTGCTGGTGACACAGGGATCACATCTTGACATGCAGTGATGACCAGAGTACCCAAGATGCAACAGCTGGTATGTGGCTTGGGGCAAGAGGCTGGCTGAGATGCTCGCTGGAAAATTCAATGACCTTCAGCCAGGTAAGGAGGACCCCCTGGCTGTGCCCCAGGGGCTGTGCAAGCACTTTCCTGTACGTGATCAGAAATCTCTACAACCTCCAAAACTCTTATTAGCCCCATTGTACAGAAAAGGAAAAAGAAGACTGAGGCTCAGAGAGTAAAGCAACTCGTCCAAGATCACAGTTAGTCCTGGAGCCACAATTTGGAGCCGATTCTGCATAGACGTAGTTCTGGAGCCCGACCTGGCTCCTCCGGCCACCGTGATGCCCTGGCATGGGCAGGGCTGTGCCTGTCCAAGTCCCTCAGGAAGTTGCCTGTGTAATTGGTGGACTCAATGATGCTGGACGCTGGGGTGGGTTGAAGGTTGTGGGGGATGGCAGTACTCACCTCCTGCTAGCTCCCCGGGATGGAGCTAGAGGCCTCTTCCTGCATCTTCCCTATTCTATCCTAAGTCCCTAATTAATGTGTTTACTGAGATCACCCCATAGAGCTGGGAGGAGGAGGCAGACACATTTTTTCTCTACCAGTCACACATTGTATGGGTGTTAAAGGCCCCTGTCAAATAGTTTAGGGGTATTAATAATAAGAATGATGATGATGATGATGATGATGATGATGATGTAAGGAGTTAGAGGAGATAGAGGTCCTTGTCACAGCATCTACTAAGAGAAATCAGCCTTAGCTGGTTTGGCTCAATGGTCAGAGTTTTAGCCCGAGGCCTGAAGGGTCATAGGTTTGATTAGGTTAAGGGCTCATATCTCAGTGCAGGCTTGATCCCCAGTCCCGGGTTGGGGCGAGTGCAGGAGGCAACCAATCCATGTGTCTCTCTCACATTGATGTTTTTCTCTATCTCTTCTCCTTCCTTTTCATCTCTCTAAAATCAATGGGAAAAATATCCTCAGATGAGGATTAACAAAAAACAAAAAGAAAAAAGAAAAAAGAGAGAGAGAGTGAAATCAAGCCACACTCAGGGAAAGTAGAGAAATGAAACTAGAGAAATGTGGCTTTGCAGTCTGTCATGAGGGACAAGTTGACACACGCCTCTGAAGGACATTTGGCAACGGGCAGGAAGGGCCTCCTCAGCTCACACCCCTGTAGGGTGGCCAGCGGGGGGTCCTTAGGATGTAGGACCTTCAGTGCTGAAACCAACGATGTCCAGGATGAACCAGGACAGTGGTCGCCTCCTGAGCGAGTAATTGCATCTCTAGGCAGGTGGCTGTAGCCGGTCAGTAATGTACCTTGTTCATGTTGGGCGTACATGGCTGCGTCATCACAGCACATGGTAGTTAAAAGCATGGATTCCATCGTCACCTGGCCCTCAGCTCAGCCAGGTCACCTCGTGCCCTTGGTCCGTTCAGTTTGCCTTCCTGTGCCTCTGTTTCCTCATCTATAAAATGACAGCATCTACTCAGAATGTTGCTGCCTGGGATGCTGCACACAATGTACAAACCACGGAGTCAGCACTCACAGACCTCCAGCGATGGCGGGAACAGGAAAATAATGTGAGCAGTAGTAACAGGGGAAATGTCACTATTTTATGGTAGAGTCAAAATACGGACATTATGCAGCCATTAAAAACTATTTTTGAGCCCTGGCCAATGTGGCTCAGTTGGTTGGAGCATCCTTCCATACATCAAAAGGTGGTGGGTTCAATTCCCCGTCAGGGCATATGCCCAGGGTTGTGGGTTAGATCCCCAGTCATGGAATGTGCGGGAGGCAACCAATCTCTCTCTCTCTCTCTCTCTCTCTCTCTCTCTCCCCGAAACAAAAATCAGCAAACATTTTTAAAAACCACAAAAAACTATTTTTAAGTAACTGTTAGTAAGGTGAAAAAATAGAAAATGCTAAAGTTATCATGTTAAAGCAAGATTCAAAATTACACCCAGCAGGATCCTAGCTATGTGACCATACATGTGCAAATGCAGGCAGTGTAGGGACTGATGTAGGGATTCCCTGAGTGGTGGGATTATGAATGAGGTATACATTTCATATTTCCCCCCATGTTTTCTTACAATAAACAATATTTACTTTTATATTAAAAAAAACCATGCAAGTTATTTAAAACAAATAAGAAAAAACTTCCCAAGGTCTGTTAGGGGAAATTCTGCAACTCCCCCTCATCCCACCCCCCAGCTGGGAGTAAGCCCTTGTGTGTGTGTGTGTGTGTGTGTGTGTGTGTGTGTGTGTGTGTGTGTAGGGGGGTCCTTTCATGGTAGGGAGGAGGAAGTAAAGGCCCAGAGAGTGGCCATAGCCCTTAGGCCCTGCGAATATCAGGGGCACCTGGGGTGGGGTAAGGGTCCAGTCTGGGCCACATTCAAACCCTGTGCAGGCAGGTGAAAGGTATTAGTAGCCATCAAACCAAAACCCAGAAAGGAAGTGGAATTTTCCTCAGGCATGTCTCTCTGCCCAGAAGCTGCCTTGTGATGAGGGACAGGCCTGGCCTGGAGCAGAGGTGCAGACCCAGAACAGCAGAAAATCTCACACAGCCCCGGGCGATCCAAAAGGAATTATGCTTCATTGGAAGTAAATGATGTTTGGGGCCTGGTGCTGGCCGGAGGATTAACGATCCCTGTGGGCAGATACTGAATTGAATCAGGCCTCTGGCGCCTGGAAAGGCCTTACAGGCAGAATAGGCGGGAGAGCGGCTGAGGGTGCAGAGAACCGATGCATCCTAAGCACCGACTGTGCCGGGCTCTATGCATACACTCCACAGACACTGACTCCCTCCACCAGGCAGGGGCAGTGTCCCCAGGAGCCACAAGGAAACAGGCTCAGACAGTGATGTGATGTGGCCTGTCCAAGATCACATGGTTAGGGGGACACAGATTCCCACCCAGGATGGCTCATTCCCAGCCCAGGCCCCTTGGCACCCGGCCGGAAGAGAAGGCCTGGGGTAAGAGGAATATGAGTGGTGGGTGAGCCTGGGCCCCTGAGGGGTTGTTGCTGAGGCCTGAGCTCAGTGTGGAGGAAAGTTTGGCTCGGTGACTCCCCTTCTCTCACCAGGAAGGAGTCTGGACCCTAAGTCAAGCTGTCACAAACCCAGAGTGGGGACACCTGCTCAGGCCAGTCCTCCTCATCTGTCAGTCTCCCAGCTAAGTCAGGTCGTGGCCTGGTCCCTAAGTGGGCACCCATCCATCAGAGCAGCTCAGGGAGACCCCAAGGTGGGGTGTGGTGCAGAGGTGATAGGGGGCAAGAAGGGAGGGAGACAGAGAGGTGGGCACTGAGGCCAGGGTTAACAGAGTGGAAGCCTCTGGAAGACAAGATTGGGGGGCGAGGGGCTGAGGCGGGCAGGAGAGACCTTGGCCACCATGGCCACTCCTACCCAATCCCGTCTTCTCTCTGCAGTTTTGGATTTTCCTGCTGTTTTTTTTCTACAGAAGAAAATGGTCTCCAGTGAGGTGTGATGTGAGAAGTTGTGTCCGGGGAAGGTGCAGGACCTGGAAGTGTGAGAGGTGAGGGGCTGGCCGGCTCTGCCTACTGGATCCTCACCCCACTGCCCCCCACACATTCGGAGCTCAGCAAATATTTGCCCAGTGAGTGATTCTCCTGTGTTCCCTCCAGCCCCGAGGTGTGGCAGAGCTGCCAGCAGTGGGGGTGAAGGCTGGAGACTAAGCTGGACTCTGGATCTTGAACCCCAGGGCCAGGGCCCCAAAATGATAGGTAGGGGGCCCCATAGTGATCCTTTGCCAGCAGACATTCTGATAACTGGGGTCCATCTGTGTCTTTCCTTAAGAGGCCCCTCTTTTTCTCTTAATTTTTTACTGTTGTTTATTTACTTTGGGGAAGGCAGCACAGAAACAGTCCAAAATTCAAGGTACAAAAGGGTGCTCAGGGCAAATTGCAAATCCTCCCCCCACCTCCCCTTCCCCCTACTAGCAGCTGATGTAGGTCCTAGATTAGGAGGGGCCTCCCAGCCCAACCCTTCCCAGAGAACTTGGCTCCTGGGGCCAGAGTGGAGCACCAGGTTTTTCTCAGCACGTGGGTCTCATTTTGGAAGCTAATCTTGCATATTCGGGCTTGGAGCGAGGAGTTCAGGGCATCTCATCAGACCCTGTGTCCAGGGGGTGATGCCAACAGCTGGAGCCTCTCAGACCTGCAGAGGGTGGGCTCTTTCTGAGGATGGCGCTGTCACAGGGGTCCCTGGGTGCCCACAATTCCGAGGCAGCAGTACTGCACTGTGATTTCCTTTGAGCCCCCTTCACCCTCAGCCATCTGACCACCCCGTCTCTTGTCCATAGGCTCTGGTCCTGGCTTGGGAAATGTCCCCTTGGCCCGGGGCTGGATCTGGGGAGGGGCAGTCTGCAGACCTACCTCCTCACCCTCCTCGATGTGGTAGTCTTTCCTGATGTTGGGGCCCCCGATGAACATGACTTTGAGCTGCTCCTTATGCCTGTAGTGGAGGAGAAGGGAAAAGTGCTGAACCAGCTCCTGGGAGAGGACAGGAGGGGCCTGGAGGGAGCCTGGGCACACCTGGGCAGGGTAACAGCTGTTCTGCATCATTGTCTCTGTCAGTTTTTAAAAAAATTATTATTATTTTATTAATTTCAGAGAGGAAGGGAGAGGGAGATAGAAATATCAATGATGAGAGAGAATCACTGATGGGCTGCCCCCTGCACACCCCCCACCAGGGATCGAGCCCGCAACCGGGGCACATGCCCTTGACAGGAATCCAACCAGGGACCCTTCAGTCTGCAGGCCAACACTCTATCCACTGAACCAAACCAGCTAGGGCTGTCCCTGTCAGTTTTTGAGGTTTGTCCTCATCTACTCTCATCCCAGGGTGCCCGTGTGTGTCTGAAACTGTAAATGCGTCTTGCTGTATCTGTGGCTTGGTATATTAGTGTGTGGGGGCATGTCCCTCTGTGTGCGTCCCCCACATCCTCTGACCCAGGAGGGGGAGTGGCGTGGTGGTGGATCTATCTCTTCTTCAATCAGGATGCCTGGGCTGTACTCAAGATCTCTAAGTACAGGCGAGCAAACTGGAGGCCCTGCTTCCTGTAGGGGTAAAATGGCCCTTATCTACCTCCCCTCCCCTGAGTTGTCTGATTATGAGACTATCTCTTCCCCCAAAACTGCTGGGCTAAAGCTGTGGGGCACCTGCTGTAAGACGTGGAGGGGAAACTGGTACAGGGCCCTGCGACCAGGTCCTGGTACCCTGAGAGTGGTCTTGAGGAGCGATGGAGTGAAGACTGGATCAGGATGGGGGACCAAGTCACTCTAGGGCTCAGCCAAAGAGTTTGCCAGAGAGCCCAGGAAATTTTTTTCTTTTTTAGTCATCTTTTCTGAGATATAATCTAGGACAGCAATTTTCAATCTTTTTCATCTCATGGCACAAATAAATTAATTACTGAAATTCTGTGGCACACCAAAGCATATATGTTTTTTTGCTGATCTGACAAAAAATAGGTATACTTTTGATTCATTCACACTGGATGGCTGTTGATGTTTGTCTTTTTTCTATTTGACAATCTAAGGGAAAAGAGGTCAGTGCCCCTGACCAAATAGTCAGGTACTGCATGTTTTAACAATTCTTGTGGCGCACCGGTTGAAAATCGCTGATCTAGGTACATATGGAAAGTTCTTGAATGAGCCCACTCGAGAACTATTCTAACCCATCAGTCAGAATGCAGAAGCCAAGATCATGTCCTTCCTCTGATCAAAACCTTCCAGAAGCTTCATATGTCCTGCCTCCCACCACCCCAAATTCATAGGCTAGAGCAGTGGTTGGCAAACTGTGGCTCGCGAGCCGCAGTTTGCCAACCACTGGGCTAGAGTCCTAAGCCTCATCACCTCAGAAGGTACCCCAAGTGGGAAATAGGGTCATTGCAGGTGGAGTTAGTTAAGCTATGAGGAGGTCGTCCTGGGATCAGGTGGACACCTAATCCTCTCTGCCGGAGTCCTTACAGAAAGGGAGATTTAGACACAGACACACAGGGGGGCGCCACGTGAAGGTGAGGGCAGAGAAGGGGCTGACGCTGCAGAAGCCAAGAGTCCAAAGATCACCACTAACCCACCAGGAAGCAGCCAGAAGAGGCCCAGAGCAGTCTCCTCACAGCCCTCCCCAACACGGGGTACAGCCACAGCCCTACCCTGCCCTGTGGCCCCAGGTCTGCCTGGGCCTCCACCCGCTTTGGTTTCTATTTAGTGGCGGCCTCCTCAGTTCCCGGAGGAAAGGACTCTTGTCCGTTGGTTTCCTGCTGTGTCTCTAGTGTCTGGGACAGTGCCTGGCAGGTAGCAGGTGCTCAGTGAACAGAACAGCTGCTGAGTGACTCCAGGCAGGGCCTGCGTTTTGTGATCACTAATGTTGGGGCAGTGCTGGAGGGCTGGGTGCGAGAGGGGTGCCTGGAGACGGGGCAGCCCACACCCTACAGGCTGGAGGTGACAAGAGGGGGGCTGGAGAGGAGCAGGTGGATCTGAGACACCACTCGGGGAGAAACTGCGGGACTGAGAATGAGACTGTGGTCAGGGATGAAGTGGGGGAAGAGTGGGGGCCATGAGGCTTTGGGGGGATGCTGCACAGTGACCACGAGTGTGCACTTTGGAGTCAAACTCTTCCATGGGCGTGAGGCAGGACCCTGTCCCACACTAGCTCCGTGACATTGGGAAAGTTCCCCACTAAAATCCCACCTTCTGGGGCTACTGTGACCGTGAAACGAGATGATGTTAAAGCACTCGGCACAGTCTCTGGCCTGTCACAGTATTGGTGTTTGTAAGTGTGTGCTTTGAGGTGTCGGAGATGTTCTGTGGACACAACAAGGATGGGGTTGAGAGCCTGGAGCTGGGAGCCCCGGGAGGGGAAAGGGCTGCAGGGGAGGGCCTGAGAGGTTTGCTGGAGCAGGACTGGCTGGACCGATGGCACCCTTGGGTGGTACGGGCAGAGGTGGCTAGGGAGTGTCTGGGAGAGTGTGTGTGTGTGTATGCGTGCGCGTGTATGCGTGTGTGTGCATGTGTTTGTGTGTAAGCATGTGTGTGCGTGCGCCCACGCCTGCCAGCAAAGAGGGGAATGGGAAGAGCAATAAATCACAATCCTCCCAGAGGGCTGATCCTCCACCCTCTGCCTGTGGCTTCCTGATAGAGTTGGTGTAAGACTGGGCTGTCCCCAGGCCTGGCTTCTGCTGCCATTCTGGGGTCCATCTTCTGAGAGTCACTGCGGGTTGGAGAGCTGTCTCGGGCCTGGAGGGGAAGGGCTGCCCCCTGCCCTCCGCATCTCTCCTGGCCTCAGCGCGCCCCGCCATCCTCAGAGGGCAGGGTCACAATCTCTGTTTCTGAGTCGCCAGAAAGAGGAACAGACAAAGGTGGTGGAACCCGGAACAGCCCGCCCTCCCCCTGCCCTGAAGACACCGTGAGGATGGCAGCCCCTGTCCCCAGGCTCTGGATCAAGAACTGGGAGCTGGGGGTGAGGGGTGAGGGGTGAGGGTGCGGATGGAGAAGGAGGGGGTGAGGACAGAGAGCGGGAGAAGGGCTGCCTGGCACTCACAGGAGCTTGTTGCAGACGGGGGGCAGGAAGGAGGCCCGGTTCTCCTCCACCCAAGTCCGCACTCGCACCGGCCGCTCCATGCCTCCCGGGAGGAGCGCTGCTCCCTGCGGTGTCCTGCGGCCGTCGGAGGGGCGCGGTTCCGCCCAGCCGCCTATTGGCCGCCTGGTTAATCAGCATCCCGTGGGGCAAAGGGCGGGGCAACCCCCACGGCACCGAGTGGCAGTGGTGGGGACCCCCGCGGTGGCCCCTGTCCACCTCTGGTCAAAGAGCCCTCGCACCACCACGTCCCAGGTTCCTGCCAGACACCGCTGGCCCGCCGCCCGCACGTCCGGGGTCGCCCGGCACACTGCGCGGGTTGGGAGCTGAGACAGGCGAAAGGCACAGATCCCAGCACCATCCTGGTCCTTTGTCCCCAGACTTTCCGCCTGGGCCCCAAAGAAATGCTGTGATGGGGCGCAGGCGGCTGGCAGACCCAGGGGCTGAGTGCACGGGTGCTGGCACGGATGGAAGCCTCAGTTTCTCGTCTGAAAAACGGGAACGTCTACCCAGCCTTCCAAGGGTCACAGAGCGGCCAGCACGGCCCCATTCATGCTACCCTCTGTCCGGTCACGAGCGCGGAGTCAGGCCAGAGTCCACGGGTTTACAGGGCGCCGCTGGCGGCCCTCCTCGGGCTGGGTGAGGGGCCCCCGGCGCACCACGGGGACGCCTGGGCCCCATCTGAGGGCACGGCCCCCTCACCCACATTGGTCAGAGGAGGCAGGCAGGGACAAGGTGCCTGTTCTGAGCTCCTCCCACGTCTTAGGGCCATAGGACCCACGGCGGTTGAATGAGGAGTTTTCCAGGTGAAGAACCGGGCTCGCGGTCCCGGCTGGGAGGGGACTGTCCTGTGCTGAGGTTGAGAGACGCCCTAACGCAGTTCCCCTGGGGCCCAGGAGACACCTGGCACCAGGTGAGCCCGGGGGAGGGGAGAAGGATACCTGACACCTGCTCGCTCCTCTT
>NW_006383011.1:18573225-18574833 GCF_000327345.1 Myotis davidii | reverse complement strand
AAACTCAGGCTGACACCAGAATCCAGACTAGGTTTCAAAAATTCGAAACTCCTCCAACTCGCACCCTCCCACAAGCCCATCTAGTCCCCTCCCTTCTGTCTGGGTTGGCTGGGTTTCTCAGCACCCCCAGACGCGGAGACTGTCCCGCGCAAATCAAAACGCAGACAAGGAAACAAGATTCCCACCCACCTCCGCTGGGAGGGACCCTCCTGTTTCCTCGCCACGCCCCCCTCACTCCCCTTTCCCCTTTCTCTTTTTAGTTATTTGTTTAGAACTTTTTAGCTGAGCATTTCTTTCTAGAATACTGATTGGCACCAAAGTAACTGAAACCATATTTACCTTTCTCATCTACAAGTAATGAGTGGCAGTGAGACAGCAAGGGGGATAATTGTTAGGTTGGACGTTTGTTAAAAGGATGGATGGGATGGTGGGTGGACAAAGGCATGAATGAATTCACATTAAAAGGGAAAACAAATGATTTCAGACCAACAGATGTTCTGTTACATAGTACAAAGGAGAGAAGGATCGTTGCCCCCCCATTTTAATCTACCTAGTCAAATAATGTGAATCGTTGATGCTACAAGTGAATGTTTGGGGTCTGATTATCCAGGTGAATCTTAAACACAGGCTATATAACCTGCTGTATAGCTCCTGTCAGACTGCCCTCTGGTTTGTGCCGAGTAAATAAATGACCAGGTCTGTTCAATTGGTAGCCTTCTAACTTGGGTGTTGGGCACCATTTGACTGCATTCTAGAAATATTCTTCAACCTAATCGCCCAGTTCACTGTTTTAAATTGAGTTGATGTACTCTATAGTTCAGCTCATCTACTGAGTGTTCTTTCTTTCTTTTATTGGTTAATCCTCCCCCGTGGATATTTTTCCATTGATTTTTAAATTATTATTTATTATTATTATTTTTTTAGCAAGTGGAAGGGAGGGAGGGAAGGAGAAAGAGAGAGGGAAAAACAAGGATCAGTTGCCTCCCATATGGGCCCCAACTGGTATTCAAACCCGCAACCTAGGTATGACTGGACATCGAACCCGCAACCTTTTGGTGTCCTGATGATACTCCAATCAACTGAGCAACCCTGCCAGGGCCAAAGAACCTGTTTTAAACGGTAATCTCTTATCAGTGAAGATAATGTTAGCTGCTGTAACAGGAAAAAAATTTCAATGCAAACTCAGTGATTTAGCACATGGAAGTCCACTTCTCATTCCTATGAAGTGCAGTGGGAGGCAGCAGTGCCCTGCACAGTTCGGGCCCTAATTTGACAAAGTTGACATAGGATCTTGTCTCCTTCATCTTGTAACTTCCAACATCACCCTGGGCACTGAAACCTGGCTGGCAGAACGAGAAAGAGAGAGAGTGGAGGTACTTAAAGGCCACACCTGGCCAGAAGTGGGGTACACACTTGCGGTCACTTTCCACTGGCTGAAGCTCAGTCAATGGTCTCATCTAACCTCAGGGGAGCCTGGGGAAGGTTCTGGCTCATCTCTCTTTGGTGATATTGATTTCCCTCAAATGTTTAATGATCCTTGTGCAAATTCACTTTTATGGTTGACATTCTTTGCACAGTCCACTGAGGGGGAAGAGGCAAGAGTTGCAC
>NW_006383011.1:18565770-18573082 GCF_000327345.1 Myotis davidii | reverse complement strand
TGCATCACTGATGACAGAGATTTTACATCAGGTTTATATTTCGTGACCTTCAGAGATATGCACGAGCTACTACTTTCATCTGTCAGGCTACTCCTATTACGAGACTTAACAAAATTCATCACCGAGAACAAAGATTCACGATTGTAAATTGAAGATTATAAGAGAGGGTTTCATGTGCCAGCAAATTTACTGGCGTGCCATGGGTTACCCACCCCTGGAGTAGGATATCTCAGCAGCTGGTCTTCTGGGTTTGGGCACTACCAGTTTCTCCTGGGTGGTCCTTGCCACCTCAGTACTGCCTTGTCTCCCTGCCCTAAACTCCCACATCCCACCACAACTGCCTGGGTTCCAATGGGGGTGCTACCTGCTCCTGCCTCAATGCCCCAACTAAGTACCCTCGCAGTGGTCCCTGGATCTCCTCCCACATCTTTACCCCACTTGGGTCTGAGGCATCCTAAGGGCTGCTCCCAGTACCTTTGAAAGACTCTCTTCTTGGCTCCTCTACACATTGTGGGCTGAGATTTCCCTCTTCAATCTAATTTTGTCTTCCTTTAACCACTCCTTGTAGGTTCAGTTCCAGGCCTGTTGAGACCTCCTCTTCCCGTGTTTCGGTGTATTTGTTTATTTCATATTTATATCTTTCATTTATTGGATTTTGTTCAAAAAACGGCCAGACTGTTCCCCAAAGTGGCTGCACCATTTTAGCTCCCCATCAGCAGTGTGAAGTTCCTGATTTCTCCACGTCCTCACTCTGGTTTGCTACTGTCTGCCTTTTTGGCCCCAGCGCTCCCATACTCACTTCTCTGGGAACTCAACGAGAAATTCTTGGCATTTGGACCTGTTGCTACTTGCTGCTACTTTCCTTAGCCAGTTCTCTCTTCAAGCAATCATGGAGGAACATTTTCTCCCTGGGATCAGAGTGTGGTGTGAGGAACCTAACTAACTACAACAGCAGCAGCAGTAACACCCTCTCTGGTTACTACTTACTGAATGATTACTACACGGCAGGCCCTGTGCTAATCACCATAGGTCTCTCATTTAATCCCATTTACAGATTAGGAAACTGACAATGAAGTTTAGGGCTGAGCTTGGCATTTCTTGTAGTCCAGGGGTCATGGTGGAATTCATAACTGCTACCTACAGATGAAGAAAGTGATGAATATCAGCCAACCCTACAGTTTAATTAAAAACAAAAAATCAAAAACCAAAAAAATGATAAAACAAACTGAAAAAGCACACACCAACAAAACAGTGGGCTAAAGATTGGAACAAATACGTCACCAAGATATACAGATAGTCGATGCTCAACACTATTAGTCATCAGGAAGATATTAAGTCTACAATGAGATACTATTATGCACTCACCAGAATGGCTAAAATAAAAAAGACTGACAACAGCAAGTGTTGACAAAGATGTAGAGCAATTGGAACACTCAGTATCACTGGTGGCAGTATAAAATGGTACAACTACTTTGGAAATAAGGGTCTGGCAGTTTCCTAAAAAAAACTAACTATAGGACTTCATCAAAATTAAAAACATGTGCATCAAAGGACCCACTCAAAAGAGTGAAAAGGCAACCCCCCAAAATGGGGGGGGGAATATTTGGAAATTATATAGCTAATGAGGGATTAATATCCAGCATATACAAAAAACTCAACAACAACCTAATTTAAAAATAGATTAAAGATTTGAACAGACACTTCTCCAAAGAAGATACACAAACAGCCGATAAGCACATGAAAAGATGCTAAATATCACAAATTATTAGGAAAGTGCCAATCAGAACCACAATGAGATACTACCCCACACCATTAGGATGACTACTACTAAAAAACTCCCCCAACATAAAACCAGTGTTGGCGAGGATATGGAGACATTCGTGGTGGGCATATAAAATGATACAACTTCCGTGAAAACAGTGTGATGTTTCCTCAAAAAATTAAACAGAATTATCATATGACCCAGCAATTCCACTTCTGAATATATATCCAAGAGAAGTGAAAGCAGGAACTTGAACAGGTATCTGTACACCCCCGTTCATAGAAGTACTACTATTCACAATACCCAGAAGGTGGAAGCAACCGAAGTGTCCAATGACTGATGAATGGATAAATAAAACGTGATATATAATACAATATAATGCTATTCAGTCTTGAAAAGAAAGGAAGTTTTGACACAAGCTCTAACATGAATAAACCTTGAAAACAGTATGCTAACTGATGCAAGCAGACACAAAAGGCAGATGTTGTATGAGTCCACTTGTTTGAAGTACCTACATTAGTCAATTTATAGACACAGACAGTAGAGGAATGGTTACCAGGGGCCGAGGGGAGAGGGTTATTATTATTATGGAGAGCTATTATTATTGCTATCATTGATTTTAGAGAAAGAGAGAGAGAGATGAGAAAAACATTGATTGGTTGCCTCCTACACGCACTCCAACTGGGGATCAAACCCTAAACCTGGGTATGTGCTCTGGCCAGAAATCAATGCTGTGACCTTTCAGTATATGGGACAATACTCCAACCAAATGAACCACACTGGCCAGAGCTGGAGAGTTATTTTTTAAAAAAATATTTTTTATTGTTGATAGTATTACAGGTATCTCCCATTTCCCCCCTTTCCTACCATCCTCCAAGCCCCTTGGAGAGTTATTTTTTTAATGGGTACAGATTTTTAGTTTGGGATGATGAAAAAGTTCAGGAGATGGTTAGTGGTGATGGTTGCATAACAATGTAAATGCACATGATGCCGCTTAAATGTGCACTTCAAAATGGTTAAAGTTACCTGGAAAAAGCCCAAATGCCCATCAGTAGATGAGTGGATAAAAATCTGTGGTACATTTACACAATGGAATGCTATGCAGCAGTAAAAAAGATGGATCTCTTACCCTTCGTGACCCCATGGATGGACCTGGAGATTATCATGCTAGGTTGAAATAAGCCAGTCAGAGAAAAACAAATATCACATGATCTCATTAATATGTGGAGTCGAATGAACAAAATAAACTGACAAACAAAATAGGTCCAGAGGCATGGATGGCTGGAACAGACTGACAGATCTCAGAGGGGAGGGAGATGGGGGAATGGGAAGAGATTAACCAAATAACATATGCATATAGGCATAGCCCATGGACATAGACAATAGTGTAAGGAAGGCCTGAGGTGGGGTGGGGGAAGGAAGAGGGGGGAGATGGGGGAGGGACCTTGGTAATACTGTTAACAATAAACTTAAAAGTTACAGACTTTTAATTATAGCGTCTGCCTATATCGCCGCCATCTTCTTCCAAAAGTTACAGACTTTTAATTATGTATATTTCACCACAATAAAAATTAAAAAAAAAACTCTGCATGAACTTACCTTATGACCCAGAAATTTCACTTCTGTATTTACCTAAAAGGAATGAAAGACTTGTACCAGAATGTTTTTAGCAGCTTTATTTATAACAGCTCCAAACAGGAAATAACCCGATGTTCATGAATAGAATGGCTAAACCAACTGTGATGTACAGTGTAAAGAAATATAATCAAAGCCACTCAGTCAGTTGTTGGCTAAACAGGTATGAACGAAGGTTGTTTTACTTGTTCCTCATCTTTCTTCAACCCCACAGGGTGAGCTTTCCTACTCACCCCAAAATTTGACCTAAGGACAGCCCTGTGTGTTACTGAAACCCTTGAGGCCCATGGCTCCCTCTTCTGTCCTCCTCTCCAAGGGAAGACTCTGTCATTATCTACGCTTCATCTCTAATATCTGCTACCCTGTCCCTGGTCCAGTAGGTTTGGATTCAACTGTTGCCATAACTGACAGAGGAACCACCCCATTTTCTCAGTAGGCGTGCTTGGGGCATTTGGGAATCCCAGCATAGCCGGTCCCTGTTTTCATCTCTCTAGTGGTCCTAGTTCTACTTTGTCTTTCCCATATTTCAAGGTAGGACCCTTTGGCCACCATCACCCTGTGAGCCCTGATTAGCGCCTCTCTTGAGGGTTACTAACCCCCAAGAGGCACGGTTTTAAATGCCAGGCACTGTCACAGGTCTCTCTCCCTCTCTTGTCAATGGCAGACTGAGCACTCTACTCTCTAGTGTTGAGGGCATGGACCTTTAAGTCACATAATTTGTATTTGAATCCCAGCTCGACCACTTACTTAGGTCACCCCACTGTGCCTCAGTTTCCTCATCTGTAAAAGGAAATAAAAATGCCACTTATTTCATAGGCTTGGCATGAGGATTAAGTTAGTTAAAAAGGTGTAAAGTTCTTGAAACACTGCCCAGTATATGGCAAACAGTGAATAATGTGTTATTTTTACCTACCGACCACTATGTTCTCCATTTTCTTTGAAAGGCCTTGTTCTCAAATGAGAAGGGAAAGAAGTAATTACTGCATTCTGTATCAGCCAGGATCCAGTCAGGAGGCAGAGACCACACCAGTCCTTTGAACAGGGAGCATGCAATATAGAGAATTGGTAATTAGTAAACGAAAATTAACCGCTGAATGGGGTAAATAGGACTCTAAAGAATACAGAAGGAACATACACAGGAGGCAGCCACAACCTCCAGAGATGACATAGAAAACCCACGGAAGGAATAAACTTGGAAGTGGCCCGCCCTCCCCGCCAGCACTCATTGGTGAGGGCGTGGTGGTGGCCCACGGGACAGCAGAGGAGTTTGCTGAGGTGCTGCAGGCTGCGGTTGGCAAGCAGGAAACTGTGTGCTGGGTGATGGCAAAATCTCACTGGGAAGCCGCCCACTGGCAGCTGTGCTGTAGAAACCGGAAGAAAGTTCTGGAACGAGGAAGAGAAGCCTGTGTTCCTCTAGCACCTTCCCCGTGTTAGGACTGACGAGGCCTACGCGGCACTGGCTGACAGGATCACAGAGCTGGACAGAGAAGGGTGTGTTTGGAGCAGGGGAGTACGAAGTTGGTAACAGGCACACACCCATCCATGTTCTCAGGTGCCCCAAGCCAGCAGCAGTCAGTGCTCAGTGGGGTGCAAAGGGCCCACGCAGGCCAACCAGGGGAAATGCCAAGTGGAATAAAAACCAACATCAAGTCTGCTTCAGTGCATCCCGACCTGCGGTGAGTGTGGCCAGCAGCCTCCACTCCCAGGTGCTCTCTGCTGAGCTGAGCAGTGAAGTTGCCTTTTGCCCAAAGCTGACCTAGATGGGCCACTGAAAGAGCAGGGGCTTTCGGCCACAGACAAACCCCTGCTCCACCACCGACCAGCTGTATGACCTTGGGCAAGTGACCTAACTTTTCTGAGTTTGTTTTCTTCTTTGTAAATGGGTTGTTGTGAGGATTGACATGAGAAAACGAATGTAAAGCACTTAGTACAGTTTATGAAATAACCGGTATTCAATAAATGATAGTTTCTACAGTAAAAAAAAATTTAATAGGGAATCTTTCCTGTTTCTGTTGTATGTATTTACAGCAGTACTAAGGGGGCTATGATTAGGGTGGTCATGTGTTCCTGGTTGTCTGAGACAGTCACAAGGCATGCTTGGTGATCCAGTGTTATTAATAGTGCCCCCTTTCACTCTCAGAGATGTCCTTGTTTGGAGGATAAATTATATGGTCACACAAGATCTTGACAATTCAGTGTCTATCAAACTACTCCCACTGACAGTAGCTAGAAATACAAGTACAGGTGTGTGCGTGGCGCGCACGCACGCACACACACACACACCTGTTTGAAAGCAACAAAGGGCTATTAAGACAGTCCAGGGGTTGAGGGTCCAAGATTTCAGGGAGAACAGAAATGCCGTGAGGTGAGTGGGACACCCCAAGCTGCTTTCTTTCCTCTTTGAAATGTTGGCTGGTTTGTAAGTGGAAGAAACAAAGGGGCTGAAAAGCTGAACAGAAAACGATAGTTCTCAAAAGGAATATATTATGTAAAATATATATATATACAGTGGAGTCTTTTAATAAGTATAAAAGAAAAAGCCCAAGTGATATGAAAGCACGGTATCATAGTAAAAGTGGCAGTTTTTAAAAATATATTTTTATTTATTTCAGAGAGGAAATGGAAGAGAGAGTGAAACCTCAATGATGAGAGAGAATCATTGATTGGCTGCCTCCTGCACGCCTGCTCATCCCCCACTGGGGATTGAGCCCCCCACCCAGGGATGTGCCCTGACCCCTTGACCCTGACTGGGAATTGAGCTGTGACCTCCTGGTTCATAGGTTGATGCTCAACTGCTGAGCCACGCATGCCAGCTGGGCAGCAGCTTTTTCTTCTTAGTGGTACATGTTACACTTTAGGGCAGCGGTTCTCAACCTGTGAGTCGTGACCCTTTGGGGGTCGAACGACCCTTTCACAGGGGTCGCCTAAGACCATCGGAAAACACATATATAATTACATATTGCTTTTGTGATTAATCACTATGCTTTAATTATGTTCAATTTGTAACAATGAAATTGGGGGTCACCACAACATGAGGAACTGTATTTAAAGGGTCGTGGCATTAGGAAGGTTGAGAACCACTGGTTTAGGGCATCTTAGGTTTCTTTTTAAACAGGGGCCCAGTTCACTGTCCCTCAGACCGTTGGAGGGCCGGACTATAGTTTTAAAAAAAACTATGAACAAATTCCTATGCACACTGCACATATCTTATTTTGAAGTAAAAAAACAAAACGGGAACAAATACAATATTTGTATTTGCATGTGGCCCGCGGGCTGTAGTTTGAGGACCCCTGGCTTAGAGCTTGGCCCCAGGGACCTGCACATCCTTCCCTCCGGAGGGAAAATAAAGGTCACCTCCCAGGTGGTGCTGGTGGGGAACACGGACTATGGAGAGAGGAAGGGATCTTAGATGCTGCCCAAACCCAGGGGTTCTGTAAGGCATTCAGGATGGTTGGCCTTGTTACAGGTGGCAGTGTCTTCTTTTAAATTTCTATTTAGAAAAATAATAATTAATTATTTAGACAACACCTTGGCCCATTCTAAGATAACTTTGGGAGTCTCTTTCTACTGGTTAAAGATATAAAACATAAGTTTACTGAAATAAAGACCGTACAATGAAGCTTCTACACATTTGACTCAAGAAAAATAATAATGAATGTAACAATAAATCCCATCAATCCAGCCTGGATTATGCTTGTCTTTATTTTGCTGTAGTAAAATATAATTTAAAAAAATTTAAAAAGAGGTCCACATAGACCAAAAAAAAAAAAAAAAAAAAAAGCACAGGATAGTCATTAATTCAGCCTTGGGGACAGTGTTCACATTTTCTGGTTTTTTAAAAAGAAGTGATATCCAGATATTTGTACGCGACCTCTTGATTTTAAATATTAGGAACCAGTTTAAAAATTAAACTCG
>NW_006383011.1:18564311-18565381 GCF_000327345.1 Myotis davidii | reverse complement strand
CTGCCCTGCTGTGCAGGCCATGTGGGCTCCCAGGACAGAGAGGAGGCCAGAGCAGAAAGCAGAGGGGCTCCCAGCCTGCAAGTGATGGGGTGCTGTCAGAACCAGGTAAATGCACACAAACTTGTATGTAATTCTCCACTGCAGCTGAGGCTGATACCAGAGGTGGGCCAGGAATGGATGGACGGCACTAGAGGCTCCACTATGATGGTCTCCTTCACACAAAACTGTCCCTTCAATCAGCTCTTCTGTGTGATCTCCAGTCACTCTGAAGCCACAACTTTCAGGAAGCACCACACCTTCCTGTACATCAGACTTAACATCAACAAGAAGCGCTGTCCTGGGTCATCTTTTCATTTTCCCTTAAGAGCACCTCTCAGTAGTTAATTTCACCCAATAAATTATAAGATAGCAATATTTGCATTTCAAAGAAGTTTCTGTCTGAGCCATAGATGAGTCAGGCAAAAGTAACCATGCCTGCCCTTCATCCCAGAACTGCACATAGTAAATAATTGTTCTACACTAGCGATTTGTCACAGAGTTTATAGAGAAGAATGACTTGAGCCTATATTTTTATTAAGCAATTTTTCATATTTGCTTGTTTTAAATCACTACAAAATGCCCCTTATTGGCCCCAGTTTACAAATGCAAATAAGCGGAGCTCCAGTGGCGCAATCGGTTAGCGCGCGGTACTTATACAGCAGTGCTTGCAGAGCGATGCCGAGGTTGTGAGTTCGAGCCTCACCTGGAGCACGACCCTTTTGGGTGTCGGAGGGCCCCCTTTTATCCCTGCCCAGGAGAACAAGGTAGTCTCTCTTTAGCCCTCCCAGTTCCTGTCTCGGCTCCGAGCGCACGTACAGCTCAGTCGTTGGCAGGAAGCCGATCGCAATGGCGCTTCTAACCTGCTTTCCGAGCTACTTGCTCCCCACGCGCACCACCCAGCTGCTCGGACCCGGGTTACTTACTGCTCCCTCCTAGTTCTCCCCCTAGGCGTTTCCTTTCATGGCACCCAGCCCCGGGTGTGGCCCGGAGGTCCCGGGGCGCAGCACCCGTGATGGGGCCACGCCTAGGCA
>NW_006383011.1:18560543-18564064 GCF_000327345.1 Myotis davidii | reverse complement strand
AGCCCACCCCCTTCCTTTTCAATAGTAATAACTGGTCATCCCCCTCGCTCCCATCTGCGGGCCCTGAGACCGCGGGCCGTCCCGACCCCCGCCCCAGGCGGGTTGGCGGAGTTTGGGGAGTGTGCCTGGGCGTCCCTCTCTCCCCAGTCTGTGCCCCTTCTCCCCGGGGTGAGTCAGGACGGGTGGGTTCGCCGGTAAACCGGCAGCAGATGTTTTCTAGTGCTCTCCGAGGGGCTGGTGCCCTTCCATGCCGGCCACAAACCCCAGGCTCAGGGTCCTGGGGTGCGCGGTGGGGCAGGAAATACCCCCCCCCCCCCCGGCAGTGGCCAGCTGGGGTTTGAAGCCAGCACCAAACACTGCCCTGAGGCACAGGGGCTTGCTTGCACTGCTGAGGGGTGGGTGAGTGAGGGTACAAGTTTGGTTGGGGCGAGAGGCCTCCTGGACCCGTTCTCCCCAAAGAGTGGTTTCAGCTGTTTCTATGGACGTGATGGGAGTTAAAGCTTGGGATGGAAATAGGACCGGAGTGGTGAGAAGCTAAACCTAGAAAACTCGAGGAAGTAGGTGGTGGTGGAGCTCCTGTTTGAATCCTGGTCCTACTACCCCAGCCCCAGATTCAGAACGGGGTGCGGGGGGGGGGGGGGGGGGGGGGTGAGCTCAGGCCTTTCCCAGGCTCATCCTCAGCAGGGGGCGAGAGCGCCCTTTAAAAATCTAGCCCAGGTCTGGAAACAAGTATCTATCCCTTAAAAAACAGCTTGCTTAATTTTTAAAAAAGCTTTGTTGATCTATAATTCACACACCACACAACTCACCCATTTAAAGTGTGCCATTAAATGGATTTTGGTATATTTACAGATATGTGCAACCATCACCACAATTTCATTTTATATACTTTAATTCATTTACTGTATACTCTTTTTTCTGTTTGTTAAAAAATCAATTCAGCAAATATCTCTTAAACAACTACATGTTTTAGAAATTGTTTGAAGGAATATTCTGATTTCTGAAAGGCTGTTTACTAGTAGTAAATACTGTGATTTAATATCAATTGTAATTAATTAAATTATTAACTATTAAGCATTTCATAAGGTATTTTTCTCAGACATCATCAGGATAAATATATAAAACAAGATCCAACAAAACACTGTGTTAGATTCAGCCAATCTACTGTTATTGCACTCACATCGCTCACACATGCCTAGGTCCATATTGTTAGCATCATCCATTAAGGCAGTAAGAATTCCTGTGCTTAGTTTGGTTACTAAATAGATATTCAAAATTTATTTTTTTTAGTCCAAAAATAGATTTAACTCCACAGCTTAGGGAGTCATCAAAGCACCTTTTTTATTGCGCTAGTTTTTTCTTCCAGGTGATTCTGCAAATGACCAAAGAGAGCACTTCAGAGCCTTATTGATCGCTGGTTTACTTCATTATCTTGCTGTCAACTTACACGCCTTGTTTGTACATCGCCACAATTTGGGAACATTTTCATTACCTCGCTGGTTTACTTCATTATCTTGCTTTCAACTTAGAGGCCTTGTTTGTACCATCGCCACAATTTTGGAACATTTTCATTACTTCAGTAAGAAACCCTTTAGCCACCCCCATCCCAGCATGAAGTAATCACTAATCTAGTTTCAGTCTCTCTACAAATTTCAATATGGTGGACTCTCATATAAATGGAATAATATAATACATGGTCTTTTGTGACTGGCTTCTTTCAGTTTACCTAACGTTTTCACGAGTCATCCATGTTCTACCCTCTATCAGTACTTTCTTTTTATGGCTGAATAATACACTAAGGGATGGATTCTCTCCATTTTTGAACAATGGAGAAAAGGTCGGCATTTTAAAGAGAAAATTTGCTGAAAACTGCTTTTAAAAAAGAGAATTAGTTTTTAAAATGTAGGAAGCATAAAAACGATCAGACTTGCCAAGGGTACGTTTCTGACCTTCAGAGGTTACTTATTGCAAGAACTGGTCAGGTACTGTTGAGAGCTGAGCACAGAGCAGGTTCCCCACCTGGACAGAAATAAATGACTGAAAGATCATTCTGCCCCACTCTACCCACGTTGAAACCCCTTCTACAAAACCCCAGCTCCTATTTGGAAGCTTCTGGCATCAATATGTCATTTCTTCACGAGGCAACCCATTCCATTTTCTGTCAACCCTCATGGCTAGAACCTTCATCCTCTTCAATATAGTTTCTGTCCTTATTGGTTATTGCTGGAATGGCGGTGGTTTGGGGACCAGTTTTTCTGGTGAGGTGGGAAGGCAGGAAGACAAATTAGTTGCCCTTCCTCTATTTAATCTAAAAATCCCCTGCTAGGAAATTATTGGTAGGTGACAAACAGATCACAGGCAAATTTGTAGTCTAACATCTTAATGTGCTAGTGATAGGATGTTTCAAAGTTGTAATGGGTGATAAAGATCAAGTCAAAATTATGGGAAAATGCTTTAAAAATCATCATGTCCTATACAAGTCTAAGGAGGTGATATTATTATTACCACGAGATCGGTGTGTATATAATGTGAGGTAGCTTCAATGGAGGATGGGTAAATATGAGATAGACAAACTTCGAGCGTAGGTTGAAGTTATAGCTGATTTCTAGCAGGGGAGAAGCCTGACATAACCCAGGCTGTCATTAGCTTTTAGACGGCTTGGATGAAAACAGGCTTATTAAAAAAAACTGTATGTGATATGAAGCCAGAGGGATAGCAAATTCAGGAGAATGTGGAGGAACAGAGAGCCAGTCCAGAGACAAATGTTTCTGACAAATGACAAGATGCAATCTGATAGAGACAATTGTAAGCCTATGTTCAGTTCAGAGTTCAGTGCGGGGAACACGACTGGCTTGACAGCTGTTTGCGTGTAAAGGATCTGGGGATTTCAGATATGTGCCATCTCAGTTGTCCCAGCCTTGTGACCCAACGGCTAAGAATGTCAACCCGTTATTAATGCATTACTGTATAATGCATGACATGGTCTGGTGTCAGGGATCACAAAACAGCAGTCTGTGGAACAAATCTAGCCTCCAGACAAGTTTTGTTTGGCTTTCTAGCACTGACTGGCAAAGGGTTCAGATTTTTTTCTTCTTTTTCATTTGCCTACAAGCTGGGAGATTTTACTGAAATGCCCAGATTTCAACTTTCTAATGAAAAATCAGACTTGGCTCTCTGGGGCCCTTATTCCCATATGGCAACATTGGCTTTCCCCTTGAGCTGGGCATGTGATCTTCCGTTTGCCAGCACAGAGGTGGGTGCCAGGAGCCACTGCCTCCCTCCCTCTCCCCCATGGCTTGCTTTGTGGTTTTCAACCCCTGACTCACTTCTCTCATGTTTGCCCTACAGAGGCTGAGCATGTGGCCTGAGTGTGGATACAGGGAGCGGGTACTGCTGAACTCTCAGTAGGTCAGAACACAGCCTCAGGGCTGTGATCTGTCTGAACACAGCCCGTTTAAAATTCAACAAACAAAGCCCCAGTTCTTTATTATGGAAAATTTCAAATGTACCCATAAGCAGAG
>NW_006383011.1:18555322-18560311 GCF_000327345.1 Myotis davidii | reverse complement strand
TGATGAGAGAGAAACATCAATCGTCTGCCTCCTGCACTCCCCCTACTGGGGATCAAACCCAAAACCCAGGCATGTGCTCGACCAGGAATCGAGCTGGCTGGGCTGATCAATCTATTTTTTTTTAAGTCTCTTTTAATGAATACCAACAGTTTCTCTTCCTACTCCCTTTTATGATATTTATTTGTTGACCTATAGAATTTCCCACAGAATTTGACTAATTGCATCCTTAAGGCATTCTTTAATGAGTTCTTCAAACCTCCCTGCACACACACACACACACACACACTCACACTCACACACACACACACACACAGTCACTCACTCACACACACAGATTCCTAAGCTTGATAATACTCAGATTCTTTTCTTTTTGCAAAATATGTTCTAGGAGGTTCTAGTTCCACATTCCGTGATGTTAATTGTATTGGTGATTTCAGATGTGGTCAGACAAATCCATCCTTACAAAATTCCACATTAGCTTCTAACCTAACAGTTTTAGCAGCCACTGGTGCTCTTTGTCCAGATTTATTATTTTATTCATGATTACACAATAGTGGTTTTCTAGTTCTATTATTCCTTCTGAATTTATGACTGCACCATTGACTATTTGATTTTCCTAAAGCATAATTCATATAAAAAAGACTAGATAATATTGCTTGACTCTTTTCCTTTTTCTACTAACCTTTAAAATAATGAGTTAATATCCTAATAACTCACAAAGGGGATGAATTAGTTTTTATTTTACACCTTTTTTTTTGTTATATTTGACATATAGTGAACTGCATTAATAGAGTTGAGTAGCAATATTTGCCTGTATATCTTTGAGATAGATTCTAGATGTGGGATTACTGGTCCAAGGGTTGGATATCTATTATATATAATGTAAAATTATATATAACTATGTATATAATAATTTATATTATACCAAATATAATGTTATATAAGGTTATGTATAAAATATAACATATACATATATATTTATAATTTTCCAGATGTGCGGAGTCATCTTTAAAGAGGGTTTCTGATGGATTAGATACATTGGGAGCAAAAGGGCGCCATCAGGGCTGCCTCCTAGACTTTTCCCTTAGAAGGAACCCAGGTGAAGGGAGGAAAGGACCATTTTGTGGGATGGGAAAGACTCCGGGAGGAGCAGGCTTGGGAAGGGGAAACAATCAAGTGTTAGGCTTTGAATGCGTCATCCAAGTGGAGATTGGCAAGTGTGCTCATAGGAGCACTGGTTGAAGGGCCTGGCTGATGGATGCCAGATGGGGTACACGCATGTCCTCCAATTCCAGGGCTGGCACGCAGGTAGTTAAGAAAGAGGCACTTCCCGAGGCTCTCTGACTTAAGGCCTAGCTGGTCAAAGATCTCAGCTTGCAGGGGTGCCTTGAAGAGAACCCCAGACTTAGGAAAGGCCCATGAGACCCCTCCCCCCCAGCCTGGTCCCTCTGGCCCTTGGACTCTGTCCTGCTGACTTTGGCTTAACCTGTTTCCATTTTATCTATTAGTCTTATAATGTTTAAAGTCATTTAAAAATATTTTTATTTTGTTTAATTGGTTATTATTTTAGTAACTGAATATTTACTAATTATTCTTATCTTCAATTTTTTTGTTCTGTCTTAGCCATTTCGTTCCTTTGACCACTCTTGTTAACAAGGATATTCTTTCCTTTTAAAATTCCACTATGTCCTTAGTCTTTTCATTTATTTCCTCTTGGTTTTCCTTTAACTTTTTCTCCCTGGACCGGGAGAATGAAGGCTACGTTTAATGAGAAGCAGGGTCAAGAGGTTGAGAGGTCTGAAAGCATTTGAGTGTCTGATTCTAAAGACTGGCCCCTACCAATTCTCTTTCTGTGGTCTGATTGTGGGATCCAAAAGAGTACTCTTCTGCATTAGCCAGTGAGACTTGGGTTTCTGTCACTTGTGATCAAAAGGAGTCTTGACTGATGCAATTGTTTTTGTACAAAACATCACTTGACACTGATGACCAGTTTTCCAAATTCCTTACTGAGAATTCCTTTCAGAAAGAAAAGGCAGTGTCCATTTCTGGCTAAACTAAAAGTTACTGTAACCTTTCCAAGTATTAAACTGGCCTGGGGATAAAGGCAACGCATACTCCCCTGTGCCTTTGCTCAAAGCCCAGCTGTCTCCATGAGCACATTTGCCATCGCCACTCAGAAGACTCATTCAAAGCATTAAAACTTGATTTTCCCCTTCCTAAGTGAAAAGCCTGGGAGGCAGCCCTGACTGTGCCCCTTTACTCCCAATATGGCTAATCCATCAGCAAGCCCTGTGTCTCCCTCCAGTATGCATCCTGCATCCTTGCGCTTCTGCAGGTCCTGTCATCTCCTGCTTGGACTATTGCAGTAGCCTCTTAACAGCATCCCACTTCCACTCCTTGTCTTTCTCCAGTTCCTTCTCCACACAGAATCCCAAAACGAGCTTTTAATAACACAAATCGGTTCCTGTCATTTCCCTGCTTAAAACCATTGATAGCTTTCCATTGCCTACAGAATAAAATGCAAAGGTCTACCGTGGTCCAGAAGGCCCCATGTATCTGAACTGGACCCTTCCCATCTCTCCAACCTCAGCTCCTGTTACACTGTCCTAGCTTCCTATACTCCAGCCACTCCAGTCTTTCTGGTCCTTATTTCTGCCTCAGAGCCTTTGCAATGGCCATTCCTTCTCCAGAAATACCTTTGCCCAAATTTTAGTGTGGCTGGCTCTTCAACTTTCAGGGTTCGACTATTACCCCCTCAGAGATGCCTTTGAATGTAATATAGTAGTGTTTACTACTATCTAAAATTAGTGTGTATATAAGTGGTAATTTTTTATGTCCCATCATCCTATATAATAAAAGGCTAATATGCAAATTGACTAAATGGCCGAACAACTGGTTGCTATGATGCACACTGACCACCAGGAGGCAGACGCTCAACACAGGAGTTGCCCCATGGTGGTCAGTGTGCCCCCACAGGGGGAGCTCCGCTCAGCCACAAGCCAGGATCACCGCTGGTGAGCGCAGTGGTGGTGGTGGGAGCCTCTCCCGCCTCCGTGGCAGTGCTAAGGACCCCTTGGGGGATGTCTGCCTGCAGGGATTGGACCTAAGCCGGCAGGCAGACATCCCCCAAGGGATCCCAGACTGTGAGAGGGCACAGGCTTGGCTGAGGGACCCCCTTCCTGCCAAGTGCACAAATGTCGTGCACCAGCCTCTAGTTAGGACATAAATTCCAACTGTTACAAGCCAATAGGTGTTCAACAAATATTCAGTGAATGAATGGAAGAATAATAGAGGAGCAACACATGGGCACAAACTCTAAAACTGAGTAGAGAACATGGGTCCCTTTGCTGCTGGTTCACTTCGCAGGTAGATGCCTGGTGCCTGGTGTTTAGAAAGTTCTTCCAAGTCTTTCCAAGGTCACGTCACTGAGTGTGTGCGTTGCCTCGGCCAGCTTCCGGCCTCGTTGAAGAGTAGTGCCCCCACCAGAAGCCTAAGAGAAGACGGGGAGGGTGCCGGGGCAGTGACGTGTTGTTGATCACATGGGGATGTTATGGTGCAGCTTCCTGGGCTAATGCCCAGCGATTGTGAAGTTCTAGAGCTGGACTGTGAGGAAAGGGGAGGATAGGTGACCCCCTCATCCAGGTTGGCCTGGGATGTCACCAGTTCTAGCACTGAAGGTCCCTCACTCCCTGGAAATCCCTTAGTCTCTGGCAAACCAGGTGAGTTGGTCACCCGACCCAAGGGGTTCAGAGAGGCAAATAGTAGGATGCAGGAGCTCAGATTGGTTTCTCTGAGAAGCCGAGGTGGAAATGCTTCTCATCCTTGGCCTTGGGTTTGGCTGTCCTCTCGGCCCTGCCTTTGAGCAAGTCTAGGTCTCCCAGACAACTAGTCCAGGCAAAAGGGAAAGGAAACCACAGCTCCTTGAACACGTGCAATGAGCCGGCGCTGCTCTAGGGCTTTATTACCCAATCTCTTCCTCTGCGGCCTTTTTATTGCTCCCATTTTAGAGGCAGGGCACTGAGGTTGTGTAATTGCACAGGCTCAGAGGAGACGGGAGTGACAAAGTCGACCTGACACAGAAGGCCAGGCCTTTTCTAGGTGTTTTGCTGCAGGGAAGGCCAGAGATATGGCAGGGACCTCAGCCTGACAGTGGTCCTTCAGGCCCCTGCGCTGGGGCTCTCCTGGGATCTAGGAAAGAACCCTAAGTGAAACAGTTGAGGAAGAGGCACCCAGGAAGTTTCTTGGATTGGTTCTGGCCTGGCTGCACGGATGGCACTCTACCACAAGGTGGTGCTGGAGCTCTGCCTTAGGAGGCCCCCCTTGCACTGGATCCCATGCAGGGACCAGCCACTAAGCCTTATTTTACCAGCAGCCTGTAGGGCAACCTGGGCCTGTCCATAGCTTTCTGCCTTTCCCTGACTCTCCCAGGCCAAGAAGAGAGGGCAGAGATGGGCAGGAGGCCTGGAGATGAGTAGGCTTGAGCCAGTGCAGAGTCCTAGCAGTGAGGGTGACTGCGGAGCACAGCTGTCAGGAGGAGGGGCAGGGAGGCTGTTCTGGAACTAATGGGGCTCATAACAGGGGCCCAGTCCTCTCCCAGCGTGTGCAGAACACTTCAGAGAAATCGGACCTGCTCCCCCAGGGTGGGTGTGGGTCCGGAGGGGCTTGGGCAGAGAAGAGGCTGCAGACTGTTTTGGCCAAGTGAAGGTCTGGGGCTGGAAAGTGGGGAGGCAAAGAGGAAATGGGAGTCCTGGGTGCCCCATGTGGGGAGAGAGTAAGGAGAGGGCAGCTTTAGAAAGGGAGGGTGCTTGGATGTGGGACAGGGAAGCAGAAAGCAGAGGGTGGGGTTGCCGGAGGCAAACTGAGTCAACTTTACGCTGTCTTTCCCTGATTTCTGGGCTGAGAGGGCTGAAGCAAAAATTCCCTTTAGGAATGCTTTTTATATTAAATTTTCATTCATCATTTATATAGAATCTATTAAAATATTTTGAT
>NW_006383011.1:18548025-18554422 GCF_000327345.1 Myotis davidii | reverse complement strand
CGGGCAGTCAGCCTGCCTGTGTGGCATTTTAGAAAAGGGTACCCAAGAGGCTGAAATGGCCTGTGTGGTATTGTGTGTGTGTGTGTGTGTGTGTGAGTGTGTGAATTCTTCAGTCAACTACAGCACCATTATTACTGCCTGATGCCTTAGTTGCCTCAGTTCCAGCAGGAGAATGTAGATGCCCCCGCCTCCCCTCATACCATCTCCCTAGATGTTGGGGATAGCCCTATCAACCTTGTTTATAAAGGGGCCCCTCTTATTTCCCAAGACACCCTAATCTGAGCACTGAGGAGACAGCGATTACAGCTCTTATCTGGGAGGCAAGAGACTAAATGTTGCCTTCAAGCGATCCCCAATCACATGGCTTCAGATAGCATCCTGCTCTTTTCTTGGGTATCAGTTTTCTCATCCACAAAATGGGATGATGATCTTGCTCCAACCAGCAAACCAGATGAGCAGGTGAAGGAATAGAGGAGGGGCAGGGAGGCTGTTCTGGAACTAATGGGGCTCATAACAGGGGCCCAGTCCTCTTCCAGCTTGTGCAGAACACTTCAGAGAAATCGGACCTGCGCCCCCAGGGTGGGTGTGGGTCCGGAGGGGCTTGGGCAGAGAAGAGGCTGCAGACTGTTTTGGCCAAGTGAAGGTCTGGGGCTGGAAAGTGGGGAGGCAAAGAGGAAATGGGAGTCCTGGGTGCCCCATGTGGGGAGAGAGTGAGGAGAGGGCAGCTTTAGAAAGGGAGGGTGCTTGGATGTGGGACAGGGAAGCAGAAAGCAGAGGGTGGGGTTGCCGGAGGCAAACTGAGTCAACTTTACGCTGTCTTTCCCTGATTTCTGGGCTGAGAGGGCTGAAGCAAAAATTCCCTTTAGGAATGCTTTTTATATTAAATTTTCATTCATCATTTATATAGAATCTATTAAAATATTTTGATTTATATTTAAAATGTCACTTTTTAAAAGTTCCGTAAGCAATACATTCACAGGTTCCAAATTCAAGGGGTTCAAAATAAGTAACCTGTTCTATTTATGATCTAAACCAGTGATGGCAAACCTTTTGAGCTCGGCGTGTCAGCATTTTGAAAAACCCTAACTTAATTCTGGTGCCGTGTCACATAGAGAAATTTTTTGATATTTGCAACCATAGTAAAACAAAGACTTATATTTTTGGTATTTATTTTATATATTTAAATGCCATTTAACAAAGAAAAATCAACCAAAAAAATGAGTCATAGGTGTCATAGGTTCGCCATCACTGATCTAAACAAACAACCAACCCAATTCTCCCAACAGAGAAGCAGCAAGAACAGTAAAAGACAATTCTTGGAAAAAAATGCATTAAGGGCGTCACCCTTAGTGTTGCAAAAACTCTCCTGAGGCTGGTTTGCCTTTAATTTTGAGATATTTTTCATGTGCGGAAGTTCCAGCGTTTATGAAACCATGTCTTTCCCTGTCTGATCTGATCTCTTCTTTGCCTGGGAGGTCATGGCTCATCCTGAGATTAGTGAAACAGTCTTTTTCTTCAGTTGCCTTTTCATGGCTTCACAGTTTGCTCTCCAATGCACCTCAGAGACGTTTCTGTTAGTGATGTGATTCCAGAGGAGCCGAGCGCTGGGGTGGCTACCCGAGGGCCATGCCTGTGGAGGCCAGTCGGCCTCAGTCCTCAGCCCCAGCTCTGACCGTCTCTCCATGTGGCAGTTTTCAAGGCAGGACAGGCAGGCTGAGGGGCCTCTGGAATTGGACCTTCCCATCTTGAGAAGAAGGCCTATCGTGGGAACTGGGATGGGAGTGGGGCAGACTCCGGCCACTGTCTGGGTGTTCTTGTCAGCTGGTCCAAGAGGCAGGTGTCCCCAAGTGGAGGTGAGCCGAATGTGGGCGATCTGGGCAGTTCCGGAGGACGGCCTGCTCCCTGGGTGGCAGGCAGAGCTGGAGCCCAGACTCCATGGCCCGGGGAACTAGGCAGGCTGGACGATGAGAACTCCTGAGCAGGGTCTGGGTGGGGTGGGCCCTCTGGAACATGGAGGAACCCAGAGAATCAGGACAGGCATTAGCCAGGTCCCCCTGGCAGGCAGCCTGCCTTTGTGGCATTTTAGAAAAGGGTACCCAAGAGGCTGAAATGGCCTGTGTGGTATTGTGTGTGTGTGTGTGTGTGTGTGAATTCTTGAGTCAACTACAGCACCATTATTACTGCCTGGTGCCTTAGTCGCCTCAGTTCCAGCAGGAGGATGTAGATGCCCCCTCCTCCCCTCATACCATCTTGTGTGTGTGTGTGTGTGTGTGTGAGTGTGTGAATTCTTCAGTCAACTACAGCACCATTATTACTGCCTGATGCCTTAGTTGCCTCAGTTCCAGCAGGAGAATGTAGATGCCCCCGCCTCCCCTCATACCATCTCCCTAGATGTTGGGGATAGCCCTATCAACCTTGTTTATAAAGGGGCCCCTCTTATTTCCCAAGACACCCTAATCTGAGCACTGAGGAGACAGCGATTACAGCTCTTATCTGGGAGGCAAGAGACTAAATGTTGCCTTCAAGCGATCCCCAATCACATGGCTTCAGATAGCATCCTGCTCTTTTCTTGGGTATCAGTTTTCTCATCCACAAAATGGGATGATGATCTTGCTCCAACCAGCAAACCAGATGAGCAGGTGAAGGAATAGGTGAGGTGCTGTTTTGGGATAAAGAAAGTGAGTCATCTGAGTGTAAGATTTTGAAGTGGTTGCACCCAAGGCCTGTGGAACACGGTTCCCAGCTGGGCTCTCTTCTTGAGGTGGCGGCATCGCCCCCGACCCCACTCCCAGAGACACCGTGTAGGATCTTGAACCTCACTCAATTCATTTCCCACATTCTTACTTCCCGGAGGAAGGAGGGATCTCAGTGGCCTCTGAGACAGTAGCCAGGACTGGGAACCTCAGTGACCTGGATGGAAAGAGCCCAGCAAGAGAATTAAAACCTCGTTCTTTCCCTCAAAAAAGCACAGATAAGCCAGGGGGAGGGGACCCAATGTGCATGAGCCCCACAAGGCTGAGTGAGCACTCGGCTGAACGCAAACCTTCTCCTGTTCTGCCGTGACCTGTGCCACTCCACCTGGAGGAGGCATTTGGGGCCCAGAGGCCAGGACTTGCCCTGTGCTAGGGTCATCGTCTTTAGTTGGAAATACATTTCAAGGGGGGCAAGGGAGTCCTCTTGACAAGAATGAAAATGTAACTCACACTTCGATTCATCTGTGCAGAAAAAAAACCCCAGTACTTCCTTATTTATTAGTCTAAAATGAATCTGGCATTTCTCCCAATCCCTACTGGGTGAGCAGTGCGAAAAACAATGAAGTGTTCACCTACATGTGAACGTCATGTGAACGTCGTGAGACCCGCAGTATAGCCTGGCCTGTTAAGTGATGTTTTGTTTCTCTTGGATAAAAGTGCTCAGTTCTCAGATTTCCTTTCCTAGCTTCTCCTACCAAGATGGCGCTGAGGTATGTGGGCAGACATGGGCAGCCTTTGCAACATCTGGCAGGAGCGAGGAGTTGGGATCCTGGGGTGTGGTGTCCTCGTGTTTCCAGGCAAATCCCTCGTCCCTGCTGGCCATGAACTGCACTTGAAGCTGAGTTGTGTAACTCATGGTACGGTCCCTCCTGGCCTGGCCAGAGCCCTGAGATGCTCCAGCTGACCAGCTCTCTGCACCTGGGTGCTTCCTGGCTGCCTCCCACAGCGCCCCTTCCTGTCCTACGGGTCTCCTTGCTGTGCCTGTGGCCCTGGCTGGCCTGCTGTCTCACAACCTGGCAGCCAGGCCTGTGGGAACTGCAGTTGGCTTGTGAAGCTGAGTTTCTGAGACTTCTCTGCCTTACCCGGGAGCCCTGGTGTTGGCGGCAGAGGCTGGGTGGGTTCCGTTGGCCCGGAGCAGCCTGAGACACTGTTTCCTCCCAAACTGGGGCAGAGCCCTCCCTCCCGGGCTCCCTTCCTGGCGCAAAGCCCGATCTGACTGCTTGGTTCCCCTTGTTGCTCTCCTTCAAGTCCCTTCCCATCATACTCTGGGCAGGAAGGAGTGAACTGAAGCATGTCCTCTTCTTGCCGGGGCATCCACTGCATGAAACTCCAGGGTCACGCCCAAGGAGAGATGGAGGCATCCAGAAAACGTGCTCCCTAGAGAATAGCTGGTCTAGAGACGCTGATGCCACACAGTCCTCTTTTGCACGTCAGATGACAAGCTTTTCTGCATTTTTTTCTTCTGCGCATTCTGCCCGAGTCAAACCTCATCCTAGTCTCTCCTCAGGCAGAAAGGGATGCCTGGGGCTCAGGGAGACTGAGGCCATGTACTCAAAAAGGTGAGAAAGAAACGCACATTCATAAAATTTCAAATAATTCTTTTATGCTTGAAATGTTACCAACATTGGATAATGGAAGCAAAGGAAACATAACAGGTAAAATGTGAAGGCTTTATCCGCAAGGAGCATTCACTATCTGGCTCCTGTTAGGCTCTGTCCTTCCAGGGAGGATAAGCAGTGAGTCAGAAACGGATGCCACTTGGCAAAAAATGGCACGCACTGCGAAAAGATGGCCCAGCCCGGGAATCCTGCCTGAGCTCCCTGGGGCCAAGGCAAGACCAGGGCTGTCATAGAAGGAAGGCAAGGCTGTGATTGGGCTCCTCTTCAGGCTCCTCGTTTGCCCTCTCCTGTTGAAAGAAAAGAGACCCAGGCGATTCCAGCTGCCTGGGAGCCTGGGAAAGGCGGTGGGTCGTGGGTATTCCTGCCCCATTCAGTGCTGTGGTCAGGCAGGCCGTGGTGTGAGTCTTCATCTCGCTCACAGCTCACTAAGGAAGGGGGTTCTCACCACACAGGGCCAACATGCCCCACTTACAGGCACTCGCCGGCACATATCTGGACACGTGCTCAGCTGTTCACATTCACGTGTGTGTCCACGTGAATACCTGTAGAACTCTTAGAATAGTGCCTGACATAGTAAAAATGATATGGGTGCCAGCTGTTGTTGTCATTGGATGCACAGAAAGGTCTCCTACACCCAAGCACACACAGAGACACAGACACTCAGATGTGTACATTCTCAAACTCAGAGACAGACACCCATCAGTCTTTCCATATAAACACTTGAACCTACCCTTGTAGATGTGGGTATCCAGTCACACATAGAAATTGTAACTAACACCCACTGGAAATTTACTACACAGTAGACATTGTTCTGACACTATACAAGAGGATGAAGCAATTGAATCCTTACAACACCTTCATGAAGTATGTATTGTAATGTATCCCAATTAACGGATGGGTGAATTGAGTCACAGAGAAGTGACAGCTCAAGGTCGCAAAGCTGGTAATTGGTAAACTTGGGCAGTCTGGCCTTAGAGCCTGCACACGTAATCACCAGCTATTCTTCATCTTCTTCACAGACACCCACGGTCTTTCCAGTAAAATGTTGTCTCAGTTAAATATAAGGTCAAGATGTGGCTGTAGGACCCTTTGGTCAGGCCTCAGGAAAATTGAAGGACATGTCTTTAGACCAAGCATGTCAAACTCATGGCCCGCGGGCTGCATGGAGCCCACAATGAATATTTTTGCGGCCCAGCCAATATAACAGCATGTAAGAAACATTTTAATAAAAAATTTCGTAACTTAATTTTTACAGTATCCTGTTATACATAACTAGAGGCCTAGTGCACGAATTTGTGCACAGGTGGGGTCCCTCTGTGTGGCCTGCAGGGATCGGGCCAAAACCCGCAGTCCAATGCCACCTGCAGCTCCTGCCTGCTGCTCCCGCTCATCCCAGCCCCACTGTGCCTGCTGCCAGGCTCGTGCCCAATCAGTCCCCATTGGGAGAGGCTCTCATTACCACAGCAGCGCTCACCAGCCATGAGCCCTGCTTCTGGTGCCCTCCCAAGGGGAGTGGCCTGTTGGATTGGGCTGAAAATGGTTCTCCAACATCCCCTGAGGGGTCTTGGATTGCAAGAGGGCACAGGCCAAGCTGAGGGAGCCCACCGGTGCATGATCGGGCCAAGGAGGGACTGCAGGAGGGCTCCAGGGTGTGTGGCCCATCTCACTCAGTCCCGATCGGCCGGACCCCAGCAGCAAGCTAACCTATGGGTCGGAGCATCTGCCCCATGGTGGTCAGTGCATGTCACAGCGAGTGGTTGGGCAGCCTTAGCATATCATTAGCATATTACATTTTGATTGGTTTGGTTGTTCTGTCGTTTGGTCTATTTGCATATTACCCTTTTATTATATAGGATTATTAATGAACTACAGTGTTCACTATGACTGATTACTACAATTGTGTTGCATTCATTTCCCTTACGTACCTTATGTGTCTTACGCTCAGGCGCACCATTTCTCTCCACTAATACCAGCATCGAATATTTTAGTAGCCGATTGCCACGCCGTTAGTCTTGGACTGACCTT
>NW_006383011.1:18545277-18547757 GCF_000327345.1 Myotis davidii | reverse complement strand
CCCGTGTTAGCCTTTGAGTTTGACATGCTTTCTTTAGACCCTTTGGATAGATACAGGGCTTCTGAGAAGGTTAAGGGCATACTTCTTAGATCCTTCCTGCTGGACAACAGGACTAAGAATCCCACAGCAACCTCACAGGTGGCGTAAGGTGGGAAGGGCCTTTCTGGAACAAATGCAGGTGCGACTTTTGTCTATGGAGTAGATTATAATATGACATATTAGAAACCCACACGTTTTTAACAGAATTATATCAGCTTGGATTAAGAGAATTCAAAATGAAAAAAGACCTGTTTTATGGGCAGGAAGCAGGCAGACAAGTCTCTTTGGTTGCTAATACAGACCCTTTCATCTGGAAAAAAAGGGGAACTTAGAGTCTGAAGCCAAGAGCCATGGACAACCACTCCCAGAGAGCAGGACCAGGTCCCCAGGAAGGAACTGGTATGCTTTTAGAATTGCTTTGCACACCTTCTTCTTCCTTTTTGAGTGGGAATATCTGCTGTTATCCGGTGCCTACCTCCTTGTTGTGTGTTGGGTTTGGGGGGAAGATAACTGGTCTCTTGAGTTCCCAGATCTTTAGATCTAGCGGAACCATTCTCCAAGGGACCACACCCGAGGGGCCTCCTCTGCACCAGGTCTGATTTAGATGTCGAGCTCCTGGATTCGGAGCCGAAGCCTGGTGACTTTGCAGATGGACTTTTGGGGTCTTGGAGGGCAAGAGTATTTTTGAATGTGTGAGGGTTGTGATTCACTGGGGACCAGCAGGCAGACGGTGGTAGCTAGTCTTCAAAGCTAGCACTCAGAGAACCTGGTATTCATGGCCTTGAACCCTGCTGTCCTTGTGACTTACTTTTGGCCGATAGAAAGCAGTGACAGTGATGCTTCATGATTTCTGGGGACAGGTCCTACGGAGGCTTTTGGCTTCTGCCTGGGTCTTAGAGTGCTCACTTAGGGATGGGCCAGCCAGCATGTGAGCAGTCTGATTTCTTAGCATGAGACTGCCGTGCTAGGTGGGAGCCAAGCTAGCCGTGTGGAAAGGTCACCTGGAGAAAACAATATGGTCAGCCAGACTGCACGTGTTCCAGTCATCCCAGCTGAGGCCCCAGCCAGATGAACCTGCATTTGACTCTAGACCTCACCCCTATCGTACCTCAGGTTTTGAAAATTTAATGAAATCTCATTATTTTTCTGAAAATAATGTCATTCACAGTTCTATCACTGTTCCATGTCTAATCGCCAATGTAAAGAATTGGTAGCATACTTATTGCATGCTACATCTTGATCTGCATTTGCGCAAACGTAGGAGAATCATGAATTATTTATATTGGAAAATGTTTCTTAGCTGCCACGTGCAACTGTAGCAAATGCTGTGCTTATCTGCGAGTACCTCTGGAACCACTAAGAGAAGCAAGACGATTCATGCTTGCCACTGTTGGGACATGCTACTTCCACTGCATTCTTGCTGTCTGAGAGGAAGGATTTGATCAATTAATCTCTTTTCTCTTCCCTCAGTGCTTCCACCATCCAATCCCTCCCACACTCCAGAGCAAGGCCCATCTCTGAGGTCGGTAGCAGCATGACCCATGCGTTCTGACAGCATTCAGACACAGTCTCCTTTCGATTCAAGGACAGAACTCCAGGGATGTGGAGAAGCATTCCCTAGGGCCTGGATGGTGTTACACATCTGAGTGGATGCCCAGAGTTAGTGATCATACTGTGCCAGTGCTGAGTGCTGGATCCCCGGGGGCGGAGGTACCCATGTGTTCTTTAACTGTGCAGTGCATGTGTGTGCAATGTGGGCCTTCTGAAGTGTGGGCCTCAGAGCTGAGTGTAGTTCCCGGGAAGGAACTTGGCGGGGCCCCTCTTGCCTACCTCTCAGGGCATTACTGCTTCCTGGTGCCTGGTACCGGCCTGGCCAAGGCCTCTTGTGCCTCTTTCCTGAAGGTCAGTGGAAGTCGGCCCCTCGGAAGACTCATTCTCACTCTGATTTAGTTCTTTGGTTTGAAGCACATTTCATGGTCAGGTATTAGCCTGGTGTAGCAATTGAGTCATTGTCAGCTGCGAGTGACTGGCCAATGCAAACAGGTTTAAGCACAAAGCCTATACAGGGATCCCCCAGTTTTTGAAAGTTTGTGTTACACACTTTGCTTTTACGAAAGATCCGTGTTAGTACCTGTTTTCTTTAAATAATTTTTCGATTACAGTTGATGTACAGTATTATATTCACTTCAGGTATACTACAACCCAGGGACTAGACATTTTTATATCTTACCAAGTGATCACCCTGATAAATCTAGTACCCATCTGACACCATACATAGTTATTACTGGTTAGTACCTGTTTTTGATAACCAAAAGAAATTTGAAGGGGATTTTTGCTTTCATGAGAAAAGGCGAAAAGCATTCAACTTTTGTTTTGCAACAGCCATTAAAGGGGCAGCACCCACTCAGAGCAGCGAGAGTGACCCCACCAAATTCCTTACT
>NW_006383011.1:18534822-18545232 GCF_000327345.1 Myotis davidii | reverse complement strand
CTCCACCGCACCCCCCCACCCCGCCGCCCGCCCCCGTAGCTTTAAACTGTGTCTCGATTTATTTTGCGCACATCCCTTAACAAGATGTGTCCTAAGTTATCAGAAAAGCCAAATTGCTCGTAAGGGTGTAATGAATGTCCAGTATAAAACTGGACATAAGTGTTTTGATCATGGGGGGTGAAATAAAGACATAAGTTAGTGGTAATTGCTTCGCACCCTGCCATTTCAGCCTAGGAAAGACTCCATAGGAACATTGCTTTCGGATCTGGGGAAAGCTGTATTGGGCTCCACAACTGGAAAGTCCAAGGGCAGAGGTATAGGGCTCAAACTGTTTTAGGGGTGAGGGCTGGGGAGTCCTCGGATGGACAGATGGCCCACCAGGACTTCTAGAGTGGGGGTGGGGGGAAGAGTGTGTGGTTCCTTAAGGAAGGGAGGGAGCCAGAAGGTAGCCCACCCTCCACACCCGGTTAAAACCTTTTGCGAAATTCAGTTACTTAGTCTATTGTGCTGGGCACCTGGGCCGGATTTCTCAAGCAGCCCAGCTGGTAGGCAATGTCTTCCTGAACCTGTTGCTGCCTGAACAGATGTTGTACCCACTCCTGTTTCAAAGCTTGCAGTCCCTCGCCAAGCCCCTGGTGCAGGTGTGACCTGCCACCTGCAGAGCAGAAATGTGGGCGAACCCTGGGCCCCGTGAAGGTGGGAGGCTTTCCAGGTGTGGATCACCATTTCTTCAGGTCTCCCCTAGAATCGTAGAAGTCTGTACCATGAACACCGAAGACATCACTTCTTCCAGGGAGCGAGGAGGGCCATTTCTCCACCCCCACTCCCAGCTCTCCTGACAGGCTGGCCATGGGTGGAGACCCCTGTGGTTGGCCCATCGTAACATTTCACTTCACACAGCTACTCCTTCACCGGCAGGTTGGACAGATTACCCTCCCAGAGATCCCACAGGGGCCCTCCCTGCATCCGCTTTCCACTGACCCTCCCAGCTGAACGGAGCTGCTGCTCCTTCCTCCTACTCCCCTCATCAGCCCAGAGTCCCCAGTGTTTCATGACACACATTCCCTGGGCGTTTGAGAGTTGGCTGGAGACTAACCATATGAGGAAAGAAGGGAGGTCTGGACAATATGTCCTCAAGGTTGCTTGCCCAAGCTCCGAGAGGCCTGCTGCCCGCCAGCAGTGCGTCTATGGGTGTGTGGGGGCCACACCTTGAACCAAGACACTCGCGATGGGCCGGGAGTCCTCCTGGGGGCTCAACCCCCTGCTCTGCTCTGAGTGATGCTTCCTCCTACTTTCTTCTCTGTCTCTCCCTCTCCTTTTCTTCCTTTTTCCTCCTTAGATCTCTATTTCTCTCTCCCCTCCTGTGCTCTCTCTCCCCAACCTAAATGAGGCCAATGACACAAACCTTGGCAGATACTCGCTAGGAACATATAAGCCAGATCACGTTTTTAAGAATGGTCATCGACATGAAACTCCCTGTGATATGCTGTGGAGGAAAGAGAGCTCATAGGCATCGTAGGCAGTATGAGCTCTACCTCCCCCCCCCACCCCCCCCACACACAAAGACAACGCAAACCACCCAACACAGAGTCATGTATGTAACACTGTAATGCCCACTTCCTTTCAACTAAGCTCTTTGGGGTCCAGGCCTGAGTCCCTGGGTCAAGGCCCTTTGAAGACCCAAAGAATGGCGGATCCAGCCAGAGCCAGGAATGCATTTCAAAGGCTGCCCATCCCCCCTGGCCTTGCCCCACAAGGGTGTTTGTCACTTCCTTCCCTTGGGAGCATCCGGAGGGCCTGGCCAAGGGGAGAGAGGAAGGCAGAACTGTTGGATCAAAGTCCAAGCACATAATACAGGCATCTCCGGGTCCCACCTAAGGACACGATAATATGCGTTTATTCACACACACACAGAGAGCGGTGGGCTGGCCTGCCATAAACCGGCTCTTATTACAAAGCCAGAATCTTTTCCATCTGTGTTTAAGCTTCAGCCTATGAAATAATGTCTATAAAAATAAGATTGGAAACGAAAATATTGAAAGCAATAAATTATGGCTACACTGTGTTCCCTCCTGAGGGATGTCCTGGCCAAAGAGCCTTCAATATTTTTATCTAGGGCTGTGCTTTGTAGTATTTCCTCATAAAGCATTCCATTTGCTGACGGGAAGAAGGGGCCGAGACAGCGGAGATTTATTCAATAGAGCTATGGTGCTTGGCTGTCGGTACCTGCCTGGCATTTTAATTTCTCTTCCAAAGCAGCATAGCTCTGCTTGTGGTGGGACTGCACAGTGAAAGCCAAGCGTGGGGCTTCTGGGTGGGGAGACTTGTTGGCTAGTTTCCACCACGACACTGTCTCCCTCCTCACAACCCCCCACCACATCCCCATCCCTATCACAGCCATGAATCCAGACACCATCATCAAATTCCTTCATCGATTCAACACACCTACCATTTCCCAGGCAGGGGCTAGGGCTTGGGAGGGAGGGAAACCTGAAAGATTAGGATGGCACAGATCTGAGAGCTAATAGGCCAGATAAAGAAATAACTTAGAACAAGAAGGGAAGTCGGCAACAAGATACTGAGAAGTTCACCCAGAGTTCAAAGGAGAGAAAAACGAGATGGCTTTTGAATTGAGTCTGAAAGGATGGGTTGGATCTGGACCTGCAGAACTGGAAGGAGAAGGCCTTCTCAGAAGAGAAATTGATGATAAGAGAACGCGAAAAATTGTGACACATGGAGTGAGCCCAGCTGGGCTGGACCGTTAGGCTCATGAGGGGCAGAGTGGGAAATCTGGTTGAAGGGTGGGTGAGGCTAGATCAAGAAATATGATGGCCCTGACCGGTTTGGTTCAGTGGATAGAGCATCGGCTTTCGGACTGAAAGGTTTCTAACTCTCTATCCCTCTCCCTTCCTCTCTGTAAAAAAATCAATAATAATAATAAAAGAATAAAAGTAGTATTTACCATTAAAAAAAAAAGAAATGTGACAAACAAAGGACAAGGCCACTCAGTCTAGGGATTTTGGCTTTTTATATGGTGGAAAGAGGAGGACCAATGGGTAGTTAATTGAGCTGAGGGAGGACGGAGCTGGCTTTGAAGCTAATCACGGTAATGTGATCTGGGGCCAGAGAACATTGTCTTTCTCTCCATATTCCCTTTCCTGAAAGGGACCCAACTCTTCCCTTCTCTTAGCTGCCTCAAAAAGTCAACAAAAATGTTGAGCGTTAGCCATTTGCTTGAAATCCTAACCACTTCATACTTCGTCCCTTTCCTTAAACATTTGTGATGGGGAGGAGGGAGAGGGATGAGAATGAAGCACACACGGCCATTAACTATTTTTCATACCTTCTACAGAGTGGATGTTATGTGGGAGAGGTGTGCAGGATGAGGGTACCAGTGCTGGCTGGGTTGGCAGGTGCCACAGAAAGAGAGAGGACAGACTGTGTCAGTTCACACCATCTGTTTTGCCCTTCTTTCTGGGATCAACTAGACAATGTGTTTCTGGAAGGTTCGACCCAGAGGACAGAACCCCAGGGCCAAGGCAAGGGCATCTCCAAGAACCAATGGGAGGAAGCCTGGGTTCCTCGTGCCTTGGATGGATGGACAAGGCTGGTACCTCCTTCTGTGGCCTTTGTCCTTGGAGTGAGGGTGGCACTGCCCTCATGCCATGTTCCCACTGGAGCTGTATCCAAGGAGGCATTTCCAAGCTCTTTTTAAATTCTTTACTTGGCTTTCTTTAGTAACCAGCCCCCACTGCAAGGACATACCTTATTCTCTCCTATTCTTCTATTCTGTGTAGAGGGAGGAAAGTTGACCAGTTGTCCCACTGGGGCTGGGCCCCGATCCCCTTCTCTGGCAGTCATTCTGGATGGAGCTTGGATCTCTCCCTCGGTCCCACAGCTCACAGAGCATGAGTCCAAGGAGTTGGGACGATGGGAGAAAAGGCGCCTGTGACCTTCCCCCCCACGCGGTCTTCTCAGGGGACAGAGAGAGGGGTCTCCCAGGCCGAGCGGCAGCAGGGCCAGCATTTGTGGTAGGCGGTGTTTATGCGAGCGCACAAATGTTTATGCGAGATTGCCAAGAGGTTATTTATGAGTCCCCCGGCCCTTCCCCAATAAAAGCTGTTCCCTCGATGTTCTGACAGGCCCCGCATCTGTAACTAATGTGTCACTCGCTCAGCTAATGCAGCTCACTTGTGTTTATTTTTGCTCAAAAGCAATTTATCCAGCCGCTCTGAAAAAAACAGCCCTGTCAGGAGCCTTCTTTGGAGCCAAGTGTTTTTTCTCAAAAGAATCTCCAAATGCTCGCAGCGCGGGGCAGGCTTCTGGCCTGTGTGCCTGACCGTGTCCGTGGCTCTGTCCCGAGTGTGAGGACCTGCAGGGTGTCTGGCGTGGGCCCTCGCTTTGTCTCTGAGTATATGGATGTGTATCTCTGTGCCCGTTGCCTGGGACTGGGTGGGTTTGAGTGCCTCACCATCTAGGAGTTCTGCCTGGGTGTGTTTGGGTTACTTTTTCAAAAGGTATTGGAGATAAATCAAAGTTGGGAAAGTCAGGCGGTTGGCAGTTAGAGGGCCTGGAGGAGGATGTTTGAGGAAGGAGGGGAGAAGGGCGAAGGTTAAAAGGGAGGCTGATTGGCTTTAGGGCAAAAGGAGCATTAGCCCTGGCCGGGCTAGGACTGTGACTATAAAACTGTGGAGGAAGGCTGCCTACACGCCTCCCTTCCTGCGGTTGTTAATTTCATCACTCCCACTCTGTTTTGCTTCAGAATTGGCAGTAAACCTTTGGAGTGAGAAGGATGCTCTGTGGGCTTGTTTTGGGATGCTATAAGAAAGGAGGGAGCCAGAGAAGTTATTTCCTGCTGCACAACCAGATTTCTGGGGAAAGGAACCAAGCAGCGGGGGCGGGGGAGGGGGAGGAGAGAGGGGGCGTGGGGCTGTGCCAGGGACCAGGGTGCCAAGAGTCAGGCTCAGTGCTTGAGGTCTGCCAGAAAGAAAAAGAGGCACTAATTTGGGGAGGGGAAGGGCCTGGTGATCTCTGTGGTCCTCAGTCTCATCCCATAGATGGTGCCTCTGACCCTGGCCAGTCAGTGAACCAATCCGGGCTGGGCAGGAGAGTCCAGAAGGCTCCACGCAGACCCCTTCCACTGCTGGAAAAGCTCCCATGCCGGCCACCTGGCATGGAGGGGATGGCTCTGATGGCAGATGTCGTTGATGTCATACCTAAACGGCCCAGTAGTCGTAACCGCGTGTTAGGACCGTGGTTCCTAAGCCACATGTCAAGGGACCTTGGCACTCATTAGCTAAAGCAAGCTGTCTTCTCACAGCTCACAGCAAGCCTTGGCTGCCTCGTCCCTATTTGCAGGAAATTAAGTTAACAGTTTGAAATGGTTCCACCTTGCGTTTTCCTCCAACAACATTTCATTAAACCTTTGGTGTCTGCCGCGTGATAAGCCCGTCAATATTTGTGTAAACGTAGACAAATAGACCATTGTGCGTTGCCCGAACACTTGTTTTTTATGGACCTGCGCTGTTCCGATGGTGATTTTGTTTGGCATCCCTGGTCTGGCCGTGCGGAAGGGAGTCAGGAGGATCTGCCTGTCCGGCTCACGGTTTCCCAGGCCAGGTAACACTCATGGTCACTCCTTTGTCTCCCGGTGACCTGCGTGAGTTTGACTTAGGGGCCTGCCTTTCTTTTTGGCTGGGGTGTGTGCCTATAGGTAGGAGGAGGGTGAGGAGCCAGAAGGATGTCAATCAATTCTGTACTCTGGTTTCCAGTGAGGGAATTCAAACTGGGCAGAGTTGGGGGTGGGTGGCATTTGAAAAGTTGGGATTTGCTCTTTTGATCTAACACCCCCTTCGAGTGCTTGCCCCTGGCTCAGTGTCCTGGGCGGGCAGTTTTCCTTGGCCCCCACCCTCAGGACCTCCCCCTTCCTTCTGCCTCTGCTTTCTCCCCTGCCCTCCCCGTCACCCTTTAAACTTCTCGTGCTTGAATATGTTCCTAGGCTGGTGGCCTTCCCTGTGCGGAGTGAGCGTCCCAGCCGGGAACTCTGGGGGCAGGCTCAGGTCTCCCGTGTGGGGGCCAAGCCCCAGTGCCCCCAGCCCTGCCAGGTTCAACAATCAATCACTTCCCGTCTCTAACCAGCAGATAGGTGCCCGACTGTTAGGCTCACTCAGCCTCTACTCCCTCCTTGACCATAGATCGTAGGACAAAGTTGTGTGGCCTTGAGGTTGCCGCCACACCCAAGCTCTCCTTTCTCTTCCGGGCTCTCGCCTCCCACCTGGGCTGCTGAACACACGTCATGAAGCCACAGTTCCCACTGGCTTCCCACTGGCACAGTTGTTCTCAGGCCCTGGAATGAGGACTCACAGCCTCCACTGCCCACAGGGACTCGGGAGGTGTAACGCAAGCAGAGGGCAGCAGGGCCTCCAGGCTGGGGAGCAGTGGGCATGGCGGGGATGCTAACCCATGGAAGCAGGTCTTCTATTTTCACATCTGGATTTTTACGCGCACTCTCCTAAGGTTATGTGTCAGAGGTAACACGTGTCAGAGGTGACACGCAAACTCATTTTTTTGGTTGACTTTTTCTTTGTTAAATAGCATTTAAATATATAAAATAAATATCAAAAATATAAATCTTTGTTTTACTATGGTTGCAAATATCAAAACATTTCTCTATGTGACACGGCACCAGAGTTAAGTTAGGGTTTTTCAAAATGCTGACACGCCGAGCTCAAAAGGTTCGCCATCACTGGTGGTAGAGCTTCGTTCCAGATGTTGGGAGTTGTGCACCGTGAACTAATTGCGGAATCTCTGTATCAGGTACTATGAGAGCTCCCGTCCTGTGTGAAAAGTTGAACATAGCTTCTTTCTTGAGAGAGGTATGTTTAGCCTAAATTGTCCTGAGGTAGCATAGGTTAACTTGTTCTCCAGGGAGGCACCCGGACCCCTCTTCTTTGACTGAGTATTGTCCCCTTGAAGGCCCCTCAGGGCGTGGCCTCTGGGGACAAGGTAGTGACCACCCTGGGTCAGGACACCTTATCCAGCAGGTGGTGGATGGAATGCCTACAACAGCTTCTTGGTTTCTGGTTTGTGCCATAGAGGGATGTGGGGGCCCCCAGAGAGAGGGGACACTAGAGAATCATTAGGTTTGGGGGACGATCTGGACGTCTCCGGGTTTTGCGGTTTTCCTAGGTTAGAAGGAGGGGAAGGGCAGCATCTGAACTATTAGCATGGGACCTTGGGCAGTGATGTCACTTCCTGGGTTTCAGTCTTTCATTTGAAGAAGAATCTGGTGAGCTGATCGCGAGCCCCCAAGCGTCCTCCACGTTCTCCAACAACGACCCTGCCCTGCCGCTGGCTGCTGCATCCTGAATGCTTGACCTGTCTCTCAGAGCAAGAACAAGACTGTTGCTCCATCAATGGCTCCTCAGTATTCAGCAAAGCACAGGCGTGTGGTCGGTGCTTACAATGTGTTTGTGGAATGAATGATAAGACCACAGGCGCAGAGAACGAGCAGGCAGGAGATCCCTGGGACATTTGCTGCTTCTTCATCCAGGCTCCTGGTGGCAGGAGGGACAAAGGGTACTGCAGGCTGAGGGCCACTCAGGTCCTGAGGCCGGAGCCCGTCTCCCTGCCCAGCATCTCCTGCAGCCCGGCTGGTGGGGGCCCTTGGCTAGACTGTTGGAGTCCCATCCCCACCCTTGGCCCTGCTCTCCTGTGCCCCACGTGGCTTCACGGTGACTACTTTTCCAAGTCCTTCCACGTCTCTGAATGTTTCAGGTTTTTAAAATGCAAACCTTTGGCGATGTCACAGGAGCAGCTGGGCTCCGGCCAGGCTGGGCCCGGCTGACGTGTTGGATAGTGAGACTTGGGTGAGGACACACCGAGTTGCCAGTTCTGCTGCAGGAGGCAGGAGAGGAGCAGGCCCCAGGCCCCGATTCCTAGTTCTTGGAGGAGATGGAGGGGAAGCAGGAGACGGTCATATCTGAGCCACTCTGGGTGGTTTTGGGGTTTGCAGCCTCAGCCATGCCCAGACCTGGGTTCTGGGTCAGTACAGCTATGCAGGGCTCCTGGTTTATCTACGAAAGGCTTGTGTACAAGGCAGGAGAGTCTAGGGAGTGTAAGGGCTGGGCTGTCCGAGAGAATCAGTTTATAGGATGACAGAAGGACCTCAGGCAGGAGTCCTGGGGTACATTTCCTCACCCCAGACTTGAGCACAGTGGGGGCTTCCTAGTCGCTTGCTCTCACCTCCATGGAGTGCCTGAGCCCCTGCTGGCTGCCTCACCAGTCCCTCCTGCCCTCATCCCTGCGAGATATAGGTGTGAAGTGAGGGACCCAGCTTGACTGCCTGTGTCTTTTCTCTCCCCATGGGTGTTGCTTCAAGAGTCACCGAGAACTTTCTGGAAAGTTCCTGGGGGACTTTGGGTCTGGGGGGATACTGGATGTAAAGTTGGAAAATTTTTCTTTTATCTGCCACCCACCTCAGGTTTCATTCTCCTAAACACGCTGTTGTTATAAAGCAATCCAGATGTGCCCAAACAAATAGTGATGCAATGAACATTCAGGGAGCCACAAACCAGTTTCAGGAAGAAAGTTGGATATTTAGTTGAAATGCCTGTGAGCACCTCCCAAGTGACCTCCCTTCCACGGCACCCCTCCCCTGCCCAAATATAATCTATAATAATGAAAGTGTAATATGCTAATTAGTCCAGACGGCCTAACGACGTTCCAGATGATGCTGTGGCTGCAAGGGCCAAGCCCCTTGCACGAATTTCGTGCATCAGGCCTCTAGTATTCAGTATATTTTTTTTATTCGATATTTTTTAATCTCACTAATTTCTTTACTACATATGCAAGCTTTCTTGAAATATTTACAGAGTTTTGCGTGCTTTGCATCAAGTGTTGTTCTAACATGTATGTCCGCAGGCCGACACTCTATCCATTGAGCCAGACCGGCTTCGGCTATGCAAGTTTTCTTGAAGTATTTACAGAGTTCTGTGTGCTTTGCATCAAATGTTGTTCTAACATGTACTGTTTGCAATTAGTGTTTTTCCTATCAGTGCGTCTGTGGGATTCCAGCGTATGGAAATCTGGCTCATTGTTTTCAATGCTGCATAGACTTCCACGGCATGACTGTTTCATTTCTCCAAGGAGGGCTCCCGGTGGCCCCCTGAGGGGCGGCTGTGCTCGCTGGGGTGCGCCCTAGTGCAGAGAGCTCCAGTTCTGTGGATGCTGCCCACCTCCCCCTCCCCCATGCCTCCCTCTAGGTGCCAGGGCCCTTCTCTCTCTCCCTGAGCCATTGCTTCATGGAAGAGGAATGTGAGTGGATTCCAGGCAACCTTGTGCTTCCCATGAATCCACATTGAAAGTGAAAGCCCAGCACAAGGGGCTGCAACTGCAAGCAGCTGAGTGCAGACGGGCAGGCTGATGTGAACCTGGCCCGGATCGAGGGAGTCATGTGCCCCACGTGGGCACGAGGCTTTGCCAAGGACCTGCTGCCAAGCCCTCCTCCAGCACTAAGGGGAGACACTCTGCACAACCACAGCCCCTGGCAGAGCCCCGCTGAGTGCAGACGGGCAGGCTGATGTGAACCTGGCCGGGATCGAGGGAGTCATGTGCCCCACGTGGGCACGAGGCTTTGTCTGCCAAGCACCTGCTGCCGAGCCCTCTTCCAGCACTAAGGGGAGACACTTTGCACAACCACAGCCCCTGGCGGAGCCCTTGCACTGGCCCAGGCTTGAGGCCCACTCTCCTTTCTGCCCTGACCACTCTTCCTTAGCCTAGCGGCCTCCAGGGTGAGCTTTGCCGCATGGATGTAAGGCTGCTGGTGTACTAGCTCTGGGGAAGGGGATAGGCTCTGGGACCTGCTGGGGGCAGCCTGTCCTGAAGGACTTACATTTTAGACCATTGAGAAGGAGAGGGGCAGCTCTAGTTCAGATCCCAGCACTCGACACCCACAGCACCCACAGCTCCCAGCGCACCATGATGGCTCCCACGGGCCTGGGTACTTCTGCGTTCATGGACCCTTCCTCCATACAGAATATTGACAATTACATTTTACGAGTGCCTTGCTATAAAAACTGTGGTAGGCAGAATACGGGCCCCCAAAGATGCCATGTCTCACCCCCTGGGACCTGTGAGTGTGTGACTTACATTGCGTGTGTGAAGTGAAGATCGGGGGAAGGGGGATTATTCTGGATTATCCAGGTGAGGCCAGTGTGATCACAAGGTCTTCATGAGGGAACTGGGGCACGAGACTCAGAGTCAGAGTGATCCCACGTGAGAACTTACCCCCCACCCCCACCCCACCTCCCGCCCGGGACTGGCTTTGAGGCAGAGGAAGGGGAGAGGAATCCAGGAGTGCTGCAGCCTCTGGAGGCTGGAAGAGGCCACGAAACGTCTGACCAGGGCCTC